>NW_026562478.1:532500-995000 GCF_027474105.1 Poeciliopsis prolifica | reverse complement strand
GGATAGTAAAACATCAACTTGACAGTTTTCTTTTCCAGCAGCCATTGTACAACACGCAAAGCGGTAAAACCAGCTGACCAAACATGCTGGAGCTCAGTGTGGGTTGCTCGGTAACAGGGTTGGGCTTATTGGGAGGTTTTTAAAACAACAATAACTTTGTAGCACAGCTGGTTTTCTAAATGAAGATCAGGGGCTTCAATCTCCACTCAGGGTTTTTCTGAACGCAGTTTGAGGCTCTGCCTGCGGGTTCTCTCCGGGTACTCCAGCTTCCTCCGACAGATCAGAAACATGGCTGCCGGGTTACTTTGTCTCTGACCCAACGGCCGCTGCTGAAAGGCAGCGGCTGTCTGTCCGCTCACCCGGCCAAAGATGGGCACCAGGTGATGCTCGCACATGGAGAACATGTCGATGTCTTTGACGATCACCATCTCGTCGTGGTCTTCGTCAAAGATCGCGTCGTTCAGCACATCTGTGGACAAACAGGGAGCGAAACATCAGGGAAACAGTTAATCAGCTTCGGCTTTGATATTAGTGAAAATCAGCCCAGGTTCTGTTTATTCTCTCTGACAGACATCGTGTCTAATTAAGGCTCCGTTTTCACCTTCCCGGTTTATTGCGTTTTTTTTGGTTCAATAAACAGTTTTATCTGTGCATGACGACGCAGGCGGCGCTCACTGCAGTCGCTGCTCTTTTTAATTTCCTGGCTGGATATCTGCTTGAGGCAGAGCGAACTGAAAAGGTGAAGTCAGACAAACAGGAGACACCGACTTGTTGCTTTACTTTCAGATGCTTTTCTCTGAGCGTAAACAGCAAATAGGTCTATATTTAAATGTTTAATTATAATTAGCATATTTCCGAGTAATATATTTTAATTCCTAAACCTTATTTTATCCTGTTCCAATGAGGATTTACATGATTCAGCTAAATCTGACAGGAAGGAGCTCCAGTAGCAGTCAGTTTTACAACAATTCTGAAGATGCCTCTGACAGAAGACTGTCGGTTTGTGCTAACAGTTCAATACGTGGGAAGCAGAGACAATTACATGTTCTAAACTGTTAGTAAAAACTGCTAATCCAGATCCTTTGCTTTTGCCTTTTCATTTAAAATCTGTCTTCAGAATAACTGAAAACATAAAATAGAAAAATAAAAGAAATAAGAATATAACTGACTGTGTTGGCTTTAGCAAAACCATTAAATACATTTATGGCTTTAGAATATCAGATAATCCTGCTCTTGTTTTTATCTTTTTGTCATTTTCTGCTGGTCAGAACTGATCAGAGCAGAAAATGATTCTAGAGTCTCAAATTACATTTTGTCACTCAGTTGTGGTGAGTTACAGGCAGACTAGGTTAACAGAGCGCATTTAAATCTCTGGGTTGGTGTACCGGTCTGCTACATCTCTACATTTGCTGTGACTGTAAAAATATTTCAACTGTGAAAACGAGCATAAAAATTAGCATGCTAACTCCTCAGGTTGGATTTTTTCATATTTTGCTCTTCAATTTCAAAATGACTGCAGTTTTTCAAGATGGACGCCGTTTTATCAGCTTTTAAACTAAATATTGGCATAAAATGTTTCCCATTTTCTTGACTTGAATGAACTTCATGTCTTTCCTAGCTTCCATGAATGTTTTGTGTTTAGTAGTTTAATATTTGCATCTCCTTCTTGTTTTGTGTTGGTGTCTGCAAAAAAGAAGTTTAGCTCTTTAGTGTTAGCCTCATGCTGATTTTTTATGTATTTAGCAGTTCAATGCTAACTTCTGCTTATTTTTATGTGCTTAGTGTAGTGTTAGCATAACTAAGGTAGTTGTTTAGCAAATTAGTGGTTGGTGTAGCTAACGTTTTGTCTAGCTGTTGGAAACGGGTTGGTCTGTTCATGGTGGGGAGCACAATGGCTGTTTAAATGACACACAAACACAGTTGAGTGAATTTAAAGAACAATTAGCTTTAGTAACAAACCATAAACTCACAATTGGACAAGACACACAATTAAGAAAATAAAATTACACACAATAAAATACATAAAATAAAAACAACAATACTTGGCTAAGTGCTAAACCTCAATGTTAAATCTATTGGGTGAACCCTGGTAATCTGCACTCTAATCTTTTTAAACAACAGATCAATGAAATTAAATCCCGATTCAGGTCTCACTCAACATCATTCACATGAGGAGAATCTCCTACACAGCAGTTTGTTGTAATGTCAAATAAAAGAAAACGGGCCAAAAGGCAATGTCCAAAATTTCCAGGAAACAACAACAAAAATGTCAGTCAGTGTCTCATACAAAACCGACTGTGTGCGAAGATGTGAGTAATAACTGCCTACCACACCGCAGGGTGCAGCAGGGTGAAGCAGGGTGCATCAGGGTGCAGCAGGGTGAAGCAGGATGCAGCAGGGTGCATCAGGGTGCATCAGGGTGCAGCAGGGTGCAGCAGGGTGAAGCAGGGTGCAGCAGGGTGAAGCAGGGTGCAGCAGGGTGCAGCAGGGTGCAGCAGGGTGCAGCAGGGTGCAGCAGGGTGCATCAGGGTGCAGCAGGGTGAAGCAGGGTGCAGCAGGGTGAAGCAGGGTGCATCTGGGTGCATCAGGGTGCAGCAGGGTGAAGCAGGGTGCATCAGGGTGCATCAGGGTGCAGCAGGGTGAAGCAGGGTGCAGCAGGGTGAAGCAGGGTGCAGCAGGGTGAAGCAGGGTGCAGCAGGGTGCAGCAGGGTGCAGCAGGGTGCAGCAGGGTGAAGCAGGGTGCATCAGGGTGCATCAGGGTGTAGCAGGGTGCAGCAGAGCTCCAAATGCACGTGAGGAAATCCAGTTCTTTCTAAGTCCAGGTGGGAAGGCTCGCCATCAAGGTGAATAGAGGAATCCACTCCAGGAAAATTAAATGGGAAATTCACCTCAGGAACAATCCAGGAAAAAAAACCCTGATCTGTCGACAGACAGGACCAGCAGAAATATAGAATTTTTATTAAATCGATCTAGCTTACATCCTTAGATCATGTTTCATAACTGCTGTAAAATCCTTTTCCAAGCACAATAATAAATCATTACATTTTACCCCAACTCAGCAAAGGTTTACATTTGAATAACTAAGTAGTTCAAATAAAGACTATTATTCGACAACAACAAGATAAAAAGAACAAAAACCAAAATGAAAGGCATAAAATATGCTCACCGATCTCAGTGCGGCACGTTTGGAACAACTATATAGAGACTCTCAGTCTGGACACGCAGGGCACTAGGCAGTGTAAAAGGCATATTTTTCAAGTTTTAACTTCAACAATATGAACTGAATAAAATAAAAATTGATTATTTTTTAGGTTTTACCTTCAGTTGAACGACTGCCAACCAACTGCCAGCAGAGCCAACAGTTCCAGCTGATCTTAACGGCAGAAAAACTGAAGTTCAGTTCAACTGAAGACATATATAATCTATTACAAGCATGGCGGCCATCTTGAAAAATGTCCACCAGACAAATGAAAAACAAGCTCAAGAAAATAAAAATATGTAGATTAATATTTGACACCAAACACATTTAAGCGCATTTAAATTGATCATTTAAATGCCAAAATAATTTTATTTTGTGACAACCCTGGAAGCCATCTTGAAAAATGCCCACCATCTTGAATTTTTCAGGAGATAAGGTTTTTTTTCCCCCAGAAGAAAGCCTCTGTGAACATATGCACCAAGTTAGGATCTTGTAGCCACATGAGAAAGATGAATTTTAAATTTCTGCTCTCTATTTGTCTTTGACTCATTGCGTCTCAGTCTGGGGAAATGACGTCTGGTCTCTGATGGCTAGATAAATGAATCTGAAGTGGGCGTCAGTCAGCTTGGTGATGGAAAGGAAAGGTGTTTATCGGGTAATGGGAGCGTTGCTCTCAATCAGCCATCATCTCTGCACACAAGCAGACAAACCCAGCTGAACGGAGCAGGAACAATTACCCATTCATTCCCACTCAAACAGCCAAATGTGTCACGTTTATGTTTTTCCCTTTATGACTCAGATTTCCATCAACGGTGTAACCCAGTCGGGGAGGCGTCTGCTTGGGTCCAAATTAGTTTCAGAGAAGGGCAGCGAGTCCAAACATGCAGCCAGAAGTTTTTCTGGTGATTAAGTCACAGATTGAGTCCCGGGTCAAAGATCCTCTATATTTACAGACAGAGGACTTTAAATACGTTAAGGATCTTATTGTGAACAAGCATCTAAAAACATGTTTACTTTTCATTAATCATTCATTTTAATTAATATGAAAAACAATCATAAATAAGAGTTAAAACAGTTTATTTTTTCTTTTTAGTGCGTTAGTGGAAATGAGGAAAACCACTTTTATTTACTGACGAGATAATTGCTTCATTATTTTTATTTTTGATGAATATTCTACCAAACAAAAAACTTTAAAATTAAATCAAACAAAATGCATTTTTATCGTGATAAACCAGCACAACACACACAAAAAAATCTAACTATTTTGGTGAAGTTATAGTGCAAATATTTAAGTGCATTTGAAATAAGAAAACTTACAAGTAGCTTAAATAAGATAAGAGCCGATTTTAAATAAATAAATCCTTAATGTTGCTGAAAAAGGACTAGTTCCACCGGCTGATTATTTCGCTAATAATAGATTTGTCCAATTTTATAAGTGAAATAATGTTCCAATTATTACTTTTAAAAATAAATATTAATGAGTTAAAACAAGTTCAGATGTCTTGCTGAAAAGATTCTTGTAAGTTAGTTTGCTTGAAAAAAAGTAAAACTAAAATATTTTCACCTGAAATAAGATAAAAAAATATTTATGTTTTTGCAGTGAAGGATCATAAATATAAAGAAACTTTCTTCAAAATGTCTCACCAATAAAAATCTGAAAACTTTGTCAGGAAATGTATTAAACCCCATTCATTTGGTAAAACCCATGTTTGTCAACGTATTTTTATATTTTAGCTGAATTTTCCTCTTTAGGTCCTGCAGCCGACAACAGGAGGATTTAACCTTTGACCTGCACATGCATATGAACAAACATCTGAACGCTCCAGCTAAACAACGTGACACTTTTACGTAAAAGCAATCTTATAACCATCTCTGTGTGTTTTCAGTTGTTCTTTACCTCCCAACAAATGGAGGGGAGGCTCCAGCTGCAGCCTATCAGCAGGAAGGAGGCGCACCACCTCCGTCTCGGTGGCAGCTGACAAACGCAACCATCATTATCTGCATCACCTTCTGCCCCGTCCAAGAGCCGCTCCAGGCAAGAGGCTTTCAGGTGATATGAGACGGGAAGAATAAGAATCACCTGCTTTTCTTGCAGCGCATATTTCCACCCGACGCATTCCTTTCTTTATAGCTTCAAGCACACTACAACCCCCACCCACGACAGCAAAACTACGTCCAGATGGGGCTGTGAGGGGGCAGATCCCCAACTCCAGCCACTCCGTGGAGCGCCGAGAAGTCCTCCCAGTTGGACCCAACAACCCCGACCCGACGCCGTTACACTGCAAAAACACAAAATATCGCCACGATTTTTGGTCCAGTTCCTTGTGCAAATATCTTAGTGCAACTTGAAATCATGCAAAACAAACTTAAAGTAGCTTTTAAGCGAGACGTTTGTTTCAGGTCAAGAATTTACTAACACTGACGAAAAAGTTCTTGTAATATGGGAAACATGTTTTGTTATTTTGCCAATGGAACTAAACGTTTTCCCTTCAATATGAAATAATTTACCTGAAACAAGTTCTGATATCCTCTGAAATGTTATTTGTAAGTTAGTTTTGCCTCATTTCCACTAGAAACTGGACCAGAAAAACTTGGTAATATTTTGCTTTTGTGGTAATTAACCTGGACCATCAATGGCAATAGATAATACATCTGATCAGACAGAATATTCAAAATATAAAATATTCACTGAACTCTGATCCAGAACCGCACAGCATTCTGGGAAACGTAGGAAGAAGAAAGACTTTCACTGCATTGTTTAGAAACTCTGGTTCAAACTCTGATCCATCTTCAAACGTTGGTCTCGGTTCGGTTGAGTTCTGGTTCCAAGCAAACCGGAGACCGCTCCGAAACCAGTAAGCGGACTACAGCGCAGGGAATTCTGGGTAAATTAAGTTAAGGAAACGCACTAGCCGAGCGCTAATGGGAAAAATGTCTCATGATCTTTTTCCAAAGAAAAATGCAACAACTGCTAAAATCTGACACGGCTCCATTTCTGTTTGAAGGTTAATGTCTTCTTCAATGGTTCTTGGTGCAGCGCCCCCACAGGCGAGGAGGGGAAAAGGTTTTTCAAAAAGTTTGGTTTGTTTGAGAACCGCATGAGCTGAAATGTAACAAATGTTGCAATCAAACCTAATCTACCAGATTATCAGGTGTGAAAACAGCCCAGGAGTCTGGATCTTATGGCGTCTCATTCATGCCAACATTTGTAACTCAGCCTGAGACATTTGAGTGATTAAAATCTGATATTGTTTTTCTTAAACCTTTGGGTCCAGTGGTTTGAATCGAGCTGAAAAAGGATAAAAACACACAAACAGAACTAAGCATGTAATTATGGAGCCGAGGATTTAGGTTCATCTAATCTGATTAAGAACTTAGACTTTTGCACAAGTTTTGTTGTTATTTCACAAGACTTCACAGGAATTTATTGTAAAATAAGTGCATAATGCATAGAGGGTTCATTTAAATCAGCCTGAACAACAGAAACTCCGGGCCGACGGGTTTCAGCAGATCAGTTTGTTTAGTGTTTTATGGCTCAGAGGCTTTTCCCCTAAATCAAACAAGTCTGAATCACTGAACCTGGAGGTCAACTGAGGTCAACTGGAGCGTTTTTGGAAGACAACGTCCATTATATTTTATTAAACTCTTACTAACTGAATTAAACCCACATCCCTGGCAGATGAAAGTAGTTTTATTTTTATTTCTTGCTTTTAAGATAACTAGAATTTAATTGGCTCTAGTCTGATCTCTGAATCTTCTGTCTGAAAATACATTTAGATTTTTTTAATTACAATTATAAATGAACAAAAAGTGAGATCCTAAATTTACTTCATGACTCATCATACTTTAATGGTATATTTTTTAAATATATATTTCAGATATCTTGAACTGAAGTCTCCATACAAATAAATAAATATGAGTCGGAATAAATTATGATCTCTCAAAAAAGTATTTTGTCAAGTCAAAATATAATTAGAGGTACTTTAATTTACTAATAAGTCTAGTCATAACGCTATTTCAGAAATCTTATGGATTGCAGGTGCAGTGAAACCGATTTTATGTTAAAACGGCCTGCCATACTTCCGTATGAATCTGACGTCATTTAGAGTAGTCAAAGCGTAATTACAGATGCCTTGTATTACTAATCTGTCAAGTCATAAACCAATTTAAGATATGTGAAATCAATTATATGTCAAAACGGTCTGCCGTATAATAAATCAATTAACACCTGAAGTGCAGTGGATTTTATGTGATAACGGCCTGCCATAGAGGCGCTCTATAGGATAGAGTTCGGCTCAACTCTTTCATCAAATGGGTCAATTTGATGAAATTTGCTGATTCTCATTGTGATCAGCAAAGACACAATGAGAAAGTATCCAGTAAATGAAGCAGTTTTTTTCAGGAGTTCAGATTTTCCACCTGTTGCTCCTCTGAGCTGCTCCGGCTGTGAAAACAAACTCACCGATAATTTTCTCCTGGTATCCCTTGGTGAAGAACTGCATGGCGGTGGCGGCCCTCCAGGGGGTCTTCAGGAGCCCCTGGCGCTGCGGGTCCTCTCCCAGCCCCCGCAGGATGGTGGTGTAGGCGGCGGCCAGCGACGGCAGGCTCATCTCGTTGTCCTCCAGGCTGCGGGTCCGCTCCTCCTTCCAGCTCTCCATCACCGAGCCGGTGGCCCGCTGGGACCCGGTGGCCCGTTGGGATCCGGGCTGGGACTCGGGCTGGGACCCGTGCTCCGCCGCCGGCGAGGCGCCCGCCGGCCGCTTCCCCATCCCGTCAAAGTGTCCGTTGAGGACGGCGCTGTCCGCGGGGGAATCCTTCCGGTCCCCCGGGCTGAACGCTGCCTTCTGCTCCATCCCGCTTCCTGCTCCGTCAGATCCGCCGGTTCAACCAGTTTCTCTTTTCTTTGGACCAGACGCGAGTTCAGAGCCTGACGAACCGGTCCGGATCAGATCAGGACTTCAGCAGATGCGCGTTTCTGAGAAAGTGAAGCGCTCAGCTTCAGCACCGGCTTTATAAGGGCCGGATTATCCGGGGAGCGATCCTATTGGCTGCGGAGGGGGCGGGGCTAAAGCATCACAAACACCGAGGGTCTGAGGAAAATAAACACATTTCAGTTTCAAAAGTCAAAACTTTTCTTTGTGAAACTCACAAATTTTCATGTTTTTTCTAACAATTTTCATAACTTAAAACCAATTTGTTTTTTATAGTAAATATTGGGAGATTAATCTCAAAATGTTTGTTTTTTCAAGCAAATTTTCAAACTAAAATGTAAAAAAAAATTTTAATTTTTTTTTGCAAATTATAATTTTTTCCCAGATGCAGTTCACACCCTGACAAACTTGCCCGGTAACAGTGCTTGCAGATATGTGACGTTTCTTTCCAAATGTTTTTCAAGCGGCTCATATTCCAGACACCATAAAACCGTCAGGTATTTCCAAAACCCGGCTTGTGTGCGTTTGGTTTTTATCTTCTTGTTTTCAGAAGCAGTTAAGACGCAAGTCAAAGTACAAAAAGGAGCAAAATTAAAAATGTTGGGTATTTTTCAAAAGGCATTGTTAATTTGCAAAGAAACAAAATTAATTCACACTGAATCTGAATTTTAATATTTATTAAATTGCTAAAATACAGAAAAGTTTTAACAAATTGAATGTAAAAAAGAACCAGATTGCCATCAATCTTTGATCCAACACAGAAACGGGTAACTCGTCTCAAAACATCTTTTTCCACATGTTTCATGGGTAAAACATTCAGTTTTTGCTGAATGCGAACGCAGACAGCTTGGAGGACGGGTCCAGGCCCGACGGCTTCTTCCTGGCGTTACTTTCATCGCTCTCCGCCGCGTCGTTTTCTGCTCTCTTTCTTTTCTTCACGTCCGCAGCGTCTCCGCTTTGTCCTTTCGCTCTTTCTGTCCACGACTGAAACAGAAGACGCCAAGACGTTAATTGCAGTTCGGGACAAAAACCCAGAGATTTCTACTCATCGTCCAACGCAGGCGGCGAACACCTGCACGGCGATGACTAACGGCGCACACGGACACTCAGGCTGGAAATTACATCCTGTCATGTTTAATCACTATTGACAGGCGGCGTCTCTCTTCCCCCTCGTGATTTTATTTTTCTCTCTCCTCTCAGAGACAAAAGGAAGCATTTCCTAGACGTAATAGATCTGGGATGAATCATCGGGCCGCTGAGTGGAGACACACACACACACACGCACACGCACACACACACACACACACACACACACACACACACACACACACACACACACACACACCACCAGCAGCGGTCGTTAACGGTAACAAACCAGTCTGACGTGAGAAGCAGCGGCTTGTTGCTAATCTGACCTCAGGGTCACAGATGTCTGTATCAAACATCAAATGTCATTTTTTCACTTCTTGGTTGATTTTCAATAAAACTTTGAGCTAAAACGTAATTTTATTGAATTCAGATTTTAATTTTAAATAATTTTAAACATTTCCCTGGTAAAAGTTCAATGAAAGTAAAAGAAGCTCAGGTACGGACGGCCGAACGGATAAATCGATTGATTGCAAACCTTCAGAATAAATAGATCAGGAATAAAGTCTGGAGTTAAAATATTCATCCAGATCTGGAACTGACACCAGATTCTATAATTTTCCAGACAAAAACATGGAAACCCAGAAAATACACAGCCAGAAATAAAAATTATACTTATGGCTGTAAATTCAGTAAATATAGAAAAGTTTTAACGCAAATGTATTTATTTAGCTTCCAGACTTTTTGAGGCTCTTTCTTGTTTTTCTCTTACTTTCTTTAAATAAAGATAAATATTTCTCATATTTAAAGAAAGATAAATATGAGAAATATTTATCTTTCTTTAAAGTCGCAATCTTTATTTTTATATTTAGATAAATTTGTAAAGGTTTGTAGGATAATAGTGCACTGCTACACTGTGCGCCCCCTGTTGGTGAAGGGAACCCAATGCAAGTGTTTGTTCATTTTTTTGTATCAATAAATATATTAAATTTAAAGTATCTAATCCAAGAAACCCTAAAATACAAAACAGCGGATGAAAAGAAATGTCGTTTCCTCTCCTGAACATCAACAGCTGACAGCATCATCACAGGATGATCGGGTTCCCAGGCAACGACCCTCTTCATCCTCCTCATCCTCCTCTTCGCTTTCTGTTCTGAATGATCCGGTTTCCCGCTGACGGACGTGATGTATGCAAGATCAGGAGCAGGAAGATGAAAAGGTGAAGCGACTCAATTGTGACACAGCTGCCCTCGTTTTTCCTCCTCACTGACCGACGGCGATACCGTCCAAAAAACCAACATTTGAACAAATTTAGTTTGGAAATGTTCGTTAGCTCTGCTCATTTAAAACTGACAGATGCTCCTGGGGTTTAAAACAGTCAATATTTGCTTTTCACAACCAATTAATTCATGTCTAAAACTGATTTTTACATGTTTTACCTGGAGGGGATAAATTGTAGAAAAGCTAAACCAGGGATGTTCAAAGTGAGGCGCGAGGGCCAAATGTGGTTCAGACAGACTTTTTGTGGCCCTCAGAAGAATGGTGCATATTTCTCCATTTCTTTCTCTGGTTAATAGTATACAAATCATGTTAATCATCATGATTTTCACTTTTTTTTAACCCCTTAGCTGTCATGATGGCAGTGACTTACAAGTTTTGACTTAAAATACTTTGACTTGTATGTAAGCATTTTGAGGGTGGCTCTTAAGGAGTCAACAGTAAAAAGTAAGACAAGTTTCCAGTAATTTTAATTCAAAAGCAAATGCAGATGGACCTTCGTCCAAACTTTTTGGGGCCAATAATGAATCAACATGCTTTTGATAACCCTCATGCAATGTTAGCATTATAGCTAGAATTAGTATTTTAACAAATTTTAATGAAAGTTACAGTTAGCATACTGAATGGCGTGAGCTCACATTCAACATGCTAGTGTTAGCCAACAGCATTTGCTTTGTGGCTATAATTAGCATTTTAGTTAGTATTGATAAAACAGCCAAGTTTAGCATTCTAAATGAAGAGTCAATGTTAGTCAAAACGTTAGCGAAAGCTACTGGCAACATTTTAGCTAACCTTAGCTAAAGTATAGTTTGAGTCACTAAAATGGGGAACTGCTTTTTGTTCTGCAAATGACAGAAATCACTGATGCCAAATAAAAACATTCAGAAACGATGTAAGCCCATATCATGACAATAACTCCACCAGGCTTTCCATGCTGGGAATATTGAGTTCCACTTTCGTACAGAGGCAATACGCTCTCTGGGGATTTCAGTCACCATTTCTCTATATGGATGAATTTAATTAATATTTTTGTACCAGTCTCTCGTCTGCTGACAGCGTCCTGAATCGTCCCATCGCCTCTTTGATGACGTCCGCCTCATCCAGGTCCGGATTATCGGCGATTATAATTTTCCGGTTCTCATCCAGCCACAACTGGAAGCCCGTTTTTGGCCTTTAAACAAAAAGAGTTTTTTAATTTCTTTTTTTAGACGCCAAAGTTTCACTGATCTGCTCTTCCTTTAATATACTCCACCTCTTATTTTCTGTGTTTTCTGCAGGTGGCGCTGCAGCGTCAGGCTGTTTCTGCAGATCTGTGGCCGGCTCCACCACCTCTGGAGTTTTTCTTATTGGCCGACTTGTTGCTGGAGATCTGCAGCAAAGTTGACTGAGCCTGTCGGACAAAAGCACAAAAAATAAAAATTAAAGACCTTCCGCTTTGCTCAAACAGATCAAAAATGTCATAACACGGAAATATGATCCATATTACTTAAAGTTAGTTATGTGTGGATATAATTTGTTTTAAAGACGATGATGTCACCAAGTTATTTGTGGATGAATCTGACAAACTGTTCCAAGTTTTTTTTAAACAATATTAGAAACGGCTGAATAAATCGAACAACAATCGATTAATCGCGATTAATCGTTTCAGCAATCGTTACCTTGGCTTTGGTTCTGGGAGCCAGTGGCTTGAGGACGGGGCCTTTGCCTGCTGACCCGCTGAGCGGACCCAGCTTCCTGCTGGACCTCATGTTGTCCAGGATGTTTGACGCTCGAGGTCGTCCGGACGACGACTTGCCAGAATCGGCGACCTGAACGCATCGCATTCAACCCACAGTTAGCGTTTACGCTCCCAAACGTAGCCTGGTGCAGAAACGCGCTGCGGTTCTCACCTTGAAGGGGTTTGATCTTCCAACTCGACCAACTGGATCAGAAAGAAGCAAAAGATTCAGGAGCTTTGATCAGATAAATGAATGAATGGATGAATAAATGAATATATAAATGGGTGAAGTTTAATTTTTTAGTTTTCCTGATGCAATGCAGAAGTAAAACTTTGATAAGACCCTTAATAAACTGATACATCTTTATTTTAACCAGAGTTTAACTTCAACATGTCTGAAGTCCAGACAGACGATGCAGAAGCAGCGACGACACGCTGGCGGTCGGCTGCATCCTGGACTCACTTGGCGTCAGCGACGGCTTCGCAGGCAAACCCGACTTTTTAGCGAAAGGATCCAAACCTGAGAATCAAAAGGGAACCGTCAGCCGGACTCATCCACGGTTTGGGAAGAGCCAACAGAGGAAAGGAGCTGAAAACTCACGTCTTTTAGTTTCCTCGGTCTCCGTTTGCCTCCCGTCCTCTTCCTCTTCTTCATCGTCCTCCTCCTCGTCCCGCCTCGTGTTGCAGGCTTCTCTCTGCTGATACCTGGACAAATAAAGTTAAAGGACGTTCATGGATATAGAAAATCTGGAAACATTTGTTCAATTCCAGATTACAGACCATTTAATCCAGAGCTGCAACTAATGATTATTTGATTAATCGATTGTTCTGGTGATTAATCTGATAAATGGCCAAATTCTGCAGATTTTTCATTTATTTACATTCTATTTTAAATACATTAAAGATGCATTTTAGAAAATAATTTAATTAATTTTTTATAATGAAAATAAACATTTTGTTTCCAAAACAGTAATGAAGTTAAACCTCCACTTAAATAGTTTTGGGAAAAACATTTTTACAGACAAAGGTGTTTTTGTCTTAATTGAGAAATGTATCTATATTATTTATAGTTTTGGTTTGATTATTGTTCTGAATATTATTTTTTGTCAGTATAGTCGAGTTAACGATTAATGAGTTACTAAATCAGTGCAATTAATCCGATCAATCATTAATTTTGTTAAATAAATCTAATAGAAAGGATTGAGCGGTTAAATGAAAGGGAGCGATGTGTTCCGGTTTACCCAGAGGTCCGTCTGTCGCTGGAGAACTCCGGCTCCTCTTCGGGCTCCTCGTCTTCCTGAAGCTGGGTCGACTTCTCCAGCGCGACCTCGCTGAGCCGCTGCGCCAGGTTCATCCGCCTGGATCGGGACGCGTACCGGATCGCCAGAGTCACCACGTTCTGGGTCATGAGCTCCGCCAGCTCCACGCAGCGAAACTCCCGCTCCAGTTTACAGGACAACTGGAACAAACATCGAGTCAAAGAGCCGGTTGGGTCGGTACAAAACATGTCTATTAATCTTTTTCACAAAATCCTTCAGCAGATTTTAGTCTGCTGATTTCTGTCACTTCAAACTCCAACTCAACGTTTACACTTTAATAAAAATGGCTTCAAATTATACAATCTTTGAAAAGGAGAAGTGGAGCCTCCCGCACAAACAACAAAAACGCAGCAAGAGGTTTCTGCCTAAAGGCAACAAAACACTTTTCTTTTCCAGCAGCCATTGTACAGCAGTATATTCAGCCATAAGAGACTGTCATGATAAATTGCTGGATGGATAAACTGTCCCAGCAGTTGTTGCGATAAACAATAATTTTGTTTTGAGGCCATTTTCAGCTACAGTGATAATTCAAGAACAGATTCCCAAAAATCAATAAACTTTAAATTCTACTGAACATTTACAAAAATCAATGAAACAACTGACAACTAAAAAGGTGAATTATGAAATCTCTGAAAACAAAGTCATCCTTCAGAAAAATCACCAGACTGAAGACTTATCATCCAAGTTTTAGCAGAAAGAGAGAAAAATGATCAATTATGCAAATAGAAATTATTGATTGTTTTAATTTAACGTTCAATTAACTGATTTATTGCTTGTTGCTGTTTAAATTATTCTGGCTTTCATTTCTGTCCAAACTGACCAGAAGTGGTGGAGCTCAGCTTGGGTTGCTAGGCAACGGGCAGAGCTCAGCTTGGGTTGCTAGGTAACGGGCAGAGCTCAGCTTGGGTTGCTAGGCAACGGGTAGAGCTCAGCTTGGGTTGCTAGGTAACGAGGCTGGGCTTTGCCGGGGTGAAAGGTCAGTGTCTGCTCAACGTTACATCAGGAAGGTTTTTAAAATGGCTCATTTTCCAGACACCACAAAACAAAAAATATTAAAAACTTATTGCTGAAAAACAGCTGGATGTTTTTTTAAAGTGTTTTTATTGTTTTAGAAGCAGTAAAAACCCAAATAGAAGAATAAAATGTGTATTTTTGTAAAGGTTCATGTTACTCACAGCAAACATCTTCATGAGAAGCTCCTGCTGCTCCTTGTCCGACTGCGTCTGCGCAGCCTCGTCCACTTCGTAGCCGCTGGCGGACAGGAAGCTGTAGTGATTATGGAAGAGGACGGAACGCCAGTACTGCTCCTGGAAACAAAATGGAGGACAAACAATTCAGCAATTACTTCCTGAAACCGTTCTACTTCCTGAAACCAGCATGCCTCAGGAACGAAATGAGTGAAGCCGTTTGCCAACGTGTGTTGGGTTTTCGTGTTTGAGTTCACCTCCATCTGTCCCTTTTCCGTGCCGGTCTGACACAGCGGCAGCTTAAACGGCAGGATGGCGACGGCCGGCCGAGGCAGAGTGGGAGGATACCGGGAGCCTTTGCAAGGGATACACCTGTATGCATCCACATAAAAATAACAATCAACTTGACGTCAAAATTTAAACCGTAAACAAGAAGCTCATGAATTATGTAAAAGTGAATTTTATAGGTTCACTATGAGTGAAATGGACCGATTTCAAAGTGTGGCGCAGGGGCCATTTTCTGCCACTGGAATGATTTTTTGCAGCCTAATACTCCAATTGAAGGTTATAAAACTTGGAACAGGAGTTTGTAGAAGAAGGATGGTGCCACTGAGAATTAAAAAAAAAAATCTGAAATGTTTTTATAATTGATTTTTTCATTTTCATAAGACTGAAGTCACAATTCAGATTTAAAAAAAAAAAGTTCTGAAAAAATTGTCATAATTCAGAGGAGAAAATCATTAAATCTGATGAAGGGCAGAAATCTGTGACAAAAAATTGATTAAGATTTAAAAACATTATATTTTAAGAAAAAACAATTTTATGCGACCCTCATCTTCTATAGATGTTTGATTATTGTAGATTTTTTATTTTTAATGTGACACATTTTATTTAATCTGATTTTTTGATTAATAAATAGAGTAATCAATAACTAAAATAATTGCTAGTCAGGATAGACTGGAACATACTTTTTTAGTTGCTGTTTAAAACATACTTTGTTTTTAATTGATCTTATGTAATATTAATTTTTATCGTCTTTAAACCAAAATAATAAAATTCACAAGAAAATGTTTTAATATTTCACTCCATATGTAATGAATCTAAAAGTTTAACTTTTTGAAAAAATCTTTCTGGGATATTCTAATACTTTGAGCTGCACTGTTATTATTTTCAATATAAAACGTTTTATTCTCCATACAATCATCTTTTCCTCAGCAGTAATATGCAGAAGCTTCTTCATCACGCTCCACGCTCAGCCTGTGAGTTTTTGAGGCTCACCTGAGCTGCTGGGGGTTCTCGTGCGCCCCAACCACCCAGTAGTGATCCGATTTGCTCTTGCAGGTTTCTCTGGTGTTACAAACCGGCGTCCACGTGTTGCCCAGCGCGCGGTTCAGCATCCGCACCGGCCCGTTTGAATCCACGTAGCACGGCGTGCCTGAAAACACCAGAAAGCGGCTCTGGAACCAAACCTCACATTCAGATGTGGGAAACTTGGTCCAGGTTCTGACCTTCGGCGGTGAATCCGGCCCAGGAAAGGTACGACTTGGGGGAGAGAGGCAGCGGTTCGCCGTTCATCAGCTGCCTCTTTCTGCGACCCAACTGCAGCAGCTGAACGCCGAGAGCTTGTTCTCCGTCGAAACCCGTCGCTGAGGGTGAAGCGACAAAACAATTGAAGGGCGGCCATTTTGAAAGCCTGTACATCTTGATAGAGGTAACAGTTTGTACTGACCAAAACCCACAGAGGAGGAGGATAAGGAGGGAAAGAGGAACAAAAAAACCCAGCCATTTTCAGATCTCTAACATACTGAGTCTCCATGTCAACCACTTGATGCCATTTACATGGAAAGTGGATCAGAAATGAAGCTCAGAAAAGGATTTTTCCATCCTACCATCACAAACACGAACAAGTGGAGTTTCCCAAATACGTCCAGGAAGTTAATTAGGAGTTGTGAACTTTAGTTAGATGAGACAAACTGAAATTTTCAACAACAAATCTGTTTGGTACGGCAGAAGACGTGTGATGCTGCGGGCCTGTTTTTCTTCCAAAGCCTCTCGGAACATTGTAGAGAAAACTTAGAGCTCGCATGAAATCTGAACTATCAGGATATTGTAAATACAAAATCTGCAAAAGAACCGAACTCAGGACATTTCAGACGGATTTTATTGAGGCAAATAAACACAGAAACAAGAAAAAATAAACTATGTTCTGCAGAAAAGTCCATCCTGCGGCTTTGGACTCAGGGAAACCTCCGTATTGGAGTATTTGGGTCGTACCTCGGTGGTAAACCACCAGCAGCTGCTCCCCGTGACCGGCCATGCACACCACCGGCCCCGGCAGGCTGAGGATCTCCCTCTGGACGCCGCCGACGGAGAACAGCCGCAGCAGCAGCGCGCTGGTGGCGACGGCCGCCCAGCCCTGCCCAGACACAGCGCCTTCACGTCCTCGCCCTGCGGCAGGTCCACCATCCACTCCTTGTTGGTGTCCCAGCAGGAGAAGTGGAGGCACTGCAGCTTACTGGGAACAAACAGGAGAAGCTGGAGACGTTCACTGGAACTGGAAGAATACGTTAACACACATCACTGGGCAGAACAGCGGCCATTAGCCGCTAAAGCTAGTGAGGCGCCATTACTAGACCTGCCACGATAACATGTCGCTGTTATCCTGACAGACAACTAATTATTGCAATAAACAATAATATTAGGCACAGTGGTGAAACCTGAAACTGCTGCTGCGCAAGTTTCTCAACAGATTGTTGCTAGGTAACCAGCAGTTACTCAGCAGGGTGTTGCTAGGTAACCAGAGTGTGCGATTTCAGCCGCATCGTCCATAGTAACACCAGAACATTGACAAATATCAATAAACTTTGATTTCTAACAAAAATTTAACACCGAAACTCATTTTCAAAAAGGCTACATAAATTAACAAAACAGACACAATAAATAAAATGAATTATGAAGACACTGTAAACAAATCTGTCCTTCCAAAAAACAATTAATTGAAACAAAAGCAGCAGATTGAAGACAAATTTTGGTAAAAAAAAAAAAAAAGACAAAAGTGATAAGTCATGCAAATGGAAATTATTACGATTGTTTTCGACGCAAAACTGCTCCAATGTGGATAAGAAGGAATCTTTCAAAATAATGCTCAGCGTCTTTATTTCTGAACTTTTATAAAATATGGTTTTAAATTAAAGCTGAGATATTGTGTCCTCCCTGGATATAAATCTAATGACATTTTGTTTTCTGCCAAGATGCAGAAGAGAAATGAACAAATTTCTCCCTAATACTGAAATATAATTTAATTTTACATATTTCATACTCTGTAAATTATACGCTAATTTTATGATTAAAACGAAACACAAAAAGAAAAGGTGAAAATATCTCGGTAGAACCCACCTGTCAGACTCTGGCACTGACAGGCTTCGTCTATCGCACACTCTGGTTAGAACAACCTGCTGAGAAACTTGCGCAGCAGCAGTTTCAGGTTTCACCACTGCGACTCTGAGCTGCTCAAAAACAAAACAACGGCGTGAAGTAAAAACTGGAAGTGAGTTTTTCAGATAATTGAAACAAAAAACCTCTAATTATTGATATCAACTCATGTGAAACGCTTTTATCACGATAAGTTTTTCAGCCGCATCGTCCAATCCAGCCTCACCTGGCGAGGTCGTCGGTGCTTGGACAGGCCAGCAGCACGGCCTCCTGGGAAAGGTCGGCCATGGTGTGACCCAGGGAGTTGGTGAGGTGCATGGCGTGGTGGACGGCGGTGTCATGAAACTCCACGTCGATGGCGTTGTCCTGCTCGTCGTTGTAGCCTCGCACGATCCCCACAGAGTTCCACATCTGGACAGTTTAGGCTGCATGAGGGAGGAAACCCACAGCGGGAAAATGGAGACGTGAGTCGGGCGTCCTACCATGAAGCGGTGAGTGAGGTGAGCTGGCGTGGATCCGGGCTGAAAGGCCTTCTGGGGAGGAGTGGCACCGGGCCGTCGTAGACGGGGCGCAGTGGCGCCGCCGCCGCCTGGGCCACGGAACTGCCGGCGTCGTCATCATCATCGTCCCCAAACTTATCCTGACCGAGTTTTAGGGATCCTGTGTCTGAAATTAGAGCATAAGATCAAAACAAACTTCAGACATGTCTATGCTGAAACAGCAATTTGAAACTCATTTAGAATCGAATGTGTTGCATTTAAAACATTGTGATTAAAGATACAGTAAGCAGCCGATCCTTCGCCAAACCGTCGTGTTTACTGCGCTGAACACGGAGCCAGTCGGGATCATAAAGTGACTTGTGATCTGGTACTTTCCATGCTACTCCAAAAATTACATTTTCAAATCAAACAACCTGTTTGACTTTTTTCATTGATGTGCAAGTTCTAAAAAGCAGAACGCAGATCAGTTTCTGGAACTTGCAGGCCAGTTCTCCCCCTTAGGAATTTAAACAATCTGCACCAGTTAAAAGAAAAGCTGAAAAATTCACAATCAGAAAGTAGCAGGCAAGTAGCTGAAAGTAGGCTGCACACTGTAAAAAGTAGCATACAAAATCTAAAATGTAGTATTAAGTTCTTATTAAGCTTAGAGCTACTTTTAAAAAGCTGCAACAAAGTTCTGAAAAATTTTAATCAAGTTCTGAAAAGTGGCCTAAATGTCAATAAAGCAGGGTAAAGTTTTAGAAAGTAGCATGCAAGTAAATTCAATCATGTTAGCTTTAATTAACAAATATTAACCTTCAGACAAAAACATGAAATTAAGGGACGTAACCAGCTAATTAAACACAAGCTGAGCGTTTGGAGCCTGAGTTTTCTAAGGAAACACAGATATTAGTTTGCAATTCCTGAAATGAATCCTGCAATATAAACATCGTGACATGTCAGTTTCTGGATGTAACGTGTAAGTTCCAGCTACATTAGATATAAATACTGGAATAAAACGTGCAAAATGTGAAATATAACCTCAAAGTCCAGGAAGTTGTTTCAGATATTTGCTCCTGTTTCACAGTTGCGTCTCAGAGTCGTGTTTTCTGCTCTTGTAGTTAAACGGCATCTGAAACGATCCGACTCTTCCTCACCCAGCGAGTTCTCATCGTCCAGGATGGCGCCTCTGTTCCTCACTCGACCCGTGGACGGGATCAGGAAGTCGTCATCGTCCTCTTCCTCCGCCGCCTTCTTTACCGGTGAATTGGCGTCACTGAGTCCTTCATCCATCGGTCTGTCATCATCCTCGTCAAACAGGTCGTCGAAGCCTTTAGCAGGTTTCGCAGCTGGAGCCTGAAGACCAAACAGAAATTACATGCAGTCAATCTGTTGGACGGAAATTAATCTCACCGTCTTGAATTAATTGGTGGAACAAACTGAGCAAAGCAGGAGCCTGATAGATTTGGCTAAAAATGCAACAAAAAAAATTGAGGGATTACATAGACAAAAATATATGAAAACTAAATTAAAAAACTTGTGCAGTTATCAAGAATAATATACCCTAAATCCAAAAGAATCTGCAGAATGGGATGGTGGGGACAACTTTTAAAAATTTACAAAATATATATATATCAAAATTATATATATGCAATTATATATTTTTAAAAATGTAATATATTCCTTAAGTATATTAAAAAATATTTTTTGTGCAAACATAAAAGATGTGCAAATACCAACAGAAATGTGATTTAAAATGACTGGAGTCATGCAAATACAATGATACATTTTATTTGAAAATCAGTCAAACTTGTGCAAAACCATCAGAAATGTTACATAAAATTAGTAAAACTGCACAAATTTATTTAGAAATATTATTTAAATGAATAAACCTGAAAGTACCAACAAATATGTTATAAAAAATTGGTTAACGAGTTCAGGAAGAGCTTCCTGCATGGTGAGGGAGACAGCAGTGAGTGTTAGAGTGGAGGTGGAAGGTGGGCGGTACCTTGGTGGCCGGAGCCGGTACCGGTACCGGAGGTGCCGAGTCCGTCCAGCAGGCCCAGGCAGCCCTCTGTGTCCGTGTAGGCGATCTGGCTGCCGGATGGATGCCAGGCCAAGCTGCACACCGTGAATCCTTTCTCGTGCTTCTGCCTGCAGGAAACACATTCTGCCTCTAAGAACGACGACGATAAACACGGTTCCTAAGAGAGAGACTGGGCCGCACCGTTCCACTACCAGCCGGCTGCTCACGTCCCAGATCGTCAGCAAACCTCCGACGGCGCCGGCTGCAAGGAAGCGGCCGCAAGGGGACCAGGCCGCCACGTTCACGGGCTGCAGAGAGAAAAATAACTATTAAAGAGGAATAAACCACCAGAACGCAACTTTCCAGCTGAACCAGTGTTCCCATTCAGACACTTTTCCCGACATGAAATTCAAGCACTTTCAAGGTAAGTTTTCAAAATTTTCCAGCATCACTTTGGAGATAAAAACAAGATAAACGACAGTTTCAATTCACTATTAATTGAGATCAATTATTAGTAGTAGTTATAACATCTTGTGATAGTTTTGTACATTTTGTTTTGTCTCCATCTGATTAGTTTGGAAATAAAACAAAAAAAAAATCTCTCAAGTTCAATAACGACGTAAAATCCGATTTTTAAATTTGAGATATTTTCACAAGAAATTAAAACACTTTTTAGGATTTGTTCTCTGATAAATAGAAATAATTTTAGTGAGTGTAACTGACCTAAAACAAGAATACTTAGTCTGATTCAACCTCTACTACAAAAACACAAAGTCTTACCAATTATTTTTTATTTGCTACTTCTTGTTAAAAAGTTTTTTGTAAGTTAGTTTTGTTTTATTTCATGTGCACTAAGATATTTGCACTAGAAACTGGACCAAAGAAACTCAGCTCTGTTGGGTTTTGGCAGTGTATTAAAATATCTGGTATTAACTGTAAATAACGTTTCCCAAATTTAGGCTTTTAATCAAATATTTGACTTTATTACAAAACTCTGCAGTTTCAGTATCAAGCACTTTCCAAAAACCCCAAACTAAAAGTAAATAATTTTGTACAGTGCAGCAGGTTTTGCTCTGACCTGAGTGAGCAGCTCGTCGGACAGCGAGCCAACGTGATCCCATGATCCCCGCTCGTACAGGTGAACTCTGGATTCTACTGGAACAGCTAAAAACTGACATGGAAAACATTTTTCAGATCATTTGTCTCTTTTTAACTGGCCCGCGCGGCGAATCCCGGCCGACCGACCTTCCCAGCTGCAGGCTGGAACGCCAAACGGCACAGAGACGTGGCGTTGCTGACGTCGTTCGTTTTGTGCAGCAGCGGCCAGCTGATCACCTGAGTCTGCGAGGAGACGGGGAAATTATAAATGACAAAAACTGAAGGAACGGGATCCACAACTAAAATCAGACCTGTCACAATAAACAATCAATAATGTGATAAATTAAAGCATTGTTTTTCTCATTTCTCTCTGGATGATAAAAAGTTTTCGGTCTGGTCTTTTGGCCTCAACTAAACCATTTTTTGAAGGACAATTTTGTTTACAGAAACTTTATGATTCATTTTATTTGTTGTTTTGTTTCTTTATTCTGGATATTTAAAATGTTTTCCAGCTCCAGTTTTGAATATTCATTACAATTTAAAGTTTATTGAAAACTGCAAATGGATTACAATTGATTAGATTACTGGAAAATGATCTCAGAACAACAATATTATTGTTTATCACAACAACTTCTGGGATAAATTAAAGCAAAATTTACTACCATGACAGGCCTAAGTCCAATTCAAAATAGTACAAATTGCCTCAAATCACAGCAGATTTTCATATTTTTTATTTTTAATCAGGGTAAAATTATTACAGAGCAATACAAATCTTAGAATTGAAAATGTTCAATACCCAGACTCTGTTTTTAATGATTTTATTGAACTTAGCTGCATACTTTTCAACAAAATGACCTAAATATAATTTTTATTGGCCAAACTATACAACGAATGTTTCATTATTTTCAGTGGAAACATTTCCTTTCTTTAATGAGGATCTACAATAATTTATACTTATTATTTTTACCATATTACTCTTTTACTTAAAGTATCCAACCTGGTTTATTGTTGAGAAGCATAAAAAAGTCACAACTTTTAGTTGTTTTGGATCGTCAGGAATCAGACGTACCTGCTGCTCGATGCTCCACACGACCACCGAGCCGTCGCAGCTGGAAGACGCCTGACAGAGACGAGATTTGATTAATAAAAAAAACAACTTTATCTTTACCCCTCAAGTATAAGAATCACTTCAGAACATGGCTCTAAATTTATGTCCAAAAAATTACTTCCTAATTTGATCTCCAAAACATCAACACTGCAAAACACAAAATTTTACTAAATATTTTTCCTGTTTTCTAGTGGAAATATTTAGTGCAAATATAACTTTGCTCAGCAGGATATAGCAGCTTTTTTAAAGTAAATAATTCATTCAAATTGATTTAAAAATGACTGGTTCTGTTGGCAGATTGTTTTTCTCACAAAAAGATATTTTAAAAGTTATTTTAAGTTAGTTTTATCTTATTTCAGGTGTAATATAACAATAAAATATCGGAATATAATTGTAGAAAGTATCATTATGATGATTAATCTGTAATAAAAGCATTGTAATATATTTATTGCACTTGGATTATTATCGTTATTCCTCGTAATAATACTATAAAAAATATTTTAAAATAATTAGAGATAATTGTTACCATTTTTATTACTACATGTACTAAAATAAAACTTTGAAAAGAAGTTTAATAATTTAATCTTATTCCTGGTAATATAAAAAAAGGTTTTTAAAAATTATAATGCATTTGTACCATTTCTATTAATAGATGTACTAAAATAAAATATAGCAAACAAATGAAATAATTATCATTAAAATAAGAAAATATGCAGCTAATGTCTGAGTAAAAATCTAATGAAGAATATAGTTCTGGTTTTTCTCACCAAGTATTCATCTTTTGGGTCAAAGGTCACACTGAGGACGGGCGCTTCGTGACCCCGCAGTGTTTTCTGCTGGCTGCTGTCCGACACCTCCACCACCTTCACCATGAAGTCACTGAGTAGAAAAAAATAAAAGCAGGAGAATAATAACTTTATGACGTCACAGTGAGAGAAAACAGGAAAAAGAATCCAGACTTCCTCCTCTGGCGGCGGCGAAGCCAGAATTTGATGGATCGATAACACAACAGGCCTCATTAGCTGGAAAACAGCAACATAGATGCAGCTTCATGTCCTGAGCTTCGATTGTTGTGATCAAGCTGCTCAAAACAAATCAATTCATGCAGGAAACGCACATCCTGCTCCAATCACAGCCAATCAACCCGAAGAGGCGCTCTCTGTCTGCCAGGTGGGTTTCAGCTGCAGCAGCAGCAGCAGCAGCATGAAATCAAATCACAGCGGAGCAGACACGCACGGATTCACAAAGTAAAACCGACATGTGGAAAAGTCTCTGGAGCAGAAATATAAGGTTTCTCATGCCCATCAGATTAAATTATCCACACAAGAAGAGAAAACTCATTTTCATTTTTTAAAATTTGATTAATTTGTGTAAACTGTCGATGAGTTAATCTAAAGATGACTGATGTTAGCCGTCACCATTTCTAATAACAATTTGAAGAATTTGAATGTATAGGTGTTATAACAGGATTCAATACAACATTTTTGAATTTGAAATGATCCCAAAAATTTGATAAACTGCCATTTTGTAAAAACCTTAGTTTTCTCTTGTCAATATGGCCGATATGTCCATATCACATAGCGGCTACATAATTTAAATTTTCCATTATTTGTATCTGCTGTACTAAATAGTGACTGAATAAATGTGATTTTGTCACATCATAAATATTAGAGGAACTTCTTAAGTTGTTGAATAGAAAAATAAAATATGTGAAATACTGACTTAATTTCTCAAGAAGAGATATTAACATAAACATATTACTAGTTGATTTAATAAACGATTAATGTTTATTTGTAGTTTTGATGGTCGAATGAAACAAAATTTGGACTTTTGGACCGTAGTTCCAAAGAAAAAGAAAAAAGAAAGAAAAAGATTATTATCCCCAAAGAGTTAAATAAATTATGAAAATTTAGTCCCCACTTCATAACCAATACAACAAAAATCAAAAATAATTGTCATGTAATTTAAGCCATTGGAACGTCTTAAACCAGAACCCACATCAGTTGATTTCTAACACTAACTGGAGAAGTAGCCAGCCGTTTGGGAACAAAACATTCATAATAAAATTATCCCTCGGTCATTTCTGGTGTTGGTCACCTGGACCCGGCGGCGACTCTGGTGCCGTTGCGGTTGAAGGTGACGTGAGTGGCGTGGTGGTGAACCGTGTCAGGATGCCATCCGGATCGCCGTCGGGAAACGTGTGGATCTGCACTGTGTTGCTGGAGCTCGCCGTCACCAACTTGCCTTTCTGCAGGGAAACAAAAGTTTTCCACAATCACACACTCAGATTTATCAGTTTTAATGAGAACCTGAAGGCTGTAATCTGACAGATGTGGCGAACCTTGAGTGCCAGGGAATAAGCCTTTTCCCCGACAGTGATGAACTTTGGATCGTCATCATCCAGGCTTTCCCAAATCCGAACATCGCCGTCGTTTCCACATGTTACGATATACCTGGAAAATAATTTAATTTTGTCCTTAAATGACATTAAGATTCTAGAAATCCATAATTTACCTTTTTTTTTTTTAAACATTCATATTAAAAATGAATGTGTTTTTAACAGTCTCACAAAATGAAAAACCTGCCCCCTTTACTCTGATTGACCTAAATAAAATCCAAAACATTACTTATTTATATATATATATATATATATATATATATATATATATATATATATATATATATATATATATATATATAAGAAATATATAAATAAGGTTGCAAGAACAACCTACTACATCCATTTTCAACTTTCCGTTGGATCTTGTTTGCAGATCTGTGGACTCAGAGGGGATTTGACGGCGCACATGTCCAGCAGAAAACCAGTCCAGCAGCTAAACTGATCCAAGTCATAGTATTTATGGTTTTAATCTCCTCATATTTACAGGAAATGGATAAACTTGCCTCCCGGTGTCATCGAAGCAGACCTCCGTGTGTCCCTCCGAGTGGCCGTAGCGCATCGGCTTCCTTTCGCAGGGCATTTTAACCAACCGGACTGAACACACAAATAAAAGAAATCACTAAAAATATAAACTTTAATACGTTACACAGCTCTGTAGAACACAGTTATGGTAGCTGCCAATGCTATTTTTGAGTTCAGCTAACAGCAGCGAAGCTAACGCTAAGTTTTAAATATATATGTTTAAAACTTCTTTAAACTGAACGGTGAGGTCCACAAACGGCAGATATTGAACTCAAACTACTCAAAGCGGTTGTCCTGACAGCTTGAACACGGTTTAAAACAGAAGTTAGCAAAAACGCTCTGACCTTCCTTCAATGGAACTCCCGCGCCGAATTAAAAACAAGGAAGCCGTGCGTCACAACTCCCGCCGGAGACGTCATGACGTAACAGCATAAGCCCCTCCCACCAAAGAATTTTGCTAATTTTATTACTTTCTTTTCACACTAACTTCCAGCGAAAATTTTTTATATTAAACAGAAACTCAAACATTTAAAGTTAATTTAAACTCAACGAAACATTGAAAACCCCAGAGTTAAAACGATATTTTTGTCAGAAATATATGAAATGTTTTGTCTTTTCTTATTATTTTGATTTTGCTGCTTACTTTTTTATTAATGCATTCATAGAGAAAAAAAAAACACTTATTAAACACACATTTAATTGATAAATAAATCTTCATATGGTAATAAGAAATACAGTTCATTGATTGAAAATGAATGCAGTTATTATATATTTGTAATTTAGGCATGAAATACAGAATATCTTTATTTATTTAGCTGGTATAGTCTTAATTAGTTAGAACTGAATTTCAATCTGTCCAGTATTTCCAGACTTAAAGATGGCTCATAAAAATGCAAAAATATAAAAAGCATGTCTACTCTATCACAAAGTTTGATTAAATTGTCATTCTTTCCACATGGATTTCAAATCCATCATGCATCTGGTAATAAAAATCAACTTTGAAATGTGAAAAATTGATTCCAGATCATATTAGGTGTCATTAATATTTAATATAGCGGTTCTGGAAAATCAATACAAAAGGCTCCTCAGTGTCCAAGTTCCTGCTGGCACTTAAAGGAATCCCAAAAAGAAAGGCTTCTTCATTTCATGATCATATATTTATCTCATTACAACAAAGTGCAACTTAAAACAGTAGAGTTTTACGAGCTTTACTATTTTCCCTTAAATATGTATTAGTTTTTGTAAACAAGCGATTTCTATTTGCCTTATTTGTCTACATAATCTCAAAAAGATGAAAGAGTGACATCTAGTGGCATAAATGTCTCTTTCAGGCTTTATGGTGCCTTTTGTAAATTAAACTGGACCAGCAAATTTTTCAAAACCACACTGGGGCTCCCCTGGTCGATATTTTGTTACATTGTTTGGTGAAGCTAAAAAAAAAAGAAAACAAATCCATCATGTATCTGGTAATAAAAATTAGCTTAGAAATGTGAAGAATTGATTCCAGATCACACAAGGTGTCATTAATATTTCACCAAGATGGTGGAACGTAACACAGACAAGTTCCTAAGTTAAGCCAATTATTGATACGTTGAGGGTTTCAGACAAGATTTGTTCATGAGTATTGGTTAATGGTGAAAATAATTGTCTCTTTGTTATGTGTTAACGTGGTGTAAATAATTTGTATGTTTAAGTCATTTAATTATGAATTTTTTATTTTTTTTTAATTGCTAATTTCAGTTAACGATGGCCAAAGTGAAGACAGAGGTTGGAGGCCATTATTCAATAAGCAACCAAAAAGAACGATAAGTTTGGTTATTTAGTCGTTATCTGTCTAGCTGGTGGAAAATCAAAATTTATGTCGAGGACAGCACTGTCATAAAATACGCCTGTGAAAACCATAAGAGGCATTAGGAGGATAATCGTTTCATTTATCCTATTCCACATAGAAGCTTTTGAAACATGAATAAATTAAGAAGTTTTAAAGGTATTAATTGTGTAAAACAGAAGTTAGGTTTTTTTGTAAAACGACAATATAAACAGCATAAAGTCCGACAAAAGGATAGAGGATAAATAATTGTTTTGATTTAATGGATTGAGGTTCCGAAAACGTTTAAACATCAAGCTATGCTCTTCAATAAAAGGGGACAAATAAAATCCCTGGAGGTCATTTTCCTACTATGAGTTTGTTGTGTGTGTGTGTGTGTGTGTGTGTGTGTGTGTGTGTGTGTGTGTGTGTGTGTGTGTGTGTGTGTGTGTGTGTGTGTGTGTGTGTGTGTGTGTGTGTGTGTGTGACTCATACATACATTCACAAAAAAAGTGAATCCCATCAAAAGCAAATCTTTCATGCCCTTATCTTTCAATTTGCTTTGGCATTTAAGCCGTCCTTTGCAAAGAAGGGTGGATGAATTGTTTCTTTGTTGTGTTTTCACAGCTAGGTGCTTCTAAGTAACATTTTCCATATCATTAGCTTGTCTAAAGATGACAGCAGAAACAAAAACAAAGCCTGATTCAAGCTGCTGAACCTAAAACGCTCCACAGATGAGAGAAATCCTGAAAAACAATAACAGCACAGAGACAGTGGAAAGTATTTTCATTGGTTTGTTTATCATTGAGGTGAATATGCCCAAAAATAAAACTGTTAATGCAGTAAACATACAACTGTGTGTAAACCAAAGCTACTAACTTATGTTTCAGTGCATGATGTCTAAGTTCTGTCGCCATCTTGTGGCCAGAAGACAGAATTACATTTGATTTAATTCCAAATTCTTCCCAAAAGAATCAGATGATCTACAAAGAACACATTTTTATTTTTATTTGACAGTTAAATGACAAAGGAATGTTTTTGCACTATTTTTATGACAATCTACTCAAGTGAAAGTGGAGGAAAGACGCCATTTTCTGGGGGCGATGGGAGGAAATCTGTTTGAGATGCAAAGCTAGTTTCAGGCAGACTGGATTCATAAATATTGGGCATCAAAATGAAAGCCTGCCACAGTCTAGAAAACTAACTATCCATGTGAAACAAACGCAACTTGTCCCTTATCTGGAGATATAACGGTCCAAATGACCAAAAATGTCCAACAATTTAACAATCCGTGGAGCGACGAGGGAAGTTTGATCAGAAAGGAGTGATGAAAGGTGCAGCTTGAATAAGGCATAAGGTGTGATTAAAAAGTATTAATTACCCCTGACCTTTTTAAAATAAATAAGTATTAAAGTAAATAAGTGGACAGAAGGACGCATGGTTTTCTAGATTTTTAGAGATTAAAATCTGAACTTTTTGCTTTTAATTAGTCTCAAATCTTCCAAGTGTTTTCTTGAATGTAAAATATTTGGTACACAAAGTATTTTTCTTTTAGTAGCCCTATTTTTCCTTTATTTTAATGTGACAGTAAGAAGAAGAAGCAAATGCAGCTGTCGGGCAGTAATTAAATTTTGGGTTTATGTTTTACACGTTATATATTATATGCCTTTAGATATTGTATTTATGTATCTTGTTCTCTACTGTCCGTGTTTTGTTGTGTACTCATTTTAAATTGTAACCAGAGGGAAAAAAAGAAACGAGAGAAACCGTCTCCTCACACTTCAGAATAAGCACAAATAGAACTACATGAAGAATCCTTAAAGTCCATAACCAAAAACTTACATTTATTCAGCTGAAAGTTTACAAAACAAACAGGTAAACCGGCGCTTTGAAATTGATCCAGAAAAATGAATTTGGGAGAAAGCAAGTGCACAAAAAGTTAACAAACTTAGCAAGCTTGACGAAAAATTTGCTCTGCTATTAGTAAAAGCGTGGCCAATATTGATATATATTTTATATAAATTGATGGTGGCCACCATGTTAATAGAAATAAACATCAGAAGTTGGAAAAAAAGAAAAGTTGACAACCATGTAGCTTATTTTTTACACTTTATGATTAAACACTATTTTGTGTTAATCTGTCACATAAATACATTATGAAGTCTATAATCAGTTAAGTTATGAATACTTTTCCAATGTGCTTCAGTTTATTAAAGTGGCTATTTTGGAGCTTATATTTACAAAATCAATCATTTATTATGTCAGCTGTACTGTAGCTTTTTCATTAGATAATTATAGAGTCAATTTTTGTTGAGACGGTGATAAAATTGTCCCACAGAATGGACTTAATTGGGATGCAATAGTCAGTAAATCTGAAGTTGATTGACTGATGACAAATTGACAAGGCCATCTTCTTAAAAGCCTGAGTTTTCTCAACGGCAGACCGTCTTTGCATTATAAAAAGGCAACATTTATGCAGATGTAAGTAAAGCAAAACAAACCATCTTTTAATTGAAAACTTATTTTTTGTCACCTGTATTAAATATAAATGAATAAACAGAATAATGTGGTTCTCTCACATTATTAAACTTAGACATATTTATAAAATATAACCAAACATGAACCTCTTAAGTTGCTGAAAACTTAGAGGTTGCCAAGTGTTTATATTTCAAAACAGAACAGCATAAAGTGCATTTTCCATTCCACACCCACACCCTAACCCTAACCCTAACCCAGACTCCAGACTGTTCTGGTTTGCCTGCCATCTTTGTTTCTGTATCAACGGCGCCCTCTGCTGGATGGTGACCAAACTACAACACTAAAAAAAGATCTAATTGGTTAATTCACTAGAACTAGTTTGAATCCAATAAATCAACAATTAATCATAAGTAGATTGGTTGTTAGCATCCCTAACTTATAGTCAGTGCAGATTCTGCGTGTTGGCTGCTGTGGGCATCGACGCGGCGCAGGCCCCGTCACACTTGATGTGGTACTGTCTGAGGTATTCCCTGAGCTGAGGCGGCAGTGGCAGCCCCTCCACGCCCTGGTAGGTGGTGCAGCTGCAGATCACCGCCCTGCACAGGTGCTGCAGAGGGAAAGGGAAGGTCCTGGGCAGCGGCCTGGAGAGCAGCGGCTCAAAGAAGAGGCAGGTGGCCGGGTCACTGTAGTGCCTCAGCAGGCCCGTCACGCTGGCATCCCGGTACATGCACGGGTCGCGCACGTCGAAGCTGAATCGCTTGCCGTTTTGCTCGATGCGTGCGTGCAAAGAGCGGCTGTAGCGGCGGAAGCTGACGGAGAACAGGAACTCGTCCTGGGCAGAGTCCCTCAGGAGGAACGTCCCTTCCGGCTGGCCAGCCAGCAGCTCCTCGGCCTCGAAGCGGTTCAGGACGCCCAGTAGCACGGGTTGTTATTGATCTGGAGCAGATCGGGGACCAGGATGTAGTCAGTGTTGCCACAGGCGCCATCCGGCCTGCCGTGAAGGCAGGACGGCTCCCAGTCCTCCAGCGGCGCGGGCGAGCAGCAGATGTCCTCCCAGGAAAGCGGAGTCTGCGGCGGCGAAGAGGAAGACGACACGCGGGGGCTTCAGCGGTCTCCATGTCCTTCAGGGAACCTGGATGAGCCACCTGGTTTTTAATAAGGTGCCAACATTTGGCCAGTTCAGACTTGGGAGAGAACGGGCATTTGTCCTGCATGAGTTCTGAGACGTGGATCTTCCTTTTGGACCAGAACAGTACAGAGAAAGGGCGAGACGAGCCGGGCGGGTGGTGGTAATGGTGGTGGTGGTGATGGCGTAGAGGGAGACACTGACCCACGGCGTCCTGAAACTTCTGCCTCAGAGACCGCCGGTGGAGCGCCTTCCTGCACACGCCGTCCACATCTCCAGCCATCAGGGAGTCACCAAGAGCGCTGCAGCTGCACTTCCGCTCTCTGCGCCGCCTGGAAAAAGAAGTGGACCGCATGCCGAGCTCTTCGGAACCGTCGGCCTCTGACCCACCGGACTGGATCCATTGCGGGAGCTGCGGGAACGCTTCTTACCCCGCCAGATGTAGCTGTCTGTCGGCGCTCCAGCTGCGGAGGCCAGATTTGGGTCGAGTGTCCGCTCCCCGAGGCTTCTTCTCTGACATGGCCGCTGTTTGTTGTCTTCCTGCAAAACATCAGAAAATATCAGGCCACACTTCTCAGCTTTTAATAAAACAAATGTCACTACGTTTGACTTTGCTTGTATAAGTTGATCTTAAAATATTTTGCACATTTTTGTATTGAAATTTGTGTCTCAACTACTTCCAAAAACAACACCAGTGCTTGCAAAAGCAGACTTGGCCTTTTTTGGGGCAGTGTTTTTTTGCACTGTTTCAAAATCCTCAACAATCTGACAGTGCTGTTACCTAGTAACCCAAGTGGAGCTCCAAAACGTTGGATCAGCTGTTTTTACTGCTGTTCAATGGCTGCTGGAAAAGACAAGTCTTCTGTTGACTTGCTGTCCAGAAAACACTGGCTGCATTCTTGTTGGTTGTGCAGGAGGCTCCACTTCTGCTTTTCAATGTACAGTTGTACAATCGTGCATCTGTTTGCAGCATAGCCCTATGCTAACTTGTTCAAGGAAGCATAGGTAACTTTTCAGTATTCAATGTATCACACAGGCCAGCCATCATTAAAATAGGAAAGACAGGAAAACTTCCCATTTATGTGAAATTAATGTCAACGCTTTAAAAATCAGAAAAAAACTGCTACAAAAATGACAACTTTTTAAAGTTCCAAGAAGTTGATCACCCAAATTTCAACACATTTGTGGCTCAGTTTCAACACTTAGCAACACTACAGATTAAAAATCTTATTATGAAGCTTGCTCTTGTTTTAAGATCAGATTATATGAGCTTATTTAGTTGAGTGAAATTTCTTAATTGCATATGTTGTAATTTTGTTTAATTAAAACAGGTCTCTCTTTCACCTTCCCAGGAGATATATACCCCACCAAACTACTCTGAAAACACATTGAAAACGCATACAGAAAGTCACAAAAGAATCAGAACAGAAGCTAGTATGCTAACGGACTCACTACCTCAGTTAAAGTTTATGATTCAACAACTAGATTGGAGAAAAAAATGGAGTTCTGAAGCCAAAACCACACCTGAACCAAAACATTTCTCAAAACGTATCTTATTAATCCCCAAGAGTTTTAGTGAAATATTCTAGACTAACTTTTTGGAACATTTGTGTACATTTATATCAGCATTTTAGAAAAGAACATCCTACCAACAATCACATATGATATAGTATCAGGGTCACTTTGCTGATTCCAGACCTGAATAAAACCAGGAACTTTTCACTTTTGAGTAAAAATATGTCTTAGTAGTTTTACTTTTACTTGAGTATAATTTGGATACCTCCACTTAACATTTTGGTTATTTGCAGTTTTAATGAAATGTCTTAAGTTGTAGAAAGATAAAAGTTTTTTAAACCCGTTAGTAAATCATTATTATAAGCAAAAAATGGTTTTCTTACCTCCTAAAAAGTATCAGCAGCAGAAGTAAACGTCCATGTTGAGCCTTTCTGCCCTCTAACAGACGGCCGCCTGCTCTGCTTCCTATATAATAATAATGCCGAGTCCCGGAGGGAGCAGCAGTTTCCTCTCCAGCAGCCTGAATGAATGGGTCGAATGGGCAGAGCGGGGCGGGGTGGGAGGACTGGTGTCAGGTTAATGGGAGCACAGCATCCACCACTCAGCCCCACTTCCACTTTTACACACAAAAAAACTGGAATTAAGATAAAAGAAGCAGAGCGGCCAGAAAGTGCTTCAAAGTGAATTATTTCTGCTTGTTTGAGTCGTTTCAACTTCATTAGAGCTTGGAACATCAAAGTGCATTTCTTGAGGAGCTTTAAATCTGTTTAAGCATGACTGTGGAGCAAAAACAGATTGATCCTGAAGATCAACTGCTTCTTCGCTCAAATTAACGATTGAGCCCAGCACAGGAAACGACAAAGCTTCGATTATTGACCCAACGACCTTGCAGTCTCTCCCGGTTTAAACTTCCAGAAAGTGCAGCTGAACGAAGTCATCAGTCAACATGAGGTCATGCAGGCACTCCTTTGAGCTCTGAGGATTTTGGAGGATGTATAATTCATGATTCATATCAGACAAATATTATTACTCCCAGTGGTTTTTGGGGTGTTCTTGGATCTACTTCAATGAACTCCTTCTGCTGGAGTCATCAATAAACTCCTATCATCAAACACAATATAGTGACACTCAGCTTCCTCTTAGCTGAATATTTAATGCCGTTCACATTAATACTCCGACCGACAGAATGATGGATGCCACTCGCTCTGGAAAAGAAGCAACTCAATTTATTCAACTGCAAACTCTTGGGATGCGAGTTGCAAAAAGTGAACTCCAAAAAGTTTCGCTTAAAAGGATCATGTTAACTCCACCACTGATTAATAAGGGAACGACAAAACAATGAGGATTAAACAGTAAAGTTTGAGTCATACAACTGATCAGAAATGTTGGAAAAGTCCCTACGAGCAAAATTGGACTTCATTTGAAAAATATGTACACAAAGACAAAAGAATGAACATCAGAAGACATTTTACATTGTCTTATCAAATTAGATCATATTTTTGTGTTGAAATAATATCTAAAGGTAGCCAAGTTGAGCAAAAAAAAAAACAAACTTCAAAGACAAACCTGTTCCCCTCCTTGCCTGTGGGGGCGCTGCACCAAGAACCATTGAAGGAAAGGACACAAACATCTCAGAAGAAAACACTGAGCACAACTTGCTTTCTTCATGAAATCTAAACAAAACTGGAGTAGCATCAGATTTTAGCGCCTGCAGGATTTCTGTTTTGTCTTTGATAAAAGACGATGAACCATTTCTCCCGCTATCGCTAGGCTCATGCATTTGTTTTGGTTGTATTTACCCAGAATGCTCTGCGCTGTAGTCCACTTCCTGCTTTTGGAGCAGTCCTGGTGTCCGCTTGGCGATCAGGTGTGCATTCAAACCGAACCAGATTTCACTTCACCCAAACACATTCACACAACCCAAACCAAGCGGACGACAGAGAAATGTTTTTGTTATTTCCTTCAGTGATTATTTGTGCAGCGCCCCCACAGGCGAGGAGGGGAACAGTTTTTTTGTTTTGTTTTTTAAAGAGTTTGGTTTGTTTGAGAACCACAGAAGCTGAAATGTCCCCATAAAAACTGAATCTACCAGAGAGGTCACTGAATCAGCTGGTAACCCTTGACCTTTGTGATAGCTGAGAAAGTGGCAGTGATTTTCTCTCCTCTTGTTTGTTCTGCCATGCAGAAAGTGTGTCAAGAGGGCGTGGCGCAGCGTTTTATTCAGGAAGTGCCTCCAACATTGGATTAAGTCGTGATGGCCCCATTAACCTCCTGCAGAGAACCATATCAGTTCAAAACACGGAGACATTGATCCTTGAACAGTCTGCAGGAGCACCAATGAATAATTCATTCAGCTATGAATGAACAGAGATGCTACTCTGCATGCGCCTTTATACACAAAAATAAAACCAATCTGTCTTTGTGTCTGTTTACAGGACAAACAGAAGTATTTAGAGAGCGCCACAAGCTCAGGCGACTGACAAACAACTTGACAGGTAAGTTTATTTTTGTGCACAGAAAAAGACATTTTCTTGATATCATCGTGAAACAAGATAAGGTTTAATGCAGAGGTGTTCAATCGTTTTTGCCTCAGGGGCCAAAATTGTCTAAAAAATTAACATTTTTAAATGTCTAAAAATTACAAAACCAAATTTATTGTAACAATTTTCAGTATTATCAGCTTAATAACAAGGCTAATAAACAATACCTTAGCAAGACCTATAAGTAGTCGGGCTGGATAAAGCGGCAAACTGTAAACTGCTGCTGCGCCAGTTACTCAACAGCTTGTTGCTAGGTAACCAAGGAATGAGTGAGTTGCCAGGTAACAGTAAAGTGAGTTAGTTTTCTTTATTAAAACTTTATTTCAAATAACATTACATAGCCTGAGTGAATTAATTGATTCCACAAACAGTTTATGCAGAGAAGTTAAGACTTATTTTTATGACTATTGATGTAAAGCACTTTGAACTTCCTTGTCATCGTTTCACACTGGATTTTCTTTTTCTTGTGAATATCCATCCATCCGTCCATCCATTTTCTGTTCACCCTTGACCCTAGTGGGGTCGGGAGTTGCTGGTGCCCATCTCCAGCTTCGTTCCGGGCGAGAAGCGGGGTCACCCTGGACAGGTCACCAGCCTGTTGCACGTTCTTGTCAATAAATTTACCCAAATTTGGAAGTTTTATTTTCTTTTCAGAATAAATTATGCTGTTGCAATAAAAACATAAGTAATTTGGAAGTTTTTATTTTCACATCATTTTGTTTCTGTCTGTGCTCTAAAATGCATTCAATCTTGAAGTTTCACAACGTGTGTGTGTGTGTGCGTGTGTGTGTGTGTGTGTGTGTGTGTGTGTGTGTGTGTGTGTGTGTGTGTGTGTTTGTATGCATACATTCAGAGCAGAGCATCATGTGAATGATAGAGACAGTAAATTGAATCAGCAGTGAGTCTGTATGGCTCCACTGATCTCTGTTGTTTCCATTGATCTCTATCAAAGACTCGACTGAACAGCAGGAACTGCATCGCTCCTTTAACATCACTAACATGGTGGGTTTGCAGCCGCTGTCGCCCCCAAACATGATTACACTGCAAACGATGATCACCTAACCTCGTCCAAACAAACCCAAACTGGTTCATAAGAGTGAGCAGGATCTCTCACGGTTCCCTAATTTTACTTAGACTTTTTAATTCCCTCTATTTGCTGTTATTTGTTAATTAAACACTTTTCCAACAGTGAGATTCAAATAATTTCCAAAATTTTCAAGGCAAGTTTTCAAACTATTCCAGCATCACATTTTGGAGATAAAAATAACACAAACAATAATAGTAAAAAAAAAAAAAAAGAAAGAAAACATTTCAATTCACTTATATCATTTGTTACTGTTACCAATAGTTGTGATAGTATTCTACAGCAAGGACAAAGTTAAATAAAACTAAATTTTATCTTTTGAAATGTCTCTCACATATATCCAACACACCTGACTAGTTAGAAAATACTAATTTAAAAAGAAAATTCCCAATTTCACAGACTTTGTTTAAAGTATTTTAGTAACACACATCAATAAGTCAGTTGAGAAATCAGAATTAAATACTCATTACAACCAAACAAATCTTACTAATGTAAATGACTTTACTACTTCCTACATTTCTGTCAAAAAACCCTAAAAAGTAAAAAAAAAAAAATTCAACTTTGGGATCTTAGAAATTTCCATGTCCTTTATATTCTAGACAATTTTTGAGCTGGATATAAAAATGCTTTTTTGCTAAAAATGTACTACTTTTGTCTGACAATGGCCCTAAAATGCCATTATGCCTTTCTGCTCAATTTCAACAATCAACAAAGAAAGTAAAAAAAAGAAATACATATTTAAAAAAATAATTTTCTGGAATTTAATACATATAAATTATTTAGGTGGCCTGACTTAAAACGAGAAGAGTTTAGTCTAATTTAACTTCAGATATTGAGAAATACTTCACTGAGGAAAATTGTTGAAATTCATCGCTCTAAAACACCAAAATAAATAGAGGATTCATGTCCATGATGAGTGGAGTTAACATTTCTGACCAGAGCTATAACCGTTTCCTTTCTCAGGACATAAATGCACAGGCCAATAATCTTCTAAACGCGTTTCCTATGCAAACACAGGAAATGGGTAAAAAGCTTTGCAGGCGAGTTTTGCAAACCACAACTGGATAAAACCTGATATTTTATGCTGCCTTATCTCTGTCCTCCATTACTTATTTACAGCGGCAGTTGGATTATCACAGATAGCTTCATATGTTTTTACACATATTACTCTGTAAAACCATAATTTTCCATAGTTTCTAGTTTAAATACATTAGTACTAACTTATTTTAAATAAACAATATCAGTTAAAAATGACCAGTTCCTCTGGCAGATTGTTTCACTTATAAAAAGATTGTTTCCCATTAGCTATAAGTAAAATAATCATTAATATTAAGGAATTATTGACCTAAACAAGGTCCTAGATTTCACTGAAAAGTTACATGTCTGATTTATTTAAAGTGTACAAACCTATGTGAACTAGAAACGAGACTAAAAATACTTTTTGGTTTCCGGTGTAATTTACAAATAAAGTACATAACCGAAATCTAAAAAAAAATGTGCTTATTAAGTTTCCTGGTATTAATCAAAGATAAATGAGTTTTGTAATTATAACTTATCTAAAACAAGAAAATTTAGAAAATGTACCGTCTTATTTAACAGTCAGAAATAAAAGACTCTTCATTTGGTGCACCCTGTTAAATCACTAAATATTGCCAAGTTTTTTCCTTTCCCTGTTCAGATCTGGATCTCGTTTTCAAGAGGCAAAAGTCTGCAATACACAGCATCCTGGTTACAGAACAAAACCAATTAATACATATGCACAAGTGTAAAACTTGTCTAGTTTATTTTGCAAATAAAATGAAATCTAGCTTCCCAGTAAGATATAAGTCAATAATTCTTTAATATTGAGGAAAAAGTTATGGTTTAACTGGCAGATTACTAAACTTATTAGATGGGAAAATGTCTTGTTATAAGTGAAATAATCCACTAATGGAACTAGTTCCTTTTCCGATCAATATAAAAACATATTGATTTAAAACAAACTCCTATATTTTGCAGAAGTTATTTGTAAGTTAGTTTTGACTTATTTGAAAAGATATTTTCTCTAGAAAATACTTGGTAAGATTTTGTGTTTTTGCTGTGTTTCTACGAAATGAGTGTCCGTGCAGCAGTGCTGTCATATTTCTATTTCTGCTTACATGTGCTTGTGTATCAATGCTTTGAAGCCATTAGGATGCAGACTGGCCTGGATATTCATCGGCTGCAGACATGCGAGCTGCCGTATCGACTTTCCTCTGGGGAAATTTATTTATGCCTGCAGCCGGCCAGCTTCCCGCAACTAAGGCACATCGGCCGAGGTTTCTGTGCTGCTCCTTATTAGCGAGAGCGTAACCTAAGCCCTGCGGCTCAACGCACACCGGGTTTCAGTGTACCCTATATATCTAAGCAAGTACAGTGAATATGCATGCATTTACCTAGAGATGCTCTTAAATGGGAAGAGTCCATGCACTAAAAACAAAGAAAATGCCACAAAAAGAGCAAAGAAAAACCCATAAGTATCTTATGTAAGATAGGTAGATGAAAAAGGGATTGAATTTCTACCAAAAATCTCAAAAATTTGTGAGTAAAAAAGTCATATTTGAGATCTCAGAAATATTTGACAAAAAATTTAGAAATCTGAGTTCCAAAAGTGAAGAAATTGTGAGAAAAAAAACTTTTAGATAAATCTCAGGAATTTGTTTTATATGGAAATGAGGTAAGTATAACACAAAATAATTAAAATGAATAAAAAAATATTAATGTCAAACTTACAAAAAAATCTTATATTAGATCATTGCATAAATTGTACTCATAAATTAAAATCACATAAATAGAATGAATTATATTTAAATATTAAAATGTATCAATTTAAGTATTTAATGGTCAATCAGCATTTGTTTAATTTAGTCAAGCAGACCCATTGAAACACTAAAAAGCCAACAGTGAAAACTGATCAAGTAATAACTTAAATCTCAATAACTATTTGAACAAGAAAGTAAATACTTTTTCTTTTCAAATACGCAGCTTAATAACACATCAAAAATAAAATACTAAAATATACTATATTATTTTTTGTCCAATAAATACTTTATTTTCCGGACTATAAGTCGCAGTTTTTTTCATAGTTTGGCCAGGAGTGCGCCTTATACCCCAGAGCGACTTGTGTGTGGAAATTAACACATCATTATATCATATCACATGTTTTTTCAAACTAATCCACAAGAGGGCGCTCTAGGGCTGTGTTATTCTACCTTCCGTGTTAACAGAGTTGTTTAAAAGCGACATTGAGGATGAAGATTTCATTGGATTTAGTGATTTGTAGTGACACGGATGGTTTGGTAAACTTGTTTGCATGTTATTTATGCTACAGGTATCTGAATAACTGTAATATGCTATGTTAACATACCAGGTTCTCAGTTCGTTGTTCACGTGTCATGTAACGTTACATACCGTACAATTATTCAGCCTGTTGTTGCCTATTTTATTTTAAATTGCCTTTCAAGATGACATGTTTGTTCTTGGTGTTGAATTATATCAAATAAATTTCCCTTAAAAATGCAACTTATTCTCCTTTGCGACTTATATATGTATTTTCCTTCTTTATTATACATTTTATGGCTGGTGCGCCTTGTACTCCGGAGCAACTCATAGTCCGGAAAATACGGTAGTCAAATGTACCTAATTGTAAAGCTTTATTTCTATGATAAATAAATAGATGTATTTATAGTGTAAATGAATAAATGTATTGGTATGTATTGTGAAAGCAGCAGGAAGTGAATCAGCTGAAGGTACAAAGCCTCCAACATGAGAGCAGAGTTTCTGAATCAATACTCTGAGCAACATGAGGAGGATGGGACTGCAGAGGAAAATATGATTTCTCCTTATTACTGCTTAAAGTCAATAAATCAATACCACACAGGAAAAGATTAGTTATGACTCATTAACGTCACACTGGGTGAATTAAATGAAAACAAATTTTAAAAACATGTTTGGGTTTTTTCAGCAAACAACCTTTTTTGAATTAGTTGATTACTTCAATTAATAATATCGAAAAAGTATTTACACAGGACCAGAAGAAAATTAAACTTTTATGCATTTTGAAGACTACAAGTACACAATAAAATTTATCTAACAGATAAAAAAAGCGGATTTTACATTACATGTTTTTTGTTATTTTGTCCATTTATTATTTTTTGACAGTAAATACTAAAATCGTGTGTAGAATTTCAGAGACATGTCGTCAGTTGTTCATAAAAGTTGTTCAAACACATACCTATAAAAAGTAAAGTCAGAGAAACTGATCATTTTAAATGATCGCTTGTAACAGTAAAAAGGTATTCAGTAAAAAGTTTACTCAAGTACTGAGTAACTCATCAGATTATTATTTAATATTTAAAAATTACATCCTCAGATGGTCCAAAATATAAAGTTAAGTGAAAATGTAGGTATTTCAAAATTACTATAATTCATACAAGTAAAAAAAAAGAAAGAAATGTTTTCCAAATCAATTTCTTTCAATAAAAAACTTGAACTGAAACAAAAACTACAGGTGCATGTGTCTGTCAGGTGAAATTTTTGTCAAAACATGTTTTTTATTCAGTGGTTAGAAAATTCAGAAACTTTAATCAAGTAATAGTTAAAAGTACAGCTTAGAAAAAAAATACTCTTAAAAGTTTTTTTTTGTTTTAATGTTTCTCAAGTAAATGTAACTATTTACCAACCAACTCTGCTTCTCCTCCATCTTCCTAAATTGTATATTGTTTTGAATATACAATCAATAAAACTGAAAGTATTTTAACATGAATGTTATGGAGTTTTCCCTCCACAAACGTTTTTAGAAAGTGATGGTCTAAAGAAGTCGGTTCACTTCCTCCCGACCTCTAATGCACACAGAGGAGGTTTGCTGCAGTGAAGGGATCGTTTGGAAAAGCTTATATATCTCTTCCAAGTCACGCTAACTGTTGCGAACCCCGCTGTTTGCAATCAATATGAGTGAGGAGAGCTTCCAGTAACTCAGAGTGTGCATGCAGCTTGTCTTACAGGGGGCGTGCGCGACACCAACGTCCAGAGCCATGGAGCAAGGTCTGGGTCCAAACCCGGGGTTTAACAAACAGCTGAGCGAGGAAAAATGATGTAAAACCACTTCCCAGTGGAGTCCAGAAAAATAAAATGTTTTTATTTAATCTCAGCTCAGCTGTGACCTATAAAACAGATACTATCTACCTGTGTTCATTACTTATAGGGAACCTTTTCTTCTCTGCTTTAGAATGTAAAATATTCAGATGAGGAAACAAAATAATAAATAATAATCATGGACTTTTAATAAAGAAATGTTAAAGTTTAAAGTTCATTTTATCTATGTCGCTTTTTTATTGTGGCTCCAAACTTATTCTGCACTCTGTGGGACTGTTGTTTACCAAACTTTGTTCTTCATTTAGGACTTTTTCACTTTTTTAAATAAAAAGTTGAAGATCACTCGCATTAAAGATCAATTCCTAGTGCAAAATTTAAGAGGTAGACATAAAAATGGAACTGTATGTCATTTGTTAAACCAGCGTAAATGTGCATTACCAAATTTGCGTGCCGATTTTGAAAATGCAATAAAAATGTATTATTCAGGGTTTTATTGGCACATATTTTTAAATCCCCATGTAGATGTAAATTAATTTACAAATTTAAATTTTCAAAATTTTCTAAGGTGAAACAAACTGTTAACTCTGCAGCAGTTAGCCGTTGGTTGACAGTTAACCTATGAGCATTTATTGGTCAAAAACGTCTTCCTCCTCAGGACACCATGATTTTTGGTCCGTAAAAATAACACGTTTTTAGTAGAAAATGCTTCTCCTAAATTTTTTTAATTTGGGAGAAACTAAAATAATTTGTTTATTAGCTCACTAGAAATCAATGATTTTTCTGATTCAAATGTTTCTCTTATTAAACCTTGTATGAGCAACAGATGGTACATTCAAGTACAGCACAGAAACTACAAAACACATTTTGAACTCTTTATAGGAAATACATTATTTTAATTCAAACATTCAGACGTGACTCTAATTCGCAGGATAAACCCAAAATTTTTATTTTAGAGAAAAATAAATAGAGAAGGGATAATCACTGTCAACTTCCACAGTTTTCAAATTGATAAGTTGGGGAGAAAAAAAGGATGAATTCCTCAGGTCTGAATTGAGTGCTGCCACCTGCTGTTCATGTTTTAAACTGCACATATTTTCCATTTTCATGTTTCCTTAAAATCAGTTCTATTTCATCCCTCCTGACCACCAGAGGCGGTGCTTCTATGGCAAGCCGTTTTGCCATAAAGCACTGAATGATCATTCTTGCGCATGCGCAGGTCGAGTACTAATGACAACAAAGTCACCTGTGACCTGCCGGGGACCCACGTGACTCTATATTGTGCGGTATCTTCGACTCCTGGGCATGCTTACGGCGGCATCCGCCGTGGTGCCCTTGGGGCTGCTGTCATTGCGTCCCTCCAGATGTGGTTGAACACTTTGAATCTGGACTCCACAAGGTACGCTCATCGTCGCAGGAGACTTCGGGTGGCCCTCAGTGTCTTCAGTCTCTGGCCAGTGGAGGGTGAGGTTGTTTATGACACAAGGGGTCCCTCCCGTGTCGTCAAGAAGTTGTGTTCACGGGTGCATCCTCCATGGGCTGGGGTGCAACATGGCAGGGTCAAATGACACAGGGAACATGGTCCCAGCGGCAGAGCTGGGAACACATCAACTTCCTGGAGTTGCAGGCTGTGTTTTTGGCTCTCCGGAGCTTTCTTCCAGGCTTGCGGAGGAAGCATGTGCTGGTGAGGTCAGACAACACCTCGGTGGTTTTTCACATCAATCACCAGGGGGGGACCAGGTCCAGGAAACTGTTTTTACTTGACTCAGCAGCTCCTGATCTGGGCAGCCCCATGCTTGGCCAGCCTCAGGGCAGCCTACATCCCCGGGCCACAGAACATGTCGGCCGATTTTCTATCCCGCCAGAAGCCGTTTCCAGGCGAATGGAAACTTCACAGAGAGGTGGTGGAGTTCATTTGGAAGGCCTTCGGCAGGGCGGACGTGGACCTGTTTTTGCCTCGAGGGACGCATTTCACTGTCCCCTTGGGTTCTCCTTGGACGACAGCGGTCCTCCGGGCCACGATGTGCTGGCACACGACTGGCCCCGGACCCTCCTTTATGCCTTTCCACCGTTCAGCCTACTTTTCCAGACTCTCCTGAGGATTCGTCAGGAAGGGCACAGGGTTCTGCTGGTGGCCCCCTTCTGGCCAGCGAGGACTTGGTTTCCTCTCCTTCGCGAGCTCAGCTCAGGCTCACCAATGCGTCTCCCCTCCAGGAGGGATCTTCTTTCCCAGATGGGGGTCGGATTTTGCACCCCAAACCGGACCAGCTCCAACTCTGGATTTGGCCCCTGCAAGGCCGGGATCCACTTTCTCCAGATACACTGGGTCGGTAGGACGTACAATGGCTAATGCATGGGCGCCATCCACGCGAACTGTCTATGCCAACAAGTGGGCGACCTTTGCAACCTGGTGCCATGAAAAGGGGCAAGATCCGGTGCAGTGTTCGGTCTCTGACATACTGACCTTCCTGCAGGAATTACTGGATCGGGGAAGGTCTCCATCTACCTTGAAGTGTACGTGGCTGCCATTTCCTGCTGGCATGCCGGTCTGAATGGTTGTTCAGTGGGCTGGAACAAGGACGTTGTGCTATTTTTGAGAGGTGCTCGACGTTTGCACCCACCCAATCGTCCTGTGGCACCGGCATGGGACCTTTCCCTGGTGCTTGATGCTCTTCAGTCCCACCCATTTGAGCCCTTGGCATCTGCGGACCTCAAATGGCTCTCAATGAAGACAGCGTTCCTTTTAGCGATGGTTTCCGCAAAGTGTGTGGGGGAATTACAGGCTCTCTCGATTGCTGAGCCCTGTTGCCGGTGGAATTCGGATGGCTCAGGTGTTACACTGTGGCCGGATGTAACATTTGTTCCTAAGGTGTCACAGGCGGCAGGCAGTACCCAGGCGCTCCATCTTGCTCGGTTTCGCACCGGGGGCTCCTCTGAGCCACTGTGCCCTGTTCGGCCCTTGAGGCATATATCGATGCCACGGCATCCTTGAAAGACAGATAGCCTTTTTGTTTGCTATGCTGGCTCACGGAGGGGTCAAGCGCTTTCTAAACAACGTCTTGCACACTGGGTGGTGGATTTGATCTCCAAGGCTTATGCCTTGCAGGACCAGAGGCTGCCGGCAGGTGTGAGGTGCCACACTACAAGGGGAATGTCGACCTCGTTTGCAGCCATGACTGGGTGCCGTTGGACGTTATATGCCGTGCAGCCTCCTGGAAGTCGCCTAGTACCTTTACTCGGTTTTTACAGGGTGAATGTGGCTGCGCCCCATCCCCTTCAAGGAATTTGGAGCAGCATACCCTACATCACATTGAGGTGGGTAGTGTGGTGGTTATCCCTTGGATGTTGCCAATTCCTTGTGACCTTGTTGTTATGAGTCATCCAGTGCTTGAAGCGCTGCCTCTGGCGGTCAGTAGGGATGAAATAGAACGAAAGTTACTACTGTAACTACGGTTCTATGAATCCCGGATGACCGCCAGAGTGCTTGGTCCCTCGGAATTCTTGCTCTTCGCGAGAAGATGGAGGGATTGAATGCTGGGTGTCATGTGACTATATAGAGTCACGTGGGTCCCCGGCAGGTCACAGGTGACTTTGTTGTCATTAGTACTCGACCTGCGCATGCGCAAGAATGATCATTCAGTGCTTGAAGCAGCGCCTCTGGCGGTCTTCCGGGATTCATAGAACCGTAGTTACAGTAGTAACTTTCGTTTGTTAAACTGGGAAAAACAACCAGATAATTCAATCAAATCTAGTTATTTCAATTTGTCATCAAATAAAATATTCATATTTAATAAAAAAAATAAGAGCAAAAAGTTAGGGACAAGTGTGAGGACAAGAGAGAGGAAAGGAAAAAGAACTCAAAGAAAAGAGGAAAGAAGTAAAAGAGGAAGGAAGGAACAGTAATTTATTATTTAATTTAAAAAAACAACAAAAAGATCAAATTACTTGTACAATTAAGTATTTATTGTAATGCATTACCTTTTTAAAAAACATAGAAGTCAATATCATTTAAGCCTCTGCCTCAAACATCTTCTTTCTCCCGCCCATCCCAGATTTATCTTCAATATTCTTCCTCCAGTCGCCCGTCTGCTTCCCCTGACAGCAACATAAACACAGCTTTCATAGTTCTGTCATAAACAGTCTTTCTGTTGAAGTTTACAGCATGTGCTGCTCTCACCTCCTCTTTCAGCTCCTTTTTCACCTGCTTCAGGTTGGCTCTCAGGTCTAGGGACACTTTATGTTTGGAGCCCAGCAGGGCAGCCAGCATGGCGTCAGCAGACATCCTCACCCTCCTCAGAGTGGGCTTCTTAAACCTGCCGTTCAGATCCTGGACCTTCATCTTCAGGTCGTCGATCTGGCACAGATAATACTCAGTCAGGTGATGACGATCAGTCCAGATGGCATTTTAAACCAAATTGTAGGCATCTAAATTATCCGGTTTGACCATTTTATTGCATTATGATGTTAAATCTAACAATATAAATGATTAAAAAAAAATTTTTTTTCAAAATTATTGAAGAAACATTAATATATAAAAAATTATTTATGAAATAGAAAAACCTCTTTGTTGCATTTCTTCACTTTCATTTCCATGTCATATCGTTCGTCATCCACCAAATCGATCTGCTTGTGAAGCTGCCGACACAGCTCCTGGTGAAACACAGCAACACTGAGCTTTATGGTCCAAAAGAAGCTCAATCCTCTGGATAATTTATGCCTCGGCTTGTTTGGATATATATAACAGCAGCCAACCCAAATATTGGTTAAAAAGCACAAACAGGATTAGAGTTGTCTTCAACCATTTGGTGTTAAATTAATGAAAAATGTGCTGATTATTTAATTGTCACAGGTTAGGTATTTTTAATGCCCAAATCAAACTTTTTAGCAAGATTTAACAATTATCTTTATTTTGACATTCACAGCATGTTGAGAATTTAGATTTATACCAGTTGCATTGACCGATTTGGCTAATAAGCTGCTTAGGCAAGTTAAATTAGCATAACCAGCTAATTAAACTTGCATTAGCTTATATAGCTAATGCATGATGTGTGGAAAGTTTGAAATTACTTAAAGATACAGACAAAAGAAAAAGGCACAGGTATTTCAAACTTTTATTTTGAAAAAAATAATTTCAATTCATCTTGAGAAAAAAGGCAAATTGCCTAAACTTTTTAAATGTTTTTATTCTTTTTCAGCATTTATTCAGAGTTAAGGGGCTAAAAACGCAATCAAATTCACAAAAAAATACTTAAAGAGCATCAGGAATCCTGGACCACTTTGAAAAATTACACAAAAAATCTGTCATCAGTTTCAAGAAATGTAGAAATCCTATCTGGATTACAAGGTTTGTGCAACTATGTTAATGACTCCACCTGTAAGCAAAATAACACGTTCAGTTTGTTTACCTGTAGGTCCAGGGTGCATTGTGGGAAGGAGAGGGTGGGGCAGTTCTCCCTCATGTACGCCATTTTCTCCTCCTCAGCGCGCCGGGCCTCCTCCTCCAGCATTTCTTTGCCGATCTGGAGCAGCAGACTCTGACAGGAGAAATGGAAACGTGCAGCTAAAACTGTCCAAACGCCTGATCAAAAACTCCCATTTAGATTTGTTCTCCATATGCTTTAATGTCGAACTGGAAGGTTTTAGATCATTAAAAAAATTAGTCTCAGACATCCTGAGAAATTTTAATGATTTCATCTATCAATTAAAATGATGGTCATTGAGGGTTTAACCTAAGTAAAACATTGTGAGAACAAACTCAGAATGTTTCAGATTAATTTTTGAAATTTTATAGGACAAAATTTCTGAAATGTCTGAGTTTTAAAAGTGGTAAGTTTGTTGAAAAATATATATTTTGAGATCAGTCTCAGAATTTTTTTAGGAGAAACTTAAGACATTTCTGAGTTTCAAAGGAAGAAAATGCGTGAGTCAGAAATCAGAATTTTTTTAGATTAGTCTCAGATATGTTATGTGAAAAATGTGTGAATTTCTGAAAATGTACTACTCCTTTTTCTTTCCCTGCAATGGCCATAATACACTGTGGTAGAAACATTTAATTATGAATTGAAAAAGGTAAAAACCAGAATTCTGCAAGGAAACTTTATTAAATGTTGATTTGATTCACTATTTGCATCCAAGAAGTAAAATAATTTAAAACCTCAGAAGTCCAGGCAGATTAACACCAACATTAGAAATACCTTGAGATGATTTCTGCGGCTCAGCGACATCTTCTTCCTTTCCAAACAAAACGGATAATGTGAAGCTTTGGAACAGATTTTCGGGGGTTTATTTTAAATCAAAGACAGTCAACGTTAAACAGAGACTTACTCAGCCATCTTCCCTGCAGCTGATTCCTTCCTGCTGTCTGTGGGTGAAAAGAGATGAATTGAACCTCCACGGGTTTCTGGTGTCTTTATAGACGTTGGGTTCAGTGTGTGTGTGTGTGTGTGTGTGGGTGTGTGTGTGTGTGTGTGAGACAGGGCCAGTTGTCTGAAATTAAGGCCCAAAGTTTGACTGCAGCAGCTGAGCCTGAAACAAACATTTGAGGAATTTCTTCTCTGCTCAATAGTGAAGCATTGACTGATTTAGCTCAGTTTAGTTAAATAATCTGGGCAAAGTTTAAGAAAAACTGCTTGATGACTAAACATGCAGAATGAGTCCTCAGTTATCCATGATTTTTATGCATGTTTTCCTTCCAGTTGGTGAGAATTTCCTGTCATTTTTTTCCTGACCTTTAGTGATCCTGACTATTTGAAAGCGTTTCTTTTGGAGAGGCTGGCTGCTGGTGGACCAGAAAAAGCCTCCAAGCAGCTGTCATGTCTAAACTTGGAGGATCTTTTTCCTGTTTCTGGTTCTCACATTAAGCAGCTGCTCAAACTGCAACCTGGGAGGTGAAGGAAGATTAGAACAGTTAAATATTTTCACTGTGCTGCCCCATATTGTCTGATGTCCGATGGCTATGAGTTCTGTAAAGAAAATTCTGGTATCAGATATTACAATTAACACAACTCCCTCCTATTATTATAATCTGTAATATTTGATGTTACATTATTATAAAATACTGCAGTGCAGGGGCTTTATCTGATTAAGTACTCTGGTTCTAATCATTACTGTTGCCATTTAATTTACATAATTTTTTTATTTGACATTCATTAAACTCTAAACCTTTAGCTTAATCTGTCTTTACTGTCCCTGGCGTATAGGTTTGTCGCAATAAACAATAAATCAATTAATCGCAAAATAAATTAAAACTATCAACCTTATTTTAATTATTGGCTTAATCATTTCTTCAGGCCTTTTTCTCCCATTCAGGGTCCACCGACCCTCCCTTCCTCATTTCCTTAGTGAAATTCCCAGCGCACACTACAAGACCACAGTTGTCTGCCCATGTTCAAAACCTGCGAGACCACAGGCTAGCAGACAGAGATCCTAGGCATAATGGTTTGATCCCGTCATGTGGTGTCCAACAATGGGCACAAAATAATGGCTACAAGTCCAGTTAACCAATTTTAAAACCATTAATCAATTAATCATTGCCTGCAATGCAAGTGGCTACTGTCAGCGTAAAGCCCTGACTGAAGGAAAATCATTATAAACTATTTATGTCACGTTAACGATGAACAGCTGAGAAGTTTCCGGTTTATCAACTTCGCTCCAACTCTATATGCCATATTGTAATTTCTATATTTTTTCCACGAAATGTTGAATAAACATTAATGGTGTTAACAGTCGGGAAAAACTCGATTTAGATAGGTGCGGCCACAACGACCTACCATAACACACCACACACTACATGATGATCGATTACAAAATCGCAAGCGACAACCTTTGAATGACCAACGTTCGAAGGTTGTCATGAAGATGAAGATTGGGGCTAAAAATCGTGTAGTGTGAGCTATTGCATCAGGCAGTCGAATATGCCTGTCTTCTATATTTAAATCTAATGATTACTGAAGGGCGACATAGTATACAGACTTCATAATCTGCACTCTTTTGGTTGAATGCAGTATTTATTTCCACTTTGGCTTTATGTTGTTTAGATTTTATTCAAGTACATTTTTTGTAAATGGAGACTGAGAATCCATTTTATTTTTGGTTGTTTTGTTTTTATCAGTTCCAGCATTAAGCGTTCTTTTGAAAATAAAGTATCCATCTTTGGCAGGAAATCACATGTATTATTACCTAATTTCCATTAACTCAGTGTAAAAAGTTCTCCAAACAATACTATCGTTTATCGTAATAATTTTTGAGACAATTAATTGCTCAGCAACAATTATTATTGTGACAGGCGTACCGGTGTATCCCTATTTAAAATAACAACCCACAGCCTGATGGGGGGGAAAATAAAACCCAGTGGCGCACCAGGCTGATAAGGGGAAAAAGAAAGACAAACAGTTCCCTTCTCTGACCTGAACTGATCTGGAGAGGCCAGAAGGTGACTCTCTGGTGTTTCTAACTAACCAAGAAGCTTAGTTAGAAACTAAACTTTTTGTTTTCTCTCTGTAGAAGCTACACCTGGTCTGGCATTCTGATTGGCTGTGGTTGCTTCATGGAGGAGGGCATTGGCTGACCTGAGTTCACGAACATGGACAGTTCTCCCAATCAGCTGACCTGCTGTTGTGTCTCTGCTCCGTCTTCCCTCTCCTCCAGTTGATTGTGGCAGATGGCAGCTGGTGCTGAGCCCGGTTCTGCTGGAGGTTTCTTCCTAATAGAGGAGAGTTCTTCTTCTCCACTGTCAGCAGGGTTTGTTTTCACACAAACCCAGTCGGGCTTGCTTTAAGTTCTCCAATGAACTGAACAGTCGTTGGATGAATGCCGCTTTCCAGAGCCTCCTGAACCTGGGTGTCACCGGACGGTGTCTTGCCCAGGAACGGGTATTTCTGGAGGCATCATCTATTTGTGAGAGACACCGAATTTATTAATTTATTAGGTACCCCACCCAATTTGTTTTGTTTATGATAAGTTCATTCATTGTTCATTGTAGTTTCTTAATTCCTTCTGAACTTGGTTTTGTGTCTGTCTTGTGTATTGATCTTTGGCACTCATATTTTCTTTGTTAGTGAATGCGTTGCTGTGAGGTGTGTTCCTGGAACGTGCCGTTTGCTCGGCAGTATACCGTTTTTTCCATTCCGCTGGGTAGCGTTAGGCACTGAGTGTTGACAGGCGGACTTTTTGTATAAAGGTAAATAAAACTTTTTTTGTAATTCGCAAAGACAACTCCGGATGTCATCTGTGCTTGAGCCCAGCAAAATATTCCTTGCTGCGCAAGTCTGATCCATGCAGCCGTCCGCCATCCAGGCAGACATTTCTCAGAAACAGACCTCTCCCCAGCTCTGCTAGAGCTGAAGGAGAAAAATCTGTTTTCAGATATGGGAAGGGATCACACTGTCAAATGTTTGCTGGAGTCCTTGTTAGTTTGGTTGGACTCACTTGGCGGGGACACAGACAGAGAATTGTACAGCGCCAACAATTGCTCTGTCTGTGATGCCAACTTCCTGGAGCTCCTGAGCAATGGCCCCTTGGTTGCCCTGCCATCGGCAACCTTTCCAATTGATATGGTTACGCTTTTTAACAATTGGTTGGAATTGGGAGGCAGACGCCATTGCTCAGGCTGCGAGTCTGCCTTGGAGAAGAACACCATTTGGCGGATAACAACGTTCTGGTGTTTTTTCTCCCGAGGCGGACCAGAATACATCCAGACAGCCATCTAGACTGTGGATGTGCCCGCACAGTCTGCCTGCGGGACGGAGCAGTACTGTCTGCCCTCCGTAATCTGCGAGGGTCCAGAGTCGACCCAGTTTTACACCTATCTGATGGGAGAACAGCAAATTGTGAAGGCAGAAAACAATCATGTCTTCACTGCAGATAACCACTGCAGTGAAGACATGAATCAAATGGGATTTTTGAACATTTAAGAAAAGGTAAGGAAACATTAGTTGGTTACACCTGATGTTACAGGTTCTCCAGCCCCTCCTCTTCCAGACGACCAAGGCGCTTTTGGAGAGGAGCCAAACATAAATAACTTGGAATATGAGAAAATTGCAAAAGACACAATTAGTGACCATTTGGAGGCTGGAGAAATCTGACCGGGTCTTATCTAATTCATGTAATAAAAAGATTAGACAGGTTTTCTGTTTGCAGGTTTCTCTCCGGGCGCTCCGGCTTTCTGCCACAGTCTGAAATCACGACTGTTTAGTTAATTTGGCTCTAAATTTTGCTTAATGTGATTAAAACATTTATTTTTGTGAATAGAACAATTTTTTCCAACAATATTTTTATTGTTTTAATTTTTTTTTCTTTTTACAAATACAACTGCCTTAAACAAATACAAACAAGACTAACAAACACCCTCTTGGTTACATATGTATCTGCATATATCTTTTTTTAAGTCTACATGAAGCGTAGTCCACTGTTGAAGCTCCTTTGTTTGACATTCCATTTCAACGTTAAACTCGACTTTAACTGACATTTCCATCTTGTGACAAGTCCATTCTTTCAACAACATTCCAGAAGGATCTCCAAGCGTTTTCAAAGAGTTCACTTTTCCCTTTTTGGAGATACGTAATCCGTTCCAGTGGTAAAGTTTTCAGCATTTGTCTGGTCCATTGGATTGTCCCTGGCCTTGATGTGTTCTTCCAGAAAAGTGCTATCAGTCTTTTAGCTTGAAGTAAACATACATCAATTAACAACTGTTCACATTTGGTAAACACATTATTTTTTGGATACAAACCTAAAATTAGAAAACACGGATCTAGTGCGACATCCTTTGAGATAAGAACTTTTATGATATTGATTATTTCTTTCCAAAATTTTTGAATTTCCCTACATTCCCATATACCAGTGCTTCTCAATTATTTTCCGTTACCCCCCCCCCCTAGCAAGAAGAACTATTCGCGCCCCCCACTCCCCACCGTGACTATCCATCTCTGCATAACATTTTTTCCTTATTAACATTTTTTTCGCTGAAAAAACTCTAGCAGCTTATCGGCGTGATTGGGATGTAACGTATTTAAGTGACGCTAATTTATTTGGCTTCATGCTGTCCGCTGCGAGCATTTTTAGACACAGCAAACACCGGTCTTTCCTCTTCTCCAACTGTAGTCACAGTGAAGCCAAGCGCTAAATACGCTTCGTCGTTTCCTCTTCTTAGCTTTCGGTTGACTTTCTGTGTTTCATTATCTTGTCTCTCTCCGCTTTTCTTTTCATCCCTGTGAAAAACTTTATCATGTTGGGGGTTGTTTGAATAACGGAGGCCATAGACAGAACGCAGTCGGAGCTTTTTTGACTTAACACTGCTAACCAAGGCAAACCTGTTGTCTTGTAAGTCGTAAAATGTTGCACTGTCGCAAACGTGACAGAAGTAACAATGAGAGCGCCATTGCCGCCTACTGTGCGCAATTACACTTTATACTAGTACGGCCAAAAAAAAGCCTGTTCCCCAGGATCACACGCCCCCCCAGGTATCGCAACACGCCCCCCAAAGGGGGCCCGCCCCACTATTTGAGAAGCACTGCCATATACAATGAAACCAAGTTCCTTTGTCTTCCAAACATTTTATGCATATATGTCTGGTATATTAGAGTTGAACTGATGTAATTTAGTTGGTGTAATATATGTTCGCATTAACCATTTATATTGTAGTAACCTTAAACGTCAATTAATTGTTTGTTTCTAAGCTCTTATATAAACACGTTGCCATTCTGCCATTGTTAGGTTCACACCTAAATCTACTTTCCAGGCTTCTAGTTTCCACTTAGAGTCCTCTGGGGAGTTCAAAACTATAAAACTGTAGAATTGTGAATAGAACAATTGTCTGGGTTTGAATCCCTGCCGGGGTTCTTCTGCCTTCATGGGTTTGCATGTTCTCCAATCAGTGGATTCTCTCTGGTTCGGTCCAAAAAGATGATCGTTGGTTTACTTGGCTTTTCCAGTTTACCTTTTCCCCAAGTCTTCTCCCCTCTCGTTTGCTTAAAGTAGTTTTGGCCACTAGGATTTTGACCTAAATCAAACTCCTCTTTCAAATGTGTGCCAAGTTTCATAATTTTTTGATAAATTGTGGCTTGAGGCTGATTTTTAAGGATATTCTAGGGTGTGCTGTGGAGGAATTGGGCCACACACACACCAAATATGGAACCACATTCCTGTTGGGGGGTGGACAAGGATCGATTTCAGTGAGTTTTTTGGGTCAAGTTTGGTGAGGTTTTGAATATGATAAAGTGGAGGGCATTGGTTGTTTTGACGTTGGTCGTGGCCAAGTTTCTGAGAGCGTGACATTACGTGCAAAGGATCAATACTTAATATTGTCACTTTTCTTAGTTCTTTTTGCGGTTTGTTTGCGGTTGTTATTAGTTTAGACATGTCCCAGTTTTGTCGTCTGTTTTCTTAAATAGCTAAAATGTTTCTGTTCTCCTTTTACCTCAAAAAAAGGACTGACTTGCTGTTACCTTTCTGTTTTGCATTTAAGAATTTTTAGCTTGCTTTTTTCATCGTGTTGTGTAAAAGTACCCACAGGCAGCTTTTTATTCCATCCAAAGTGATGGATGGAAGTGATGATTATCTCTGCAGTGCTGCAGACATAACCACAGGCACGAAGTGGGCAGAGTGGTGCTTCACACCTGACTCTGTGTCCTTGTTGTACTGGATGTTGTGATTTAACTATGAGCTTTCTGCTGCAGCATTGTGCCTCATTCAAACATAAGATCATATATATATAAATAACCCTGACCCTAACCCTTTATATCCGGGTGGGCCAATCACATCCCGAGCTTGTGGCTCAGTCTTTAACCAATCACCTTCCACGTCCTGGCGCATTGACGATGAAGAGTTAGAATCATTTAATCGATAATTCCTTGAAATACTTTGGCGATCGGTAAGTTTAAATATGTTTTTCTTTGCAACAGCTAAGTGTGTATCAGATTTCGTGTTTATCTACCCGAAGTTAGATAAACATGTTATTGTGGGGAGGAGAACGATATTAGGGGCTTCGTGTGTGATTTTGTCCACCACCACCAAAAAAAAAGAAAACATAAATTGCACATAATTCTGTAAGACGATTACACCAATATGTGTTATTTCTTGTCATCAATAAATGTATTACAATGAATTTTGTCCGCCTATAGTAAAGCGTTGTTTTGCCAGGTCCTGCTGTCCAGATAATGTGGGCAACATAATAGTGCTACAAATGACAATATCCTACATTATTTTATAATAAATCATACTGCTATGTGGTATTGCTTCAGAGCATGCTGAGTGAAAAAGTGACATAAATCCAGTGTAATGATTGTGTTATTAATTAAAACGGTATTTATATTTAATTTTTAATACTTATTTATGCTTTTTCCCTGTCAGAACATGCATGCATATCCAGTTCTCCGTAGAACTCCTCAGGGTCGACTCCTTATGGGCCCAACTGAGGAGGCAAACCGGAGTGAAGGTGCTGTGGCAGGGAGGGCCTGCCATAAGGAGGTTCTGGCTGAGGCCACTGCTTTTGTGAGGCACAGTGGAGGGGATCCTACTGACCAGTTCTTGGTTCTGGCCCACTGCAAGATTCAGTTTGGGAAGTACCAGGGCCAGAGGTTCCAGTGACTTCTTGAAAACTCGCTGGGCTATGCAGTGTATCTGGTCAGGAGCATGATGAGAGAAGAGGAGAAGGACAGCCCGCTGTTGGCCAATAAGCACCTTTTCCTCAAGTACACCTCCCAGATCAGGGAGGTGGGGGAAGCTGTGGAGGTGTTCCAGAAGAACCAGGCCGTGCTCCTGGAGGCCCAGTAGACCGGTGACTCTGGGTGTCTGATGGTGACAGACACCCAGGCAGGTCCACGAAGGAGGTGTATGAGGACCCAAGCAGGAAGGCCCAAGCTCTCATCAGCTACCTGAAGAAGGCTGTTGAATATGATGTTTGCCACTATTGTATTTATGTTGTCACTATTTTGTGAAGCGGAAGATTACGCACTTATAAAAGGTAATAAAGGCGGAGCCTCCTCCCTTCTTTCTCTGAGTGTTTGGGCAGAGCAGGGCAGTCTGGTTGCTGGTTAATATTAATAATGTCTCCTGTCTCTTATCTTTACATAAGTAAGTTAATACATCTGCAAAGATGTATTCACACGGTACAGAAGAACCCAGTGATTCCACGGGGAATAATGGGATATCCGCTGCAGAACAACCAACAAAGGCCAACGCCAAGCCAGACACCAACATGGCCATTTTCAAAGCATACGTGCAGAAGAGACAAGCTCCGTCTCCTGCCCACCGTCACTGCATCCTCCTCCTCCACGGCCACTTCTTCAGGTCATTGACTTGCTGAAAACTAAATGTTCTCTGTTTCTATAGTTCTCTGGCAGATTGAGTCTCATTGTCCACCAGGATTTTGCACTGTAAAATGTAAAAAGTTAGGAAACCGATTGCCTAAAAATCTCCAAGTAAAGTAACTAATTCATGTTAAGGTGTTATAGCTATAAATAACTATGTTTAGACCACTCAGATAATGGCAGTAAACCTGAGTATAGGTAACTCAAAATCATTAGTAAGGTTGAGTTTTAACTTATTTATACTTATAAAATGTCAATTATGACTACTTCAATTTGTGAGTTATGTCAATTAAGCAGTACTCATAAAAATAAGTTATGCTTACACGTTTAAGCGTTCACATTACTTGCAAAATATTAGAAAACCGATTGCCTTGATATGTTCAAGTAAGATGAACCTAAAGTGTTAAGTTATTGAAACGAAGAGCCAACAGACAACATTTTGAATGGAAATTTTTTTAAATAATTAAACAAGTTTACCTTAAACTCAAGTGCGGTTACATACACACTAACCCACGTTAGCTTGCAAGCTAACCCATGTTTACTAACTTTCAACCACACTGAAAGGCTTTTTTCTTTCTTGTCAAGTTCACTACAAGTGGTAGTCTTAATATTTAAAATAAGTCCAAAGAGCAAGCACGTGGCATGTGGAAGATTTCCAAGGTCATTCATGACAAAACTTCTTTCCAAAATGATGGCAGTAGACTTATTTCTGCTCTGAATTTGGAGTACCCTCAACAACTGAAGTACACTTTTGACTTCATCCAAAGGGTGCTTCTCTCACTTGGACATAAATCCCTAAAACCAAAAATATAGTCACTCAAAAATCTTCTGATGCAATGAGTGAATGTGATGTGACATTATGGATCAACGTTGATTCCTTTACCCTTAGTGGAAAAGTGATTTTTATTTCCTGTTTGATTCTTTTTTGTCGGTGGGAGCCTCATTGCACTTGCAGACTACTAAATGTTTTTATGTTAATGAGGAGAAACATTACTTCACTATTCACTTAATTGATGTTATGATAAATCTTAGGCTCTATTATTGAGAATTGAGTTTTTGTTTCACGCCAGTCAACAAAGACATTTAAGCAGGGATTCTCAAAGTTTTAAAGACTCAGGGCCATTTGAAGGATTCAATATTAGATTGAAGGCTACCCTAGAAAAAAAAGTCATGTCATTTCTCTTTTTTCTGTAAAAGTCTATGGAAAACTTTGTTTCCATGTTAGCTTGCCTACTAACTTTCAACCACACTGAAAGGATTTTTTTAATCCCGCCAACATCTTTATCCTTTTTTTTTTTTTTTTTTTTTTTTTTTTTTGCGCCCTGGACAATTTTTTTCTCTGCCATCTTGTTGCTACTAAATAAAACATATTTTCGACTAACGTTAGTCCCCGGCATCGCTAAATCATTACACTTAAAGTTAAACTCAAAACCTGGAGATACGGATGAATTATACGGCCGAGATAACGAATATAAGTTTGCTAAAAACCAGTGGAACTTACCGTGACAAAATTTAGGTGCAGCAACCGCCGTCTTTTTGACAGTTTGGCGCTTCTTTCAAACACGTCGTCACTCGTCAGTGGCCAATTGCGCATGTGCGTTCAATGAGAGCTGCCGAATGATGCCGAGTTTTCTGCTGGTCATGCAGGTGCGTCTTGCTCACTCATGACTCCAGGTTCGGGTTACTTGCTGCTGATGAGTTTGATTACTTGCCACAGTAGAAAGTTGTCTTTGCTAAGTGTAAGTTAGTATAGTCAACAGAGTAAGCTAGAATGAATTAAAGTCACTTTTCTTTCAGAGTAAGATATACTATTACATTTTACAGTATACTTGTGCATTTTTTATTGTGATTTTTTTTCCTCCAATTTATAGTACAAGATACCATTGATTATAAGTGGAAGTGTGTTCTTTTTAAATCCTGTTCACAGAATCAGTTTGTTGTGCTGCTTTTAGTTGTTTTGATCTGAAGCATGCAACGTTTACTGAATAGCAGGGGCTCATCCCTTGAACTTTGACTCCTGTGGGATTTCAGGCTAGTCTTTGAAAGGTCAAAGAGCAGCCTAACAGTTCAGTTACACTGAGGCGTCAGAAGGCTTAAGTTCTTATAAGTTCATATTACTGTACAGGTACATATTGCGGAGGACCGGCGCGACCCTGTGGGTCGCTGGTTCGCGACCCGCCTTAGATTCCTTGAGATAAACAATTTCAAACCTATGAACTACAATTACACGCTAAAATGCGAACCACCCTCCATTCACGAGTCCGTGAAAATTCGACCCCCTTTGCGTCACTTTTGCGTGAGGGGGCGGGCTCAATGATCAGGTCCCTGTCTTATTTTTATACAGGCTTAAGGCCTCCGCCAAGTTTGGTGAGTTTTTGAGTATGATAAAGGCTCCAAAAAGCAAATTCATTTGGAGGGAGAACCGTAATAAACAGTACAAAAACCACAGGCCTTCGCAGCGCTTTGCTGCTTGGGCCAAATGAATTACCCCCTTCCCTCCCCCCGCCTCCACAGCGAGTCACGTGACAGAGTGCGACGTGACGTCCTGTGAATCCTGTGATACCGAAGTGAAATTAGGAAGGAGAATCAGCGCTCAGACTCGGGGTTACTTGGTCAAAAATAAAGACAAACCCCTGCGGTTTCGCTGTGAACAGAACCGAACCGGGTTTTGGAGCCACTAGGCCTTCGAGCTACCGAGCCAACATGACGGCGGCGGTGTTTTTCGGCTGCACGTTCATCGCCTTCGGCCCAGCCGTCTCCCTGTTCCTGTTCACCATCGCCCGGGAGCCGCTGAGGGTCATCTTCCTTATCGCGGGGTCAGAAAGCAGCTTCATTTGACGGTTTTGTTGGTGCTAAAATAGTTTATGGAGTATTTTTCTGTCAGGTCACTGAACAAAATAAAATAAAAACGTGCTAACTATCGCTGCTAACCGGCTAGCTAATTGTCTTGGGCTGCTAATGATAGCTTTTGTTTACTTCCCTTTTGAAGTGCATGGATGCATTCACCACTATTAGAAGACATACGTTTGTCATGATTATACTCAAAACAATATATTTGCAATCAGAGAGAGACTAATTAATTTGATTTATTTAGAAGAAAGAGGCAGGCTAACAGTTTGTCCGATATTGGAAATACGCCTCAGACAGCATCTCCTTTATTCAAGTACAAGCCTATACCTAACTGCTTGTCAATCCTTGATATTCAGTGTCTTGCATGTTTTTAATGTTTCTAATCACGAGGAAAATGTAGAAAATATTGGGAAGTAATCTCATTATATAATACCAAAGTTTGACTTATTGATCTAATTGCAAAAGCTTTACTAGAAAACTGGCATCGCGAAACACCCAGAATACATTACATTACTCTGCATGTTTTACGTTTAATTGAGTAATTGTATTATGAAACATCGCTTCTCTTGGTTGAGCAAGTTTCTGGATTGTCTACCCACTGAATAAAAAAAACTAACATGTTTTGTATTGTATTAAACTGATTTGGAAACATTTTCTTTTGCCTGATTTTGTGAATTTTTTTACTTTTAGGAATTATTGCCATTCTTGTTCCTAAAATACCAATATTTTCACTTGAATTAAATAAATGCAGCGATTGAGATCCTACCTTATTAGCCATCTACCTCTCTGCTTGAAAAGCTTATAATTTTTTTTTCTGCTAAAATAACTCATATGCATTCTTTAATGTTTTCATGTTGGAGATTATAACTGAGATTTTTCTCGTCGTTTTGTGTTTGTTTTTTCCTCCCAGGGCATTCTTCTGGCTGGTGTCGCTGCTGCTGGCCTCCCTGGTGTGGTTCATCTCGGTTCAGATCAGTAACAAGGAGAGCGCGTCACAGCAGAAGGGTCTGCTCATCTTCGGTGTGGTGCTGTCCGTCCTGCTGCAGGAAACTTTCCGCTTCGCCTACTACAAACTGCTCAAGTAAGCTGCTCCAGCGTCTTTCTACCACACCGACTCCATTATCTGTTAAACAAAATGGAACATCTCCACTTGTTTTGCAGCTTGTTTTTAAACATATTCTTGACAAAAGTGAGAGAAAATGTCAAATGTATTTTTTTCTACAGGAAAGCAAATGAAGGCCTACTTGCTTTGAGTCAAGAGGAAACGATGCCAATATCTATACGACAGCTCGCCTACGGTACGGATCAGCTGGCCTTTCATTTAAATAATAATTAGTGGTGAATCTTAATTAGAATTACTGATTGTCTGTAATTAATTTAGTTTTAATAGAAACCATGAGTGACAACATAAGTAACACTTGTGATTCAAAAACGATTAAATATATAAACATCAAAGATATTTATTGTTTTTAATCTTTGATTATTTCACCATCAAATTGGTGCACAGTGCTTTTTTTTTTTTAGATATTTAGCTTTCCAGCGTTGATGGAGCTTCTTTAGAAATGAAAATTAATGACGTTAATGTCAGCGTCTTTGCTAGCTGCTATTTGTCTAGCATTGAGACGCTGTTTTAGGTTTAATTAGGTTTGTTGATAGGCGAATTCCTTTTAGCACAACTTGAATGTAATAACAGTTTTTTCAGCCTCCAATCAGACTGTTTTTTTTTTTAGCAGAAATTATCCCCAGAGAGAAAATTAACCAAACCAGTTTTGGTTAATTTTCATCAGATTGATGTGCGTACCAGAAACACAATAGAAAAGTTGCGTCTAGGATTCTTTTGTGTAAATAAAACATTTTTACAGAGAGAGGTTTTGGCTATATTAGGTTTCCAGAGGGAACTTTTTACGCTTTGTTTTGGTTCTGTGACAGTGTCTGGCCTCGGCTTCGGCTTTATGAGCGGAGCGTTCTCTGTGGTCAACATCCTGGCCGACTCTGTGGGTCCAGGCACTGTGGGCATCCACGGCGACTCTCAACACTACTTCCTGTCATCAGGTACCACTTCCTGAATGCTCCGCATTTTAAACTCTGATATTAATGCCTAGAGATGTTCATCTCATAGAAAACCTGAGTTCAAATTGAGACATTCAGGCTTATTTTTCTGACTTGATCTTTTTCTGTTTTATTACAGAATTTATCGTAATTTTATATAAACGTAACATTAAAAATGCCATTGAAAACTAAACCAGAAGTTTAACTAAAGCAATTTATACTTAATAACCTCAGTTTGTAGAGAATGTAGGTTTGATGCTCACACTGTAAAAACACACATTCTTACCAAGCAATGTTAATTAGTTTCTAGTGCAAATATCTTAGTATATTTGAGATAAAATAAAACTCATTTAATAGTTTATATCAGCAAGATATAGGAGCTTTATTTTAATCAATAATTCCCTGTTATTGATGAAAAAGTGCAAGTCCCACTGTCAGCTTATTTCACTTCCAACATTTTTCTCATGTCTTACAGGAAAATTAGTCGTTTGTTAGGTCACATTGCACGGGTTACCTAGCAACCCCCGCTCATCCCAGTCCGTTACCTAGCAACCCCCGCTCAGCCCAGTCCGTTACCTAGCAACCCCAGCTCATCCCAGTCCGTTACCTAGCAACCCCCGCTCATCCCAGTCCGTCTGAATAATTCACTTATAACATGGAGAAATTTCTTGTTGAAAGTGAAATAATCTGCCAGTGGAACTAGAACTTTCTCAACAACAATAAGAAATTATTATTTACTTGAATCAATCTCCTATATCTTCAAGAACAGTTACTTGTCACTAAGTTTTGTCATATTTCAAGTGTATTAAGATATTTGCAGAAGAAGATAGACCAAATGCTTTACTTTTGTGTTTTTTTTTAATGTTAGACTCCCAACAAAACAAAGGATTTTTAAAATATCCCTCACGTTTGTTTTTAAATTCCTCAGCCTTTATGACCATGGCCATCATCCTGCTTCACATGTTCTGGGGCATCATCTTTTTCGACGGCTGTGAGAAGCAGCGCTGGTTAGCCGTAGCTGCGGTCGTCGCCACTCACCTCCTGGTTTCCTCCTTGGTGAGTAATCCTCTCTCCAAATCAATAATTATGTCCAATCAGATTTATGCGGTGACTGTTTTTGGATAGTTACTTTATTGTTGAAATTTGTTAGATTTTTACACAAAGACACGTTTCCAACATGACCACTAAATTTCTCATTTTGTATTATGATTCTTGTTTGTGATTTTAGTAGTTATTGTCATAGTATGAAGACATTCAACTAGAAGTTAAGTAGTCATGCAAAATGACCCATTTTACATGTTGGCCCAGTTTTCCAGAACTTCTGTCCTGCTTAATGCTTCCTTTTTTTTTTTCTTTTTTTTTGGGCAGAAAAGTATGCATTTATTTTCTATGTACAGTGGACCTAATATGTTGCCGTAGTTCTGAACTTTTTTTGTTGTTGCTTAGCCCTTTTCTGTTTTTCAAAATTGTGAGTTTCAGAACAAGAATTTAAACGAACTTAATGGCACCAATTTAGTTCCATAGACTTGAATCAAATGAATTGCTTGTTACCAGGCCTCTGTAGAGCTAAATGGAAAAATTGTTTATCACTTACCAATATTCTTTTCCCTTTTATTTGTGTGCAGATAAATTTTTTTACGTCAGTTTTCAACATTTTAATATTTCAGAGTTGAATTAAAATGAGAATTTTAAGAAGTTTAATGAGAAATGATGAATAGTTTGTACATTTTTCCCCTGCAGACCTTCCAGAACCCGCAGTACGTCTCCAGCCTGGTTCCCACCTACATCGTCATGTTCTTCATGGGCATCTGGGCGTTTTACACCGCGGGCGGCTCCCTGAGGAACCTCAAACTCTGCCTCACCTGCAAAGACAAGGACTTCCTGCTGGCCAACCACCGGCCCAGATAACGCCGCGAGCTCGTCAGTTTACAGGACTCAATCCAAAGATCTACACACACACTATGAACCTTTTGAATTTGTTGTTTCACATGGCCGCTTACTTACTATGTTTAGTCTGTCAAAACGTAAATTTTTCAGGAGAAACAGGTGAGTTACACTGCAAAAACACAACCTTTTACAAAGTATTTTGTCTAATTTCTAGTGCAAATATCTTTGTACATTTGAAACTAACTTACAAGTAATTTTTCAGCAACATATAGGTGCTTGTTTTCAATCAATTCCTTCATATTGACAAAGATTATCTCACTGAAACATTTTTTTCTCTAAGTGAAATAATCTGACAGTGGAGCTAGATCTTTTTCTTCAATATTAAATAAGCATTTACTTAAATCAGATCTTATATCTTGCTGAGAAATTTCTTTTTAGTTTTTATATTATTTCACTTGTGTACTTGGATGTTTGCGCAAGAAAGTAGACCAAAAATAATTGGCAAAACGATGTATTTTTGAAGTGTATGCACAGTGTAAACTATCTAGGCATTACAGTTGACTTAACTGCCAAAACAAAATATAACCAAGTCTTTGTCTGGTTTTTAGTGCAAATGTTTCAGTATGCTTTATTTAAAACAAAATACAGATACAGGAGCTTATTTTAAGTCCATATTTGATAGTATTAATTAAAAGGTTCTTGTTCCACTGGCAGATTTTTTAAAACTAACTTCTTATAAGTGAAATAATATTACCATATTAATAAATAAATTATTGATTTAGAACAAGCTCTCATATCTTGCTGAAAAGTTAATTCAAGTGCACCAAGATATTTTCACCATAAACTAGACCAAAAATACTTGGCTCAGTTTTGTGTTTTTGCAGTGCATCTCAGGTCAGTTTCTGCTTTTTTTCCTGCTGATTCTGTAGAAAAACTTTGTAAAATCATTTAGGTTCTGCTCAAATGAACGACTCCGAAGACGTCATGTGCCAGATGTGTGAAAACCGACTAAATGTGTAGCGATCCATGTGGAAAACTCGTGTATATAAGGAAACATTTCTGAAAATAATGATTCTGTTGGAACTGAGATGAACACATGGTTGGTATTTATATGTTTTAACTAATCCAGTTTTACTAGCTTGGAGTTGCTGGTTCACTTCCTCCATTTTTTTTTTTTTTATTTTAGCTTGAAGTTGAATCTGGAGATTTTTTTTCAGCTGATTATGAACTTTTCTATAAAGGTGTTCCCTCAATGAGAAGATGAGTCGACATTCATCTACTCTTATTTTTTTTTTTTTCTTTGAGTTTGTGTCAAGTTCCTCACACTGAATGTTCAGTTTTTCTTTTGCACCTGATTTTATGTTGATTTATTTTTTTTATGTGCAGTTTGTAAAAATTGAATGTGTAACGTAAATAAGATGGAAGCTGGATAAACATGCAGATCATGCATGTTTAGCTGGTTTTAGTCTGCAAGCAAATCAGAAAATTGTGCAGGTGGAAAACCTGATGGGTACAGACCGGCAATAATAAATTTAGTTATGTTAAAAAAAATTTGTTTCATAATTTTTTGTTCTTGATTTAAATAAAAGGTTTCTGGTTTGCATAAACTGAAATAATGTACTAGAACTTTTACATAAATGATAAGGATTTAGTGAAACAAGCTCTTATTTTTTATTTGTAAGTTTTGTTTTAATACAGGTGCACTGAGATATTTGCAGAAGAAACTAGACAAAAATACATGATAATATTTAGTGTTTGCAGTGTACTAATATGTGAGTTAAGTAGCTCATTTCAGTAAATAAATTTGGATTTATTCAAAAGCATTTAGACTCTAAATGCTAAGATATTAGTTGAAGCATATGGAAGGAAATTAAGTCCAAATGTCCTTTACTTTTGCATAAATCGTAGAGCTGCACAGTGAGTATTTTTGATTTTCTTGTTCTTCTGCAGTCTGGCTGCACTCTGCAGGTCGACTTTATGAAATCAGATTCTTCCTGGTTTGGCCACACAAAGCATGAGAGGTCTCTGAGGCGTCAGTCTGGCCTTTTTACCCGGACTGGCTGACTGACGGACACAGGAAGTGTTTCCTCTGCTGAAAAACACGCTTTCACATGCAAATGCAGGTCACTGAGACCAGGGTCACGCTGGTGATATTATCTCTGAAGTTTCTGTTGCTGATCATAAAAGTACAAATGTTAAGATGACATATTAGATATGGAAAAAAAAAAACAAATGTCTGAGCTTGAAAAGTCAAAAGATTTCTAAAATAAAAACTGACATTTTGAGATTAATCAGAATTTTTCTAGAAAAATTTGGAAACTTCTGAATTTGAAAAGCAAAATGTTTAGATTTCTGAAACTGCAAATCTAAATTAATATTATAGATGCAATTAGCAAACCAAATTTTATTTGATCTAGATAGTAATATCAATTTATTTTTTTTAGATACTTGTTAAATATCAGTTTTTGCTATAAAATTGATTTGGATTTATTCAACATAGGAAACATTATTTATAAAACCAAAATATTTTAACCAATGATTTAATTAATTTCTATTTAACACTTTTATTTACATTTATTTAATTAAATCAAAAGTTTTTACTTAAAGTAAAAAGCTTTTCTGAATGTTGTAATTTTTATGTGATTTAACAACATAATATCCAGTAGGAGGCGCTGTCTGCTGCTAAAAGCGCAGCATGGTCATTTTGTTTCTACGGTTATAGAAACAAACACATTTTAAATGAAACAGATCATTTCTGAGGATAAATATTTGCATTTCTTACAATTTAGAGACTTGGAGCCTTTTTCACGTTTTGCATGTCCTCATCCATTTTCTATAAAAATCTGACCATTTTGATAAAATTGTAATTTCTAAAATAATAACAACAAAAACAACAATATAATAAAACACAAAAACTTCATTATGAAATATTATTTTCAACATTTTTGTGGCCCTGCGTGCTTTCAAGTTAAAGGAGTCTTTCCTCTGTCCGATAATGAGTGCGGCCCAGATTAGACCGCCTACCGGCGCATATTTTATGCTAATGAGCAGGTGCAGCGGTTCTTAAGGCGCGCGGCGGGCCGCCGGAGGCTGAGCCGATGGAGCGCCGCGTGGAGGCCAGCCGGAGGGTTTTCACCAGGTGATCCCGACTGGTTCCCTGACCGGATCACGAATGGATCCCGATTTATTCACGCGCAGCTGGAAGGCCGCTTCACTCTTTAATCACTGTTTACGTCATCCTCATTTATCAAGGTGAGCCTCACGTGCAGCGACCGGAGATAATTTGAAGACGCAGCTTCACGTTTTCATTCTCATAACTTACTTTACCTAGTTTTACTGTTTTTATTACTGAATTTATGCATCATTTGTTATTGCTATTTATTTTTGTTTTATTTCAGCAAATCTTTCCAGAGGTGTTGAAAGATCAAACGATTCAAACTGGGATCCATTAAATAAGTGAGTTAATTAATATATTTATATAAGCATTGCTGTTAAACAGAGAACAAACGATGCTCAAATGCAGTAGTACTACTTCACTATTTAAAAAAATAATAATAAAAATCATCATAACATCTCATTTAATATTTTAAAATGATGTAATCAGATATAAAAGTACAAAGTTATGGATAAATTCTGGTATTTTATGTCATACAAATATTTAATACATTATAGAATGAGAAATTTAGGGAGAAAAATCATTAGTGAATCACTTTTTAAAGAATAAAACATATTAAACTATTACTATAGAAGGCAACATCTTTTCCTAATTGTGAGCAAAACGTTAGAGAAACAAAGATTGATTAAAAACAGGAAGTCTCACTTTGATGTAAAATGTAGGTTCATATTTATGTCTGATGCATTTCTGGTTGAATCATGTTTTTCTGCATTTGTTGACGTTACGCCCAGATATTTTACTGAAATAAGAGAAGTACTACAAAAGAGAAGAGCTTATTTTTCCAAAATATTACTCAAGTAATTGTAATTGAGTAAATTTAGTCACTACCAACTTCTGCCTTTCAACGTGATTTATTCCAAAAAAGATCTTAAACTGAACATTTGTTTATCAGTGGGAAATGGTTGTGAATGCGGTTATGTAATAAGGATAAGGCTGACATTTTTGATCAAATTAACTGAGGATTATTGTCCTTTTTATTGAAACGATTTGATGGTCACAAAGAAAATCTTGAAAAATGAAATATTTTACCAAGCCAGGAAACCACAAGGCTCTGTTCTTGGACCATGTTTTTTTTTTTACTTTGTGACATCAAACCTTAAATTTACTCACAGCCATTAGGAAATGTAACATTATTGCGAAAAAAAAAAAAAACAGTTGTCTTGATGACAAATATTTAACTATGAAACATTAACTAAAATTTAATTAAGTTTGACTTAAAATAAGCTCCTATTTCTTGCTATAAAGTTCCATGTAAGCTAGTTTTGTCTTATTTCAAGCATACTGACAATTTTGCATTAGAAATTAGACAAAAAAAAAATACTTAAGATTTTGTTTTTGCAGTGTAAGATGCAGCATGACATTTGATATGAATGAGAAACCAGAGCCAGTGTTTGTTGATGTGTGTTAGTAAATGCTGAAATGTGAATTTGAAAGTGTACTCTTCCTTTTTTGTGTTATGCACTGCAAAACTACAAAATCTTATAAAATTGTTGTCTAGTTCTAGCACAAATATCTTAGGAGACTTGAAATAAGTCCAAATTAACTTATAAAGAAAATCTTATTATATATATATATATATTTTTTTTTTCAATTAAAATAGTTTGTTCTTAGTTTGTTGTTGAGTTTTAAAAACTCACATTTAGGTGATTTTAATGATTAAAATGTAGTATATTTAGTCCAAATATCCAAGTACACATTTTAAATAAGATTTAAAATTAAATTATAAGCAACTTTCAGCAAGATATAAAGCTTCTTTAAGTAAATAATTCCTTAATGTTGAAGAAAAAGTTTTAGCTCCACTGCCAGATTCTATCATTTGTAAGATAGGGAAATGTCTAAGTGATAATAGCAATTTTTCTTCAATATTAAGGAACTATTACTCAAAACAAGCTCCTGAAAAGTTACTTGTTAGATACTTATTTCAAATGTGTACTAAGATATTTTCAATAAAAACTAGACCAAAAACAATTTGTGTATCAACAAAACTTGCATTTTAACCAGTTTTAACCAATTTTTTAAAGATATCAACATTTTCAGATATCGCACTGCAAAAACTTTTAAGTATTTTTGGTCTAGTTTCTAGTGCAAATCTCTTAGAGTACACATTTGTCTTTAAATAAGACAAAATGAACTTACAAGTAACTTTTAAGCACGATAGAGGGGCTTATTTTAAGTAAATAATTCCTTAATATTGATGGAAGAGTATTATATTTTATAAGTATCAATCTCACTTGTAAGTTAGTTTTGTCCTATCAAGTATGCGTAAAATCCTGCGTATTTTCAGTATGTTAATTATGCGTATTTTGAGTGTATCTGTGGCATTAGTTGTTTTGTTTTGCTGTTTGCTGCGTGGCGGGGATGGTTCCTGGGTCGGTGGTGGGTTTCCACTGTCCAGTTGGGGGGGATCGGTGAGTGAATGCTTCATCAGCAGGAACAAACGTCTCGTTGTTCTCTCTGTCCCTGCAGCGGGAGCAGCAGGATAAAGCATCAGAAATGGGACACCGCTTCCCAAGGAGAGCAGGTAGGCCGCTGCATTGATCACTGATGCTGATGCTTGGAGTGGCGAACACACGGTCACAGATCACAGAGAAATCAGCCGGCTCGTATCTTCAGAGGCGAAACTCTCCCTTCACTGCAAAAACACAAAATATTACCGGCTACTTATGGTCCTACTGCAAATATCTTGAAATAAGACTAAACAAACTTACTATAGTAGTAACTTTTCTGCAAAATAAAGACTTTTTTAAGTCAATAATTTATTTGATGAAAATGCGCTGGCTTCCTTGTATCATGGGAAAAAAGTCTTGTAATAAGTGTTACTAGCATTTTCGCATGAACGACTTTTAAGCAAAATATAGGACAATAATTCCTTAATATTGAGGAAAAGTACAAGTTCCACTGGCCGATACTTTCACTTTTAACAAAACAAGTGAAACAATCTGCCAGTTGAACAAATACTTTTCCATCAATATTAATAAATCATTAACTCAAAACAAGCTAATTTTTCCTGCTGAAAAGCAGTTAGTTTAGTCTCTTTCCAAGGGTTCTGACATATTTGTTCTAGAAGCCAGACAAAAATCCTTGCTAAAATTTTATGTTTTTGTAGTGCAGCGTTCGCTGACACATGAGCTGTTTTAAATAACAATCAATCAATAAACCAACAATACCTATCACAACAGACATGTGATCAGTATCAATAAATAATAGATCTGAAAGGACATATTCACTGAACTCCGATCCAAACCTCACCTCACTCTCTCTCTCTGGTTACTTAGCAACTGAGTCAGCTGAGTTAGCTTGCGCAGCAGCAGTTTAATGTTTCGCCACCATTCTTCATAACTGCTTTAAAAAACCAGCGTGGAGTGAAAACTGAGGATAGAACAGGAAAGGTAACGTCACCAGTTTGACAGTATTTCAGATATTTAAAACTAAATAACTGATCAATAATTATCAATGCCGACTGATATGAAACGCTTATATCATGATACATTTTTCAGCCCTAAAATACATATAAGAATGCGAATCATAAACACTCGGCTAAGGTGACACAATATTTAGAGGTTAAAGGTTACAAAACTGTTTTTTCCATATTTGTTAAAACTGCCACTATGTCATCACAGTATGAAACTGATAAAACAAGATTAATCCGCTATGCGTTCTTTCTAAGCAGTCTGAGAAATGTGCTGCTCCAGGTTATAAACAAGCAATCAGAGGCAGGAGGAGAGTCTTAGCGCTGCCAATCAAGCTTGTGTATCCTGCGTAATGTAATGGCAGAAAAACAAGTTACTTTTACCAGGAAGCTGTTTTTCTGTTTATGACATGCTAACTAGTGTTAGCATTCGTGTTAGGCTATGTTGTAGGTGACCAGCTTTAGCTTAGCAAAGAGCAAGGCGTGTACACAAGCATGATTCACATTGTTCAGACTGGACTCTGATTGGCAATTCTGAATGAGTGCTGTATTTCAGCAGTTACTACTGGGAGCTCTGGGAAATTATTTCACTGGTAACATGGGATAATGCCCTATTGTAAAGGAAATTATCTGGTACCTTATTCTTAGTAATATTAAAGAATTGTTTACTCCTATTTCTTGCTGAAAAGTTCCTTGAAAATTTAGAAACATGTACATTTTATTAAATTTAGATTTTTTTCAGTAAACTCAAAAAAAAAACTTCTTACATTAAACTTGTGAAAAGTAGAAGCAGCTTTAAAATGTGCTCTCATTTTATATTTAAAATCATTTTATAGCAATTCCTATCACTAAAAGGAAACATGGCCATGTCCAGTACTTTTCCATCAATATTAAGAAATTATTTATGTGAAACAAGCTCACATTTGTTGAAGAAAAGTTACTTGTAAGTTAGTTTTATCTTATTTCAAGTGTACTAAGATATTTGCAGTATAATTAGACCAAAAATAGTGTGTTGGATTTGATGGTTTTTGCAGTGCGGTGACATTTGCTCCTCAGCGGTAGACATGTCAGCGCGTCCCAGCAGGAATATTCAGTAGCTGCTCTGTTGTCTCGCTCTTCCTCCGCCCGAGCCGCTATCTGGTCTCCCTTTTGTTTGACCTCCCTTCGGTACCAGGAGGCGTGAGAATCCGGTCCAAGCCATGGGAGCTCCTTCATGAACAATGCAATTAGCAGCAACGGGTCATAGGTCAAAAGCTCTTCTGGATCTCTGAGCCGAACTGTGTGTTCTGTTTCCAGACCTGATGCTGATCAGTGATTAATAATTCGTGGTCACGCTCCCACCGCGGCCCCCTGCCCTGCTTTGTACGAGCTCATCGAGATGAAAGACCAGTTTTAGGGCTCAGGTATCGAGGGAAGCTCAAACTGTTGGAACAAGGCTGTCAACGAAAGCTGAAAATCTTTCCAAAACAAATCTGATGATGATTTCGATTACAATTTTGACACATTTCATACTCAATTATGAAATCAATGGCAATTCTGAAAGAACGATTCCCTGCAACTGAAAACATGTCATGATTCGAAATTTCAGATGATCACACACCTGATTATGCATCAAAATGGAGAGCGAGGCTCAGATGACCTGGATGAAAAAGAGAATCAACAAAGACTTCTCCTTCTTTTAAGGCTTTTTTTTTCTCCTGTTCTGCTTTTGTGTCGCTTTTATTCTGCAACATATTTCAAAACAGGAACATTTCCCCAAATGTAAAAAAGTAGAGGAGCTATTTTAATCGCAAGGCGGAAACAATTAATCAAATTAATCCATTATTAAAATGATTGTCCACTAATCTAGTGATCAATTGATTGTTAACTGAAGTGTACAGACTCTGAAATAGGCCATTTGCTGTAAGACATTTAGAGCAGTAATTAAGCCAAAACTGTACAAAAGTTACAGTTAAATAACACTGGACATGTATTTTCTGCACTGAGATACCGTATTGTAAAAGGTCTACATGTCTGTCATAATAACACATTTTGACAGACAATAAATTGTCCCACAAATTATTGTAATAAATGATTATATTGTTGTTTTGAGACCATTTTCAAGTAATATAATGACAATGGCATTCTTTAAATTAAATTAACATTTAAAACTGGAACTGGAAGACATTTTAAATGTACAAAATATATCAATAAAATAATAGAAATGACAGATAAAATGAATTATGAAGACAACAAAATTATCCTTAAAAGAAATTCAGGTTGAGACCAAAACATCAGACTGAAGACTTTTATTATCCAGTTTCTGGTGAAAAGAGAAACAATAATTATACAAATGGAAATTTCTGAGCTCGTTTCAATTAATTATTCTTATTGCGACAGGCCTAGTGTAAATTATTCAGTAGATCTTAATTTTAATGTGTGTTTTAGCCAGCACTGTCCACACAGTTCAACTTTTTAAGGAATAAAAGAAAAAAAAATAGTTCAATTGAAAGTTGCTTTAACACTTAATGACTCAGTTTCTCTCCTTCCAGATTCTCCACTCAGCCACTTCTGCTTTAGAAACAAACACTTCAGCCTCCAGGCGATCACTGGTTAGTGGGACTGTTGCATCCAACCTGACGTCTGCCAGGACAGAGAGGACAAAAAACGACTTGAGGAGCCGAAGCGTTGACCAATCATCTGTACCGTTGATGAGTCAATCATCCTCATCTGGCAGCCAAGATGTGGAGAGTGATACAGAAAATAACCCCCATCCATCCCTTCAGTCAGTAACTGAGACTAAACCCCCAACCAACGGTCAATTACCGGCCAGCACTGCCTCACCTAATTGGTCACCAACTAAGACGGCAGAACTAAACCAATCCCAAACCAATTTGTCAACCAATCAACCACCAACAACTAGTCAATCAACAAAAATTATTACACCAACCAAACAATCTTTAACTGAGAACAGATTATCAAACCAATTCCAGGCCAAATCTGGACCGCTTACTGCTGTGACTACGCAGTTTAACCAGTCAGACTTTAGCCCAGTGCCACACACTCAGCAAAGGTTCGCAACAGCATCAATGAACCAAACACCTGACCCAGTCCAATCCCAACCTAAACCAACGACCAATCAGTCCCAAGACATTAAACAAGCCAGTCAATCAGGACACAGCACACAGAATATCAATCACTCATCAAGCAGCACAGTTTCAGCTGGTCTATCCTCAACAACAACTCGAGTCAGCCCAGAACCGCCGTTCAAACAACAGTCAACAGCAATATCAACCAACCAAGCAACAGAGACAACTCAGTCAGGCAAAACCCAAACCAATCTATCTTCACATTTCCAATCTCAAACAACCAGCCAGTCAACAATAAGTACTGGACTGACCAGTCAATCATCAGGCATAGCAACAGAAACTAGTAAATCAACAAAAAGTACAACTTTGTCTGCTGACACCTCAACCAAGATTGTGAAAATCAGCCAAACACAGATCAACGTCGTGCATTCAACCCAAAAACCAAACAACCACAGAATCTACCAGTCAATCAACTACAGAAGCATCAAGCCATTCAGACGCCAGCCCAGTAACAAATACCAACAACAGTTAACAGCAACATCAACTAGCCAAACAACAGAGACAACTCAGTCAGACGAAACCCAAGCTGATCTAGTTTCACGTATCCAATCTCAAACAACCAGCCAGTCAACAGTAAATATGGGGCTGACCAGTCAATCATCAGGCATAGCAACAGAAATAAATAAATCAACAAGCAGCGCAGCTAAGACTGTGAAAACCAGCAAATCAGATGTCAACGTCATGCCATTCACCCAAAAGCCATCGACACATCTATCAGACAATCAACTATAGAACCATCTAGCCCACCATCAACTACCAAAGTGACTTCCAAACCAATCAGTCCCATCTCAAAGACACAAAACAACAAATCAGCAACTTCCAGAGAACCAGAAAACCAGTTGTCAACCAACATTGCAACGGCCAATAAGGAAATAAGACCTACTAGACCAACGCCAAGCATCACCTCATCAGAAAACCAGTCCCTAAATAGACTAACACAAACCACTCAGTCTTCAACCACATTGGCAATGTCCAAATCAGCTGGAAGTCTAGAACCAACCAAACCAACAGATCCCGAACAGTCCCAATTACAATACACTCCTACCGCACCAGTTCAACCTGCAAGAAAGACAAAACACCCCATCCAACAAGTAAAGAGTACAACATCAGCCAGAAAGTCATCCGAAAAACAAATAAATGCTAAAGCACCATCCAGAAAATCTTCATCTAAAAAGACAGGATCAAACCATTCACCAATAATCACAGCAAATCTGGACAATCACTGGAAGGAACAGACCCCTTGAGCCAATCACCAGTCAGTAGATCACCTCCCAGGATCTCATATCCAGATGGCAGCACAACAAAATCAGTTCAGCTGTCATCCAGCCGAACATCACCGAGTCCCTCGGCTACTTCATCACAACCAATGAGTCAGTCTGATCTCACACATTTTCTAACCAATCTCCAGCTACTTCAGCTCTCAGCTGATCAGTCAGTGACAACTTCAGTGGCTTTAGCATACACATCTCACAACCGGAGGTCGAATAATCAAACTCTGGTGAAGTTGGTAAACTCAGACCAGTCACTGAATGGGTCTTTACTGCTAAACCAATTGGCAACTAGTTCAACAACGGCAGGAAACCCAATCAGGGGCTCCTTTTCACCAGATGATCGGCCGGTTAATGACTCGCAGCTCACCAGGCAGGCAAAAGAGACTCTAAAGTCTTCGAAACGCAGAATACCAGGTGAGGTTTAAAAGAAAGAATGATTGAATATTTTCTAAAGTGCCTGAACTGAACCAGTTTCGCTGGTTTTCTTCAGACATTTGATCATTTATCAGGTGTCTTTGATGCCAAATATGTTTATTAAATATTTATTAAAACCATCTAACATAACTCTGAGACAACATATGAGACAAATAATCTGTGAAAAAATCTATATCCTCCACCGTCTCCCGGCCTTCTAAAGAAATGCAGAAGGCAGGGACCCAAAAACAAGGACCAGGATATTACCGCTGTCAGTCAATCTGGTGTATGCGTTGCTAAATGTGCTAATAGTAGAGAAACAAGTCATTGTTATGAAGAAACCACTTATGTGCCATCACTGGTGGCCATGTTAACTAGCATTAGCATTCATGACAGGGTCTGCTCCCAGAGAGGAAGGTGGAGGGGAAGGCAGATGAGCAGCGCTGCATGGAGCATGATCAATAGTGCTAAGACCCTCCTCCTTTCTCTGATTGGTTGTTTCTAACCAATCAGAGAAGGTTAGAACTGGAAGAAGGCAGAGGAGCTGATTTTTGTCATAGATTATCTGTTTCATACTGTCAGGACAAGACAGTTTCAAAGAAATATAGAAAAGTAATAAGTAGTTGTTTCCAACTTTTGTGGAAAATACAGATTTTCCATATTTAGATTTTCAAACCAAAACAACTCCCAATGACCTCCTACTATTTACTATTTATGTAAGTTTTTACAGCCGAGTATAAACATAAAGTTACTTAGAGCATGTAAAAAGTCTCTCAGATTGGTTTGAGTTGATGTGTAGCCAATTTGGAAGGACCGTCATGGCTCCATTTTGCCTCAAAGGCAGAAATGGATGTCATCTCTTTTTATGACAAATGACACTGCCCCCTGCTGGTGATCAGATAGAATGCAAGAGAAATGCAGTTCCTTCAGTTCTCTTCATTTTGTTTTACTTTTTTCTTATTCTCCTTTAAAAAATTTTCAAAATTTTTTGAATACAGATGTTTATTGCCATTGATATAATCAAACTGTGGCCAGTTTTATGGTTTGTGATGAAGGTCCATTTTAATGTTTTGTTTCTGTGAAGACTTTTTATTATTATTTAAAGACTCTCTGGTGTCGATGAACAATTTATCAAGCTTGTGCAATCTCCACTGTCCCTTTTACCATACATGTGCTTTTGTGCATGATGCGCTTGACTGGCCAGAGAAACCTAAAGCCCACCTAGCAGCTGCCATTAATGCAAGTTGAGGGAACCAACGTTGGTGGTCAATTTAAGCAAATTATTAAAATAGGTAATCTGTTACCGCCACAGCACACATATAGCTGAATCTAGAATGCTGAAATAAAATGAAAGGAGAAATAGTCCTTTTTAAATGTTTCAGTTCCAACTGGCTGCCTGGTAATTACTGGTTTTACTGGTTTCTCTCAGGGGAGCCGTGTGAGCATCCCTGCCTTAATGGAGGACAGTGCTATTTGTCTGAGTCATGTGACTGCAGCTTGTTTCAGGCCACTGGACACAGATGTCAGACAGGTAACTTCACAAAACGACTCCAAATTCACATAAATTCATCTTAAAACAGAAAATTAGAGTCAGTTTGCTTTGTCTTTTCTCCGTTTCATAGCAAATACTCACATAAATCCCAGTTTAAACTCATAAATTTAGCATATTTTCACTTTTTCAGTTTTATGATATTATCAAAATGTCATCTGCAAAAGTGATTTTTCTCACTGCTTTGCTCGTGGGACTTTGTCTTTAAAAATATGGTAATATTAATGTTGAAACAAAATATTTATTTTTGCTTTGTTTTTAACATCAAGAAGAAAGTAGATATGTTTACAATAAAAAATGCAATAATTAACACAAACAAGAATTAGTTGCACAAAATTATTTACAAACTTAGCATCGATGCATAAGCCACACATTTATTTATTTTTTTTATCAGAATTTAGCTCAGTTAAAGAACCTTATAAATGGATATTAACTCTACTTATTTCTATGGCATTAAATTTTCTACATTAAAATTGCACAATATGGGATATTCCAATAGGACAATAATCAAAAACACAAACATTTTCTAGAATTGATGCTAATGCTAACCTTTAGCATCCAGAATGTCCTGACAACACAGCAAAAACTGAATCTTGCCAAGTATATCTTGCCAAATATCTTAATACACTAGAAATCAGACAAAACTAACTTACAAGTAACTTTTTAGCACAATATTGGAGCTTGCTTTAAGTAAATAATCCTTTAAGGTTTAAGAAGGTCCTTTAAGGCAGACATACATGAATGATTAGTTATTGATCTATTTGTGTTCAGCAGCCATCAAAATGCTTTGATTAATCTGCTACCATTTTTCATTCTGGCAAATGCATCGTGATCATGTTGTTTTAATGATTGGAAACATTTCAACAGATATTTTCTTTTTTTTTTCGTTGCTTGCCCAGTTCCAAATCTCGGGTTTGAGAGGGAGATGACCTGCAGGACGTGGGGTCAGTACAACTTTGAGACCTTTGACGGTCTCTACTTCCACTTCCCTGGCCGATGCACGTACACGCTGCTGCGGGACTGCGAGGAAACCACCCAGGCCAGCGTTGTTGTCCAGGTTGGCTCACACTAAACAAATCCTCACGACTTTGACAAGCTCAGAAGTTTCTCTATTTACCCTCTTAGTATCAATCCCAGCCTAAGGAAAGTTTGTTCTTAAGTTCATTCAGAGGAGAATTAGAGTCAATTACCTTTAAATACTGCAATTTCCCAGAATGCCTTGAAAGTACCTGAAACAGACCAGTGCTTTGTTTCCATGAAAAGGCAGGAGATACTTTATCTCTGCCTGGAAAAACCAGAACACACATTTTGATTACTGATTGATTTTTTTTTCAATCAGAATTTTATCACAACGGAGAACATGAAGGCAAAACTTTAGATTCTATTTTCTTCCAGGTAAACAAACCAATGCTTTTCAAAGACGACATAAAATTACAGACCGTTTTAAGTTTAATCTTAAAACGGTGGATTTTTCAAAATCCTTCAAATTTGTTTTAGTTTCTACACGTTACATTTTGCTGGAAACTAAATATTTAGCTTCCTAACTAAATGTTTTGTTTTGAGCTAAATCTTCAGTTTGAAGTTGAATATTTAGCTTGTAAACTAAATGTTTAGCTTGGTACCTAAATGTTTAGTTAGCCATTGCATGTTGTCAGGGGATCTTGTGCTCGGTCATGTAAAAAACAGAAAATTAAGTTTGGTTTTAGAGTGAATATTTCAATGGCTTTGTGCACAATACTGCTTACTACTGCTGTTTAAAGGAGCATAGGACGGTGTTTAGGTTTTTAAATAATGCTTGCAGCAGCATCGCAGTAGTTTCTAAAGCCAACCTGACAGCATTTATGTGATGAGACTTTTATGTCCCTGGATCTGGATTTGCAGGTCCATAATGACCCAAACTGCGGCTCGACTCCCTACACCTGCCAGCGGTCCGTTAGCCTCTTCCTGCCGTGGGATGGCGAGATACGACTCTACGCCACCAGCGTTACCTTCAAAGGTCAAAGGTTAGAGACCTAACAATGCTTACAGTCCGTGTGCCTCACTTTACGTCTTTATATATGAAAATCTCTCTGTTTAGTCTGCAGCTTCCTCATCATATCCATGAGCTGCAGCTAGAGCAGATTTCCCAGTATGTGCTGGTGACGCAGCAGCAGGGCTTCACGCTGGCCTGGGAGGGGCGGAGCGGATCGGTCTACATTAAACTCAGCCCGGAGTTCGTGGGCCGAACCTGCGGCCTGTGTGGAAACTTCAACGCAGACATTCAGGACGACCTTAAGACGAGCTACGGTAAATAAAAACTTAAAGGTGACCAATTATGTTTTCTTGAAGCGGTTAGGATAGATTCAATCATTCTTAGGTAATGAAATTTTAGTCTAATTTTGGGCATCTTGTCACCTGAAATATCAATAAGCTGCTGCTGACCACGCCCCCAACTCAATGTTTACACTCGCATGTGAAAATGGTTGCAAACAGATGCTCAATTGAGGTTGAGTTGGGGTCGTGGTCAGCAGCAGCTTATTTTGATTTAAAGTGACAGAAGCTCTAAATTAGACTAAAATTTTATCGTCTAAGAACAACTTTGTTCAAAATTACAGACCCATCCTCACCTGTTTAAGGAAATATAATAGGTCACTTTTAACTTATTGCTACAAAGAATGGCTGAGTGAGTGTTTCCTGCCTCTCAGGTGTGCTGACTCCAGACGTAGAGATGTTTGGGAACAGCTGGATGGAGATGGAGCCCACCAGGACCCATGTCCCCATGTTCCCTCTGCGTTCCCGTCGCCCTGCACTGGTGTTGATACTCAAATCCTTCTGGTGAGACAGGAAAACAAGGAAGAATAATTCCCACATCCAACCCTGAAACAAAGTAAAGCCTGACGTATTTTACAGTTTCGTCTGGAGAAGTTTTCTGTTTGGTTTGTTTTGGCTGCAGAAAGTGGAGGAAGTTTGTGCGGCGCTGCTGGACCGCCTTTCCAGAGCTGCCATGACTTTGTGAGTCCGCTGTCCTACATGGCCAGCTGCTCCAACGACCTCTGCATGTAAGAACAACTGATTGCAATCTCTACTCTTGGTAGAGGTCCAGTTATTTTATCCTCCAGGAAACACAAGACTTTGACTATACCACAAGTGTCCAATATTTTTGTCACAAGGGCCAAAATCCCCAAGAAAGATAAGGAAAACCAAAATGCAGATTTTTTTTGGTTTTTGTTTTACCAGTTTGATCATTTTTAAATACAAATTAAAATTTTAAATACAAATTAAAATTTAACAATGGAGCATTTTTCTGTAAATTCTGAGAAATGAGAAGAAAATTTCTGTCATTTTAACATCAAAAACTTAAAATAAATTAAAAGTATCTTTTCAGCAAGATATCAGAGCTTGTTTTAAGAAATAGGTAAATAATTTCTCAATATTGATAAAACGTTCTAGTTCCACTAGCATATTATTTCACTTATGCCAATTTTCCCATGTTACAAGTAAAATAATCCACCAGTGGAACTAACAATTTTGAAATTTAAAAATTTAAAAATGAAGAATTTCTAACATAAATCAAGCTCCTACATCTTGCTGAAAGGTTACTTACAAGTTAGTGTTTTTCTTATTTCAAGTGTACAAAGATATTTGCACTAAAAAGTGGACCAAAATTGTATGGTAGGGTTTTATATTTTCGCAGTTTGGTGTTGGAATAGATAAAATTGGTCAATACGGAGCATCTGAAATGGTTTCACTTCTTTAAAAAATATGTGGATTACACTTAAATTTCATTTTTTCAATTTTACTATGACATTTTTTAACTTTTTGCTGTTTTCTATAAGCATCCAACCCAGGGAATGCCTGTTTGTGTTATATTTACACCCATTTGTGTGTTTTTGAAATGCATTCAGCCCCGGGAATCTACCCCACAAACTCAGTGATTTGTCTTTTTGTTTACGGCAGCGCAGACTTTGGGTTGCTATTTTGAGTCGGATCAGCCCAGTGAACGGGGTTGTGTAACCACACCTCTCCTGGCTCCGCTCGAACAGTCCTTTTCTGTCTTTTCACTCTGTTGAAGGTCGGATCCCAGTGGCGATGTGGTATGCCAGGTGTTCAGCGAATACGCTCGAGCCTGCGCCCATGCTGACCACCCACTGCACAACTGGAGGCAGCGCGTTCCTCAGTGTGGTACGCTTTCACTCACATTTAGTCAAGAAACAACAAAACTCTGCTAATTATGCTCTCAAGTGCAGCTTTGTAGCTAGCAAGATTTGACTTTCTGTCAAAATTACCAACCATCTGGGGCTAAAGCATGTGGTTGCCAAGTATAGCTTTTATTTAGTTGATTTCACATTAAAATGGTCACAAGATGCTCTGCGGTCAGCTGCACAAATAGACAAGAATGCAAACCAAACTTCTCATTTTATTTTTATAACTTTTGATGAGGAAAGACACGCAGTGGTGATAGTGGGCAGCCATCAGTGTAATCACGGATTTGAAACGAATACATTTTACAATGTTCATATAGTTTATAAATAAATATGATAACAGATCAAATCCTGCATTATAAAGAAGGTTCACATCTGACCATCAGTAATGGCGACAATAATGTGACACACTGAAATATTATCCGAATTTCAAAATTCTAATAGATTTTTTAATTTTGTTACTATTGCACAGCTAAATTCAATTGCCATAACAACACTGCTATGAATCAACATGGCTAGAAAAGATTCTAATGAGAGTAGGCACATTACACAAATAGAGTAGTAGAGGAATGATAGACATCTGGTGTTGACATTTTGGTATGGGGGCCCCAAAATTTTAATCTCTCTAGGGCCCCAAAATGGCTTCTGCTGGCCCTGGGAATATGGGCGTTAAGGTTTATCACATTAATAAACTGACTATAAATGTCAGTTCATTGTTATTGAATTGACAACGATAAGAAGAGCGATTTACTATTACATTTTTGTGGGTAGCTTTGGTTATTATGGCTGTGACTGCATGACACAACAATCATAGCTCAAAAATATTACTCTTGCGAAAATATGTAATATGCTTAATTCGGACACCAGTCATATACACAGAACTGTGATTTATATCACTAAACTGCACACAGTAACTGCATTTAATCCTGTTTTAAATTTATTGATGTTCTCAATAAAAAAAACTGTGGGGCAAATTGTAAAATTAAAATGCTGAGGATATGGACATAGTGGGGGGAAGTAAAGGGATTAAATGTTATTAATTGGAATTTATTGTGACAACGTAAATCAAAATCAATATCAACCCCTATCTAGTAGTGATTTAGAAACATCTTATATCCCAATGAGGGCTTTTGTATGTTTTGTTTTTTTTTTTTACCACCGATTCCGAATCCAAGTCGATTTTGATTATCCAAAACTTAAAAAAAGTACATAAAAAATAAGGGATAAGAAAAAGATCCACAAAGTAACTTATTTTTTTTATCCACCGTATTTATCATTTAGCAGGACACTGAGTCTGCGTGCATGAAATGAAAATTGATTTTGGTTTCGGTTGTTAAAAACTTCCCATTGCTTCCCAACCGCCATTTAAAAGGGAACGATCGCTAGCATGTTTGCGCATGCGTGTTTACATCCTCTCTGCTCTACCACAGCCTGAGGCACGAAGATCGCGCGACCATCACTGCTCGCTGTAACGGCAGTTTTTTTGGCTGTTTTATTGCTTAAATCTCCAATAAACCAGAAAACGTTTCTAGATTTGTGACTAGTCTTTTTTTAATACAGTCGTTTGAGGGTTCGGAAAAGTCGCTAAATTCGGCTAAGACGTAGCTAAGTTAGCAGCTGTGCTCCCACTTCAAGCCAATGCCGTATTTTGCTACACTTTTACTGCAGTCACTGCTGCAAAGTGCTGCGCATGTGATCTTTCCAGAGTCTGACTCCTTTCCACCACACAAAGGTCGATACTAGCTGTTGTTATTCTTATTGGGGTTTAATATAATTATATATATATCAAACTGATTCCTGATCCGGATGTACGCCTCGATGTGACCACGATTTCCGATCACGTGATCGGATCGGGACATCGCTAGTTCTTAATGCCCTGCAGGTATTTTTTTTAAGAAAAACACTCAGAGTCAGACCATTTGTGACTGTTTCAAGTTAAAATGTTTTAAAACTCTTTCTGTGACCAGTGAAGCAGTGTCCTCTGGGGCTGCAGTACAGGGAATGCATCAGCTGCTGTCCACAGACATGCAACCTGGAGCAGACTTGCATAGACAGCAAGCTGGCCTGCTTAGATGGATGCTACTGTCCTGAAGGTAAACTGTTGTATGTATTATTCAATGCAAGTTTTTCCGATGAATGTTTTTACAGTCACTTTTTATGTTTTTTTAATTCCCAAGTTTTCTGTGTCCCCAGGTCTGATTTATGAGGAAGGGAGTTGCGTGGCCCCGGCTGACTGTCCCTGTGAATACCATGGCATGTTTTATCCCTCTGGACAAACTCTGCAGGAAGAATGCAACAACTGGTGCGCATCAAATAACTTCTCCCTGCTGATTTGGTTTAAATAGTTCGGTTTTTACTGTTTCAAAGAATTTGTAAATCCTTTAACAACATTAGTTTCAATGTTGGACGATATGCCTAAAAAAACGTGTCACCATATTAGGGTTTCATATCAGTCCATACACTGCAAAAACATCAAATCTTACCCAGTATTTTTGGTCTAGTTTCTGGTGCAAATATCTTAGTACACTTGAAATAAGACAAAAGTATCTTAGAAGTAGCTTTTCAGCAACATAAAGAAGCTTGTTTTAAGTCAATAATTACTTAATATTGATGAAAAAGTTCTAGTTCTTCTGGCTGTTTCACTTATAATATGGGAAAAATGTCTTGTTACAGGTGAAAACTTATTTTGTATAAATATTAAGGAATTAATGACTTAAACTCATATCTTGATGAAAAGTTACTTGTAACTTAGTTTGTCTTATTTCAAGTGTTCAAAAATATTTGCACTAAAAATTTGACAGAAACAATAGAAGGTAAGATTTTGTTTTTGCAGAATATTGATAGTTATTGATTAGTTTTTTGTTTTAAATATCCAAAACGTTCCTGTTTTATCCACAGTTTTACTTCCAGACCGTAAACTGCTACTCAGCAGGTTGTTGCCAGGTAACCAGAAGTCACTCGCAATTTGTTGCTAGGTTACCAAAGAGTGAGTGAATGAGTTCAGCCGAGCTCAGCTGGCTTAGAGGTTGAGCAACTAAAGCCAGAAAACATGTGATCCAAGAAAAAAATAAATTAGTTCATTTGTTATAAGTTATCAAATTAAGTTTATTCAAGTAGATGTATTAAATTTGTTAAGTTAAAAAAAGTAAATGAATTCAATTTGACAAACTTAATTTGATTATATTTAACAAATAAGTCAATGTTTAAGTTGTACATTTTTATCTATGGGTTTAATTGTTTTATTCCTGCAAACAGAATCTGCTCTTTTGCTAACAGCTGCATTCGGTCCCTTTAATCTGCTGGGATCTGACCGCCTGTGTGTCCAGTTTCTGTCAGTAATCCTGCCATTAGCTCAGCCTTTCATGCAGCCACCTGTGGATTTCTCTGCTCTCTGTTGCAGCACATGTGTGGGTGGCGTGTGGAACTGCACCGACCACACCTGCCCAGGTTTATGCTTTTCCTCCAACTGCATGCAATAATGATTTTTAAAAAAATATTAAACGTCTTAACTGATTTTCATAGTTTGTAAATGCTTTACAGTAAGGCTGCAGCTAACAATCGTTTTAGAGTCGAATATTCTTTTGATTATTCTGACGATTAATTGATTAAATTCAAATCATATTAAAAAAAAATACACAAAAAAACAAATTTTAGCAAGTATTTTTGATCTAGTTTCTAATGCAAATATCTTATTACACTTGACATAAGACTAAACAGACTTCAAAATAACTTTTCAACAAGATATAGGAGTGCGTTTTAAGAAAATAATTCCTTAGTATTGATTAAAAAGTACTGGTTCCACTGCCAGATTATGTAACTTATAACTAGTTTTCTTTCGTCAAGGGAATTACTTTCTTAAAATAAACTCACATTGCTGAAAAATTACTTGTAAGTTAGTTTGGTTTTATTTCAAGTGTACTGAGATATTTGGGTTCTACTTTACAATAATTCTCTTCTTATAAATGCTAATAAGTATGTTAGTAATTAATCTCTAAGCATTTCACTGTGAAGGGGGAGAAGGAGGCAAAATCTGACAGTGTCTTGCCAAATAATGTATATTTTATTTAGAGTTGTTGCACTGACAACTCTAAATATGCTAAAATAGGTATTTTAGCATATAGCCTCTTTCTCAACCATACTTAATGGATAATAAACAGTTATTAATGATTTAAAAAGTGCTCCTATATGAATTCTAAGAACTTTTATTAGTCATCCATCAGGAGAGTCTTACTGTCTATTTGCACCAGAAACTAGACAAAAATACTTAGTAAGATGTTGCATATGTTTTGCATAAGTTGAAAAATATGTTGCTTTTTTTCAGGGGAATGCTCGGTTACAGGCGATATGTACTTCCGGTCGTTTGACGGGAGGATCTTCACCTTCCCTGCGACATGTCAGTACGTCCTCGCCAAAAGTCGCAACTCAGGAAAATTCGCCGTCACCATTCAGAACGCCCCCTGCGGAGCCGTGAGTCACTCCTAACCTGATATTTCTTTTGCTGTGTCTCCTGTTGGCTCAGGTTTCAATTTGTCCATAATGTAGATCATATCAGAATTTAAGTGCTCAATAATCCCGGCTGAGTAGAGGGTTTTGACTGCGACTGCGGGAGTAGATAATGAGCAAGAAAAGTGACAAAAGACGGAGGGTTTCTTCTCCTATCTCTCTGCTGGGAAACCCAGCAGAGGGAGAGGGAGAGGTGAGATATAAGATGTCCCAGTCATCAGAGCAGAGACCTCTAACAGCCAACAGGATTAGCTTATCTGGCCCGACTGACAGAGCCGTGGGAGACGGAGAGGCAGCAGCTCTGGACAGAGAGAAGCTTATGCAAGAGAAGCAGGAGGTGAATGATGGGAAGGGAAGGTAAAAGTGGGGAGGGAAGAGGTGGGCGCTAAAACCTCTCGGCTGTGGAGCCACTTTTGAAAGAAACGATTCATCTGTAAACATCAGAGTGAAGCAGCTTTTATCATTTAAATCAGCAGATTTGACATGAAAGGTGACCCGTTATGTTTCCTTAAACATGTTAGGAAAGGTTTATTTGCTATACAGAACATTTTTATTTAAAATATTTCATGTAATTATTCTTAAATAATGAGATTTTAGTCTGCTCAGTTCTATCTATGTTGAGAATGAGCCGTTCTAGGAGTGCTTGTCACTTTAAATCCAAATTTAAATGAAAATGGCTATGAACAGATACATACATCTTGAGAAGCACTAGTAGAGCATCCTGCCCAACCAACAAGAATGCAGCAAGTGGTTTCTGGATGGTAGGTCAACACCAAAACACTGGTCTTTTCCAGCCATTGTACAGCGCAGTAAGCATTAAAACCAGCTGACCAAACATGCTGGGTTGGTAGGTGACTAAGGTTATTATAAATTAGCTTTGTCTGATTTCAAGCGCACTAAGATAGTTGGACCAGAAACTAGACCGAAAATTATTGCAAACGCCACAGTTTGCATGGACCCGATTCCAACAGCCGCAACCTGGATTTCTGTTTTATTCCAGAAGAAAAGAGTATTTATTGTTGGTAAATGTGTCAGTTTTCTATTAAAGATCCATACCCACACCATCTCCTTTTGTAGGACAGAGTTTTTCATCCTGACTACTTTTGTATTTTTGCTTTCTTTGTGTCTCCTGAATCTTCTTCTGTTTGGGAAAACGTCAATCTTGTCTCGATTGCAGAATCTAGACGGGGCCTGCATCCAATCAGTTAACCTGATCATTGACGAGGATCCAAGGACTGAGATCACACTGAGTCACGTCGGCGAGGTCTTCATCGCCGGCCAGTACCGAGTCTCGCTGCCCTATTCTGACGGTACTGTCCCGTCTTTCATCGCAGTCCGCCATTGTCTCGTCCAGGACTCTTTCAGCACTCATACGAGAGGCAGATTGAATGACAGCTGTGCTATTGAGGAAATATTTTCCCAATGCAGAGGTGTTCAGTTCCTGCATTGTGTGCAGAAAATGCCGTCCCCTCTGAGTTTCTCATCTTGGTAGTCAAATCAATGCTCTTTTCTGATTTATGTGAAACTGTGTGATACTTGATACGTCAATGAAAACATCAACTTTTATACTTTATGTTCTCGATAACATCCTCTGTCTGAGTAACCAAAAATTATAACTCCATTAGATTAATAAAAATAGATTTTTTTAATTTCATCAAATAAATACAAGAAAATAAATGACATATTGAATTACAAAACGAATCGAGTTCAATACAGTTAAGGAAACTCAGATTATATTTTACTCAGGATGGAAAGATTTTTCCATGTAGTGAAGCTCAGAGAGTTACACTGCAAAACACAAAATCTTATGTTTGGTCTAGTTTTCTGGTGCAACTATTTAGTAAAACAGTACTAACTTAAATATAGCTTTTCAGCAAGATATTTTAAGTCAATAATTCCTTAATATTGATGAAAAAGTACAACCTTAGTTCCATAGGCAGATTATATTACTTATACGAAGAGAAATGTCTTATGTACTTACAACAAGTTGCTATATCTTTCTGAAAATGTACTTTTAAGTTAGTTTTGTCTTATTTCAAGTATACCAAGATTTTTGCACTTGACAAGACAAAAAATGCTTGGTAGGATTTTGTTTTTGCAGTGTAGCTTCTGATTTCAGTTGCCTGTAAGTCGGCAACAGTGGCATGATTACTGACCGCTCCAAAAGCAGGGCATTCTGGGTAAATACAAATGGTTCACAGTTTTTAGCCAAAAACAAAAGAGAAATCCTAAATTTTTTTGTTTACGTTTCATCATAGCGTTCAGTGTCTCCTTCAGAAGTTTTTGTCTCCAGCGCCACCACAGGTGAGGAGGGGAACAGGTTTGTGAATTAGATTGAATTGTTCGATGATGTGAAGAACTGCCACAGCTGAAATGTAATAAATGTTGCAGTTTTGTTTTGTAACTGAACTGAGTCTACCGGACTGTGAGGTCTGGAAACAGCCTTGATGTCCTCGTTCTTCTTCCCACAGACATCGTCCACATCCAGGAACTGTCGTCCATGTTCCTCCAGGTGAGGACGGCGTTCGGCCTGCATCTGCAGTACAGCTGGACGGAGTTTCGTCTCTACCTGCAGGCCGACGAGACGTGGAAAGACGACACGGTGGGGCTGTGCGGCACCTTCAACGGCAACACTCAAGATGACTTCCTGTAAGTGTGTGACGGCTGCCCTTTGACCCCTCTTGCGCCCTCTGCTGACCTTTCCCTCCTCCCCTTTCGACGATTAAGAGCGATGGAGCGCACATCCTGTTTCAGGTGACAGGAGGGAGGTGAAGTGCTCTTCCCCTCTGTAATGCACACGTCGGCATCAAAAGACGCGCTCTCTGATCAGCTCTTTTAGGCCGACCAGATTAGCGCCCGACTGGGCACGCCGCTCCAACAAGGAATTTACTGTTAGTGGAAAAGGGCTCCACTGTGCCGACCATAATGTGCCGGATGTTGTCTGACAGCTTTAAGTGGATATACATCACCGCTGATGGCTGAAGTGGCAGTCATAGGGAAACTGCAGCCATCCCTTTACATTAAATAGCTGTTTAATGTACCTGCCTTTTCGATGCATTTTGAAGTGCAATGGTTTGAATTGGTTTTTTTTATTATTATTAATTATTACCAAGATATGTAGAATAACAAACATTGTAAAGTGTCGATTTAATTTTATTGTGCTGGTACGTGGTTGTGAAGATGGTTTCATTAGCATAAGGAAATCATGACTTATACGACCGAATTAGTTGTTTTTGTTGCCACCTGCCCTCTGCTAATCTCATTTTAAACAGAAAAATGCCATGAATTATGGGAAAATGGGACGTAGTGTTGCTAGTATCACTGTCGTATGGCTGACATCAGAAAAGGGTCAGAACTTTTAACACAGACGTCAAATTTTATTCAGCTGAAAGTTTATAAAACTGCTTAGTAGATTTGATCAGTAACAATATATATTGCGATAAACACTTAATCAATATCTATAGAAAATACATATAGAATATTCAATATATAGAATTGGAACTCCGATATAGAACCGCTTGGCATTCTGGGACATGTAGGCAGAGGAAAGGCTTTAATACTTTACTAATATTTTAATTTTACTGTAATATTACTTTATTTATTTATTACACAAATTTATTTTATTTATGTAATACATTTCTTTTCTGGGACCTGGAATAACAATAATAAATCCTTCAATCCTTTAATACTTTAGTTCAGTTAGTTTGGTGGCAACAACTAACTCTGTTATTCTTTGGTTACCTAGCAACTCATTCATTCCTTGGTTACCTAGCAACTCATTCGTTCCTTGGTTACCTAGCAACTCATTCGTTCCTTGGTTGCCTAGCAACTCATTCACTTTGGTTACCGAGCAACTCATTCACTCTTTGGTTACCTAGCAACTCATTCACTCTTTGGTTACCGAGCAACAACTTGCTGAGGAACTGGCGCTGCAGCAGTTTAATGTTTCATCACTGATTCTTAACTGCCTGAAAATTTAAACAATGGGATGGAATGAACACTGGATACAACAGGAAACAGTCTGGCAGTATTTCAGATATCTAAATCAAAAAAATAATCAATAATTATCAGAATCCACTGATTAGAAATACCGATGTTGTGGTGCATTTTTTTTATTATCCAGCCCTGGCACTATGTTCAGGGGAAGCTAAATGCTAAATATTTTCAAAGTTAGCAAAAATACTAATGCGCTAAATGGGAACTGCACTGCAAAAACAAATTCTTACCCATTATTTTTTGTCAAGTTTTTAGTTTAAATATCTTGGTGCACTTTAAAAAAATTAAATAACTTATAAGTAAGTTTTCAAAAAGATACAGGAGGTTTTATAAAATTAATAATTCCTTGCTACTGGTTCCACTGGTAGATTTTTATACTTGTAACATGAAAAAATGTCAGAAGTGAAATAATTTCCCAGTGGAACTGGGATGTTGTTTTTTAAAATCAATATTAATCAATATTATGCTGTGAAGATCCCAGATGATTGTTTTAATGTCTGATGATGCTCCATGATGAGGCTGTGATTTCCTGCAGATCTCCATCAGGAATGATTGAGAGCACCCCTCACCTGTTTGGAAATGCCTGGAAGGTGTCGTCAGCCTGTTCCCTCAGCCTGAGCACGCCGCCGCTCGACCCCTGTGACACCCACCAACAGGCCGGTTCGTTTCTCTAATTCATGTTTCTGTCGACCAAACAGGTTAATCGTGCTAAATATCTGATTCTGTTCCAGCTTTGACCCATTTTTAGGGATACTTACATTTCCCATCAGAGGTTTTGCTGATTTTCTTAAAACATTGTTGTGATGGAATTTGTACCATTTTAAAATGCAATATAATTTCACACAAGTTGTTCTGGGTCTTCCAACAAACTGAAATGCAGGAACTTATCTAATACTCTGGGATGAAATAAAATGCAGTTAGTTTGTGTTTATATCTATTTATTGATTGTGCGCCCCTGAATGTCGCCCTGGGTAACTGCCTGTATGCCTCATATCTTAAACCAGCTCTAATCAGAGTCATTTCTTTTCAGAAAAGTTAATCTGTAAAAGGATAAACATTGGTGATTTGAGTCTGTTGTCATGGAAATTAAACACTGAGTGAAGTTTAGTAAAGCTAGCTGTGATAAGCTAGTGTTGCTAAAACTGTGTGTATTTGCATTTAACCTCAAGCTCCCTACTTCAACTCTGAGACTAACTAAAGGCGCCCAACATTTTTAAATCAAGCGAATTTTATAATAGACTCCGGTTTAAACTCTTTTGTGATTTCACTGGATTATTTAGTATTATCTGCAAAACTTATACAAATGTATGATTTAACGAAGTGCTCAACTTTCCTCATTTTACCTTTTGTTGTTTTTTATAAAATTACTACTTTGTTCTCATATTATTTTTACTATATTCCCGTAATAAAAATTTAGAAATTTTAGTTTGTTCCTGATTTTCCATCATAGAGATGACCTGAATTCAAGGTCCAGAAAAGTAGAAGCTGTCAAACAAGATGGCCGCCCTGGGCGTGCTGACATCACTCTGCGCAAGGAGAGGATTGGTGGGGAAAAAAAATCCAGATTTTTCAAAACTTAAATCTTCGAAAACTACAACTTTATGTATTGAGTTACATACTGTAATAATTCAACAACGTTTCCAGATCTGAACCTTAAAACTCGATACTGGAAAGTTTAAAAACGGGAAATGTAGTGATGTGATGAAGACCTCGTTCCTGTGTTTCCCCCGGCGCTCAGTGAGCTACGCCTCGGAGATGTGTGACATCCTGAACCAGGATCTGTTCGCCGCCTGTCATGAGTACCTCAGCCCAACTTCGTTCCACCTGCAGTGCCGCGCAGACACCTGCAGGTGTGGCACGCCCTGCCTCTGCTCCGCCCTGGCTCACTACGCGCGGCACTGCCGCAGGTTCTCCATCGTCGTCGACTTCCGAGCGCACATATCGGACTGCGGTGAGGATCCAGGGAAAAGATCATTCATTTCTGCTTTTCTTACTTTCATAATAAAACTAACTTTATTATGAAACTTGGTCCTGTCCCAGCTGTCACCTGTCCTGCCACCATGCAGTATGGCACCTGTGTGTCGGCCTGCCAGCGGCGCTGCTCCTCCCTGGCCGCCCCGCAGCACTGCGGGGGCGACTGCGAGGAGGGCTGCGTCTGCCCCCAGGGCTCCTTCTACAACCACCGGACACACACCTGTGTGCACAGGTAAGGCCGTCAGGTCTGCTCAGTTCTCCAGAATGAGAGAACTTGACTCTTCCAGTAGCCTTTGCTTATAGAGGTAAAACCATCGGACCGAACTTTCTGCTGGAGTTCTGCTCGGGTTGCTAGGTAACGGGCTGGGCTTAGCTGGGGTTGCTAGGTAACGGGCTGGGCTTAGCTCGGGTTGCTAGGTAACGGGCTGGGCTTAGCTGGGGTTGCTAGGTAACGGGCTGGGCTTAGCTGGGGTTGCTAGGTAACGGGCTGGGCTTAGCTGGGGTTGCTAGGTAACGGGCTGGGCTTAGCTCGGGTTGCTAGGTAGCGGGCTGGGCTTAGCTGGGGTTGCTAGGTAACGGCGGAGTGCCTGTGGAATGTGACTCAGCGATTGTGAGGTTTTTGAAATGGCTCCAAAAACATGAACTTTTTTTTTTTTTTAAAACAAGTTCAAAATTCAGTGTTTTTTTACATATTCCATCTGCATTAGACATAAAAATAAGATTTCTTGTTTTTGCAGTGTATTTATTCAGTTTTAGCTTTTCCTGCAGTTCCTACAGTCATTACAGTTACTTGTCTGTCTAATAGAGTACTACGATATTTTTATTTGGTGTGAGTTAGTATTTTTGTTGTTTGACTTGGTCTATATGCCTTTCTGATCTGTTTTGCTGAAAAATTGTCTGGGTGTCGACTGAGGAGTTTGAACCTCCGCCTTCGTGTTGGCTGCTGGAGCAGCTCCAGCGTTTTCCATGCAGACGGCTGCTGAGCTGGAAGCTCTCCACCAAACAAACCGTCTCAGAGTGATATTTGTATCTGCTCTGGATCTGGGGTCAGCCCTTAAGTGGAAAGCCTGGTTGAGTGCGAGGACCCCCATAATTGAGCCCTGGCTTTCAGCGCGCTCCGCCCTGGAAAACCTGCAGCCTAATTCCTCTTAAATGTCCCGGGTTTTTACATCCCACTGCAGCGCAGTGCCTTACTTAGCATGTGATAGAGTTACACCCAGGAATCCACCCTGAAACCCCCTTTTCATTCCCGCTCGGGCCGGGACGACACAGATATCTGATAACCAGTGAGAAAGAGTTTGTAGTACAGAGGCTGATTTGACTTTAAACTGGATGCATTTTAACTTAATGTATGGTTTACATTACGTTAAACTGTAACATTACGTTTATTAGTTTCTTTTTTATGGAGGTTTTCTCATTGATCAAACATTTCCTGATTCTAAGCCCTCTTCACTTACAGTCAATGGTTTGTTTAGGGAAACATAAACTCACTATAACATAACTCTTCACACATTTAGGTAGACTCATCGTGTCGGTAGCAGATTTTTTTTATGCAATTTTTGTTTTACTATAGTATTAGGGGCATAGTAGGAACCATAAGAAACAAAAAAGTAAAATTAAGAGAATACAGTCATAAAATTACAAGAATTATTTAAAAATCCTTGTAATTATTTAAACATTTATTTTGGACCTAATGCTCTGTTGGTTTTTCTTGTATTATTATGTTTTTTTTTTTTTGTTCTATTTTCCAGAATTTGCTTAAAGCTACAAATTCCTACAAGTTGCTTTTATTACTTTCTTTATTTTTCCACTTCAAAAAATGCTAAATCTTACCAAGTATTTTTAGTCTTTAGGAATATTTAGTAATATTTATTACACTTGAAATAAGACTAACCTAATTTAAAAGTAACTTTTCAGCAAAACATAAGAGTTTGTTTTAAGTAAATAATTGCTTAGTGTTAATAAAAAAATGCAGATTCCTCAGGAACTATTTGTCTTGTCACAAGTGAAATAATCTGCTAGTGAAACTAATAAATTTGAATCAATATTAATTATTGACTTAAAACAAACTTACATTTTGTTGAAAAGTTTTTGTTTTAAGTGTACTACGATATTTGCAATAAAAATTATAAAAAGATATTCAGAAGGATTTGGTGTTTTTTTTTGCAGTGGAGAAGCAAAAAACACCAACTTGTGTTATATTTTTATCATGTGAAGCATATTAAACTAGAATATATGAAACTGAATCTGATTCTGTGTGAACAACTGGAGCCTTTTAATTATATTCAAACTGGACCTGTAAGTTTTGTGAGGTGGGTCAGGAGAACAATTTGAGTGATATTGCTGAACTGGAACTCACTGAGGTGAAATAATGAGCTTTTATTCCATGTTTTTAGTGTTTTGTTGTCGTAACGTCTTCCTGTTCCTCCTCAGGTCCGAGTGTCCCTGCAGTTTCCTCGGAGCCGACTACGAACCCGGAGACGTGATCTTGACATCAGCAGGTGTTCAGTAAGATCTTCTCTAATGTTTCTTTCTCACAAGATGCTTCAGGTTTTTATTGTCTTCAGTCAAACCACAAAATGAGAATAATTCTGGATTAAGACAATCTGGAAAAGATTTAAGATTGAGAGAATTAAACATAGAATAAAAACAAAACAATGATTTCCAGGCTGTAGATCCATCAAACATCCGTCCTTTGTTTGCTTAATTTATCAGTTAGTTTATGTATTAACTGTGTAAACTTTTTTATATATTAAATAAAATCAGTTCATTTAAATTTTGGTGCTTTAGCATTTTTAAGGGAGATTTTTCTGAGTGTTGCTGAAGAGCCACCCAGAGATAGAAAGAGAAACATTGCAGAAGCTGTCGACCTTTTAGCATTTCAGCCCAATGAAATGATAGCATTGTGCTAGCTATTATAATGCTAGCACAATGCTATCATTTCATTATGCTAGCTTACAGCCATGTTGCTGACCACATTCATTCTTCTTTAAAATGTTTTAATATTTGAATGTGTAACATACCCTCATGTTCCCCTACAGAGTGTGTCTTAATGGTAAACTGGTTCCCCAGACTGGAGAAACTGGTAAGATGATCCCTGATTCAGTTTTTAGTGCTTTCGATGTTTTTGGCTGAGATTTTTCTGTAATTTTCTTCCTGACTTTCTGCAGACAGGTTTTGCCCGCCGGGTCAGCTCCACCTGAATTGCTCAGATGGGGCGAACAGCCAATCAGCAGGAAGGGGCGTGGCCTGTGAGCGCACCTGTGAGTCCTACCTGCTCAACATCACCTGCTCTGCGCATGAGCCCTGCATCTCTGGCTGTGCCTGTCCGCCCGGGTGAGTAGCAGCTTGATTTATTATGAATGGAAGCTCATGAAAATAACCAAACTCCAAACTGGATCAGTTTGGAGACCAACTGGTTCTGATTAACCAGAACCAAACATGGAAAGGGAAACATTCATCTGGTTCCTGTAATAACAATAACAAAAGGATCATAAATCCAGATTAATTCTGGTCTGGATTACAACTGTTCATTACTTTCTTTATTTTTACACTGCAAAAACACTACATTTTACAAAGTATTTACTGTTTAGTTTCTATTGAAAATATATTAGTTCTCTTGAAATAAGAAAAAACCAACTTCCAAGTAACTTTACAGCACAATATGAGTTTGTTTTCAGAAAATAATTTCTTAATATTGATTAAAAAGTTAGGGTTATTTCATTTATGACTTGTTAAAAATGTCTTGTTATAAATGAAATTATTTGCAGTGGAACTAATACTTTCTAAATCAATTTAAAGAAATTATTAACCTAAAACACGCTCCTATATTTCAAGTGTACTAATATAAACAGTTCTGGTTGTGCTCTGCATCCAGAACCAAAGATGGAGAAGCAGCATCCAGCTTCTATGCACCAAAAATCTGGAACAAAGTATCAGAAATCTGCAAAACTGCTGAAACACTGATTGATTTAAATCAAGGCTAAAAGCCCACCTGGTTGGAGTGGCTTTTGATCAATAATGAAAGAAACACTGACCAACTTATGATGTTTATTAATGATTTTTATGATCTATTTAAAATAGTGTTTATATGACTTTTTATTTTGGTGTTTTTATGATGTGAAGCATTTCTTCCTCTATTCTTCCTGAAATTTGCTGTAGAAATAAACTTGATTGGCTGAATAAATAAACCTGCCTCTTTTTAAAAGAAGTAAATGCTTCCTAAATCTAACTGTTTGTGCCACGGATGTTATTAACTCGTATTTAATTATTCTGGTGTTGGTTAGGATTCTCTGATTCATCCGTTGGAGACAGAAAAGTCTTTAAAGCTTGTAGATGATGCAGACAGACAACCTTAGGTCTGTTTCAGTTGAACGATCCCTGTAATCCTTCCTGTTTTGTTTTTTTTGATGCATCTGTTAATTTTGGATTTGGCTTATTGTTTTAGGTTTTCAGGTTAATTTGAAACACAATAAGATGCTGTGAAAAGGTCAGAGATGTGCAGAGATGCCTCATAAGTCATCTAAAGTGTGTAAAGCTGACTGGCGTTTCTGTTCAACACATTAAACAAGACGACCTTTACGATGACATCAGACTCTGGACCTGATGTTCAGGCCTTGATAAAAGCGGTTAATAACTCCCTGAAACCTGAGAGGGAAACTATTTAGTGGTAAATATGGCCACAAAGACGTTTCATTGACGGTCAGCGATGATTCAGCTCTGATGAAGAGACTAAAGGTTGTGAGGTTCCATCAACCTGAATCACCAGTCTGAGTTTTAGTTTCTGCTTTGACGTTGAAGGTGACCTATTATGGTTCCTTGAACAGGTTAGGATGGGTCTGAGTGAAAAGAAAACATGTTTTATTACGTTTTTGGACAAAATGATTCTTAGATAATGAGATTTTAGTTTGGTGAGTTCTGCAGAATCAGCTGTTCTTGGGCCTGTATCACTTTAAATGTAATAAGCTGCTGCTGGCCACGCCTCCAAAACTCAACCTTTGCATTCGCATGTTAAAATAGCTGTGAACAGATGCACATTTATACAACCATACACACTTGAAAAGCAGAAGTAGAGCCTCCTGCACCACCTACAAGAATGCATCGAGTGATTTGTGGCTGTTAAGTGAACAACAAAATATTTTTCCAGCAGCCATTGTACAGAGCATACAGCAGCGCAAAACCAGCTGACCAAACGTGCTGGACTCGACTGGGGTTGCTAGGTTACAACGCAGTGCCTGTTGAATGACTTAACAACTGGGAGGGTCTTTTAGACGGTTCGTTTTCCAGACACCAAAATATCTGAACTTACCACCAAAGAAGTGCTGGGTGTTTCTTTTTAAAAACTTTACTTGTTTTAAAAAGCAGTTATGACCCAAATAAAAGAATAAAAATGTTCATAATGTGAATTTTGAATAACATGTCCCCTTTAAGGTTTGGCTGTCCTGATTTTATTTTTATTTTATGTAAATTTTCTTTATTTTACAGTGCTGCAGACTAATGATCTTTTACTGGTTTTAATAAGCAAGGTGTCTAGCATTACTAAAACATCTGTTTGTGTGTTATCTATATCTTAACTGAGATTTCCAAAGCTCCTATATCTTGCTGAAGCATTTTCTGTAAGTGAACTTGTTTTACTCTGAGATATTAGCACTAGAAACTAGACAGAAATATTTTGTAAGACTTTGTGTTTTTGCTATGCAACCCGTTCATGCATTGTGTTTAAAAGCTGGGTTAGTTACAGTAAATCAACAGAGTTGTTGGTTTTTATGTCAGTCTGAACAGACAAACGCTGAAAACGCTGATTTGTGCTGAGTTTGGCGCTATCTACTTAGCTAAAGGACTGAAAATAGACCAACACAAAGCAAGGCTTTAGTTTAAGAAGTCAAAAAAGAAACAAAGATAAAAATTGAAAAGCAACCTCAACTCGTCTGTGTGGTATTTATCTGCAGCAGGACTTTGAAACCTCTAATGGGAAATAATTAGCTGCCGTGTTGACTGAGGACTCCATTGTGTTTTTTTCGTTCACAAAGGAACACTTTGTTTATGATCAAAATGTCGACCATTCATTCCCTCGTTCTGTGGCAGCTGAACTCATATAAACCTGAACTTTTAGGTCCAAAACAGAAGCCTGCGGTTTCCTGGAATTTGGTATCAGTTTGCAGTTTATATGTACACATCATGCTGGGCAAAGGTCTTAAATCCCCCCGACTTCTTCTAGACTTTTCAGCCAGTTTTAGTCAACAGTTCAAAAGTTTCTCCATCCACTGGCTTCACCTTTTTCAGTCAGGATTTTTGATTTAGTCCTGATCATTTTCGGAACAATGTTTCTCTCATAAATCCAGGCATTTCTAGATTTCTTGTTGCTAGAGCAGTGCTTCTCAATTATTTTCCGTTACGCCCCCCCTAGCAAGAAGAAAACTATTCGCGTCCCCCATTCCCCACCGTGACTATCCATCTCTGCATAACATTTTTTTCGCTGAAAAAACTCTAGCGGCTTATCGGCGTGATTGAGATGTAACGTATTTAAGTGACGCGGTAATTTATTTGGCTTCATGCTGTCCGCTGCGAGCATTTTTAGACACAGCAAACACACCGGTCTTTCCTCTTCTCCAACTGTAGTCACAGTGAAGCCAAGCTAAATACGCTTCGTCGTATTTCCTCTTCTTAGCTTTCGGTTGACTTTCTGTTGTCTCATTATCTTTGTCTCTCTCCGCTTTTCTTTTCATCCCTGTGAAAAACTTTTTCATGTTGGGGGTTGTTGAATAACGGAGGCCATAGACAGAACGCAGTCGGAGCTTTTTGTTGACTTAACACTGCTAACCAAGGCAAACCTGTTGTCTTGTAAGTCGTAAAATGTTGCACTGTCGCAAACGTGACAGAAGTAACAATGAGAGCGCCACTGCCGCCTACTGTGCGCAATTACACTTTATACTAGTACGGCCAAAAAAAAGCCTGTTCCCACAGATCACACCCCCCCCCCAGGTATCGCACCGCGCCCCCCAAAGGGGGCCCGCCCCACTATTTGAGAAGCACTGTGCTAGAGCATGACAGCAGATTGTGCTGCGTCTGCTTAAGAGTGAGGAAAATTATGGAAGAGAAGGTGTGTGATTGCAAGGAAATACAATTACTGCCAGATGAACATTATCTGTTAGTAATGGATGCTAAAAACTGGTAAAAATCCAGGAAAGACCTTCCTAAAGGTCCTTAACAAAATTTCCACTGAACTTTAAATGTCTGATGATTTAATTTTTAAATATTAAATGATTGATTATTTGATCAGTCACTCGGTACCTGAATAGACTTTTACCAAATACTTTTTTACTCCTACTTGAGTAATTTCTTTGACAGCTACTTTTTATTTTTACTTGAGTAAAAATTTGTTGAAGTAGTTTTGAACATGGGCACATTGATGCACGGTGGTGACTGAGTCATGCTGTGGTCTTTTCTTCAGGAAATAATCACAATCCTGGAACAAAACCCGTTAGAGGCAGCTGGAGACCTGAGATCAATTGAGAATCTGTGCTATTGACTAGAGATGAAAATATTTTTATTATAATTAAATGTACAAATCTTTGCTTTGATTTTGTGGTAACAAATTAGATGAGGCAACTTCTTAACCCTGTAAAGTTCAAGTTTGCGCTTTTACATTGTCCCATGAAATTAAATTCACCCAACCGGCTGTAGCTGTGCGGATTTATGGGTGACATGTTGGTAGGTCGGGAGGATAAGTGATTGCAGAAACTTTGATCAGAGTAATCAATACGGCCGCTTGGCGCGCAGATAAAGGAAGCTGTTAGCGGCGTTTTATCTGTCGTGTAACTCTACTCAGATGAACCTCGGGTTTATGGCGGCACCATTCAGTGTGTCGTGTCATTGTCTGCTGCCTCGCCAGTGTAGCTCAGTTCAGCATATTACAAGATACTTATCAGCCTGGTGCTGCAGAGTGGAGGAGAGCAAATGTAGGCATCCAGACAAAGACTGGTTTTCTCTCTCTATCTCTGAGAATCCTAATTGTCTGGATTTCTCATGTCGCGAACGAGTGTTATTCCTTTTCATTCACAGCTGCCCACTCTTGAAGCTCTTTTTCATTTGCTGGAATGTTCCTGCACTGGAAGCCAACATCTGTCAGTGAACTCACAAATGAGTCCAAGCTAGAGGCAAACTCAGACTTCAGATGACAGGAAGTTGATAGCATACCTTTACCAAACGTTTCTTCAACATTATGTTTTTGGACTCAATTTTTTAGCCATTACTTTCCAACAGTTTGGTTAAAGACCTTTTATTGCTCTCCTTTTATTCGAGATGTGTTGCAGAGATTTCCCATTCATGGAAGAAAGCCTTCTGGCGACAGATGCCAGCTCATTTACGGAGGATGCCAAGAAGTTCCCTGGCTAGTGTCCTGACCGTTGTCTGCTTCAGCTACACATGGACCTTTACGGAGAGAAGTTCAGTAGTTGTCCCTTAGAGAAGCTGACTCTTATCCCATCTTAGCACATTCTGGAAAACATGTCTTGAAGATGCCAGTAGGAATACATCACCTGCAATAAATCAAAGACTCAGACTTTCCAAAACCAGCCACTCTTCTCCACTAACTACCCCTGAGATCCACCCCAGAGATCTCTGCCAGAGTCCAAGATGAACCAGGAACAAACTCCAGGAAACTTATTTACTGATCTAATTCTTGGTGGTAATTTAGGACCTTCTAATGAAGGGTCATTCATTCCAAAGAGAATAAACTGGTTCCAGTTAGTATTGGACTCAGTGTTGCCCTTTGTTGGCCTCTTTGTACAGAATTTCTTGTTCGGAGAATCAGACTCTAGTGCTTCTGTTTGCAGATGATGTGGTTCTGTTTGTGTCTCTTTACCTGGAAGGACTGAAGGTGTTTAAACCCAAGTGAAACTACCAGGATGAAGGTTAGAACCAGCAGGTGAAGTGCTGGGATTGAGCTACTGTCATTTGGAGTAATTAAGGAAGGAGAGATTTATAGGGGGATGTCTGAGAGGCAAAGACATTCCTCTCAGATAGCATGAGCTCTGGTGATGGAAAGAATCGGATTATAATGACTCAGGTTGATGCCTTGCATATCCAAAATGAGTGCAGAATGATATCATCACTCTGCCATTATCCCAAGAGTCACAGCAGGAGGATTTTAGAAATCTTCCATTTGGGGTAGAAGAAACTGGTCCAGATCCACTCGTCAGTGGAGAGACTTTGACTTGTCAGTCTTTGACTACCTCATCCAGCTCTTGGGTGAGATGGATGAGGTATTTCTGATATAGGAAGTCCAAAAATACTTGCTTAACTTGATGTTCCTATGATCCAGTGCTACAGGCAATTCAGCAAACAGACCAGATTTAGTAACTTTTAACATTTTTTAACACTAAAAACACGGTAGGAACCCTGCCTACGTCACCTGACTTACACAATCTCCCAGTTGCACCTTGAGCATAATTTCGGTTTGATTTGTTTTAAAGCAGGAACTCCTGATCTCATATTTCCCCTCTCTAGGTTACTGAAACACGGGGATGTGCTTTGAGCCTGATGCCTGCCCTTGTTTGTGGAAAGGGAAAGAATATTTCCCTGGCGACCGAGTTTCCTCCCCCTGCTACCAGTGGTAAGTTCACATGTATATGGCAAGATTATCTCACAGTTTCTTATCACAAATTTAAGAATTACCTCAGAATGAAGACAAATCTCCAACAATGTTCGCTGCAAGGTTTCCTGACACCACTGAGTTGTGAGTCTGTCAGAGCAGCAGAAGTTGCCATGTGATATGTGTAATTATTTGTTATCACGAGGCAGAGAATAGGGCTTGGAAACAGAGCAGCCTCTTGTACATGTCTCTGATTCCATCTGCTTCAAACCGTCCCTGGCTGGTGAAAGAAACCTCTCAGTGATCTGGGTTATTCTCCTGTCCTTTTCCTTCAAGTCACAGCCAGGGAAGATGATGTAGATGACAGCTTAATGGCACAATTGGCCAATTGACCAGCCCTTTTCTGCCTTCGGTAAACCAAAGGCTCTTTACAAATGGAGATGGTTAGAGGTGAAAAGCGGTTCCTGCAGTAAGTGGGAACAAGTTGATGTTAAACCACTGAAGCTTTTCTTTCTTTGTAGTGTTTGCCAACAGGGGATGTTCCAGTGCGTGTTTCGTCCGTGTCCCTCCATGTGCACAACTTACGGTGATCGGCACTACAGGACATTCGACGGACTGCTGTTTGACTACATCGGGGCCTGCAAGGTCTATCTTGTGAAGGTACTTAACAATCATTTGTCCGTCCATTTAAGGTAACCTGTTCTGCTTCCATAAACAGGTTAGGATAGGTCTAACAAAACGTGTTCAATACAACCAGAATGGTTTCTGGATGGCACTTATGTTTTCCAGCATCCATTGTGCAGCACATAAAATGGTGAAACCAGCTGACTAAATGTGCTGGAGCTTTGCTAGGGTTGCTGGGTAAGAGCAACCCTAGGGTCACAAATCTCACGATTTGTGACGTTACATTCTGGAGGTTTTTGAAACAGAAAACACCAAAAAACATGAACTTGTTGCCTAAAATTGTCTGCATGTTCTTTCTAAGTGCTTGGGTTGTTTGTAGCATCAGTAGAAACTTAATGTGAAGTACAAGAACATGCAAAATGTGAATTTAGCATAATACTTCCTCTTTGAATGTAGAGATTTATAACTGATTTTTGCACCACAGCAGCTGAAAGTGGACCAGATGCTTCGGTTTTGGGTCCCGGGCTGCTGGACTCGGGGTGAACACGGTTTACGTTTGTGTCCTGTCATCCACAGAGCAGCGCTGATGTGATGCTGAGCGTTTTGGTGGAGAACGTCGACTGCTTTGACAGTGGAATCATCTGCAGGAAATCCCTTCTGATCAATATCCGCGGATCCTTCATATCTTTCGATGATGATTCTGGAAAACCAGTAAGCGCCATCTTGACTGTCTTTTAAATGTTTCCTGTATAAATCAAGACGGTAACTAGATCCGAAATCCCATTCAGAATCCGTCTAGTGTGATCGACAAGAAGCAGCAGATGTTCATCTGGCCAGCTGGATATTTCACAATAATTCACTTCCCAGAAGACGTGACGGTGCTGTGGGACCGCAAGACAACGGTTCACATCCAGGTTGGACCGCGCTGGCAGGTAGGACTCTGTTTTTACTCTGCTCAACATTCATGAGCAGAAAGAGCAAAGTGAGATAATGTGACGTGTTCAGGGGAAACTCAGCGGCCTGTGTGGGAACTTTGACCTAAAGACGGTCAACGAAATGCAGACACCTGACAACATCGACTCGCCGACGCCGCAGGAGTTTGGAAACAGCTGGACGGCCATGGAGGTGAGCGGAGCGTCCTAAAATCATTTATATTTCACTGTAGAAAAGTCAAACTGAGTCATTTCATCTGCATGTTTTAACAATGAACCACGACATTTCACTTTAGATAAAACTGCACTCTTGTATTTTCTGCAATGGAGTATTAGGGCCCTACTGAAAAAATAAACAAATAATTTATCCTCCAAATAAAGTTTGGAGAATAAATTAGTAAAAAAAAAAAAATTATATTAGCGTTAAATCCAAATACTACGGCTTTACTCTTCCGATGAATTCATTCTCGTGTTTTTGTGACTTTATTTTTGTATTTTTACAACTTTATTCTCATAGTTATGTTGTAGTAATATAGTAAATAAATAATTTGTAATGAGAATAAGAATAAAGTAGTAAATAATAAATAGACATTATTTATAAAGTCACAAATAATATAGAGATAGTCATTTTATTATAGGTAAAAAGTCATGAATGAAGACATACTATTATGACTATTCCGATATTAAAGTCAAAATAATACAATAAATAAAGTTGTAATAATATCAATAATAAACAAATAAAGTTATAAATAATATGAAAAAGAAGTCATAGTATTACGAGAGTAAGGTTGTAATATGACTTTATTCTGACAATACTACAAGTTTCTTTTCATATGTGTTTTAACATTGATACTTAATTTTCTATCATATTCAGGGTTTAATTTCCCCTTTCTGTGTGTGTTTGTGTGGTCAGTGTGTGAACAGTCCAGACATCAGACATCCTTGCAGCCTCAGTCCTCTCAGAGAGCCGTTTGCAAAGCGTCAGTGCGGCGTCCTGCTCAGTGAAGTCTTTCAGACCTGCCACCCGGTGGTGAGGAGTGGCACTACAACAGATCTCTATTTTACTCATGTGTCTTCCTGTATGTGACCAGGTTCAAACCCAATTTCGATCAACATCTCCTTTGTATGACAGCAGTTTAGGGTCATTGCAGGCAGAAAAAAAGGGTTGTTGTTTCTTTTTTAACCAGAAAACTCTTATTTAATTTCAAGATTAATCTCAGAAATTTTCCAGAAAAAACGTCAAAATTTCTGGGCATTAAAGTGAAATATTTGCAAGAAAAAATGTGGATGGTTGAGTTTCAAAAGGCAAAATTTTTCAACTTTTACTTTCTTATGAGTTTTTCAAGTACCGTAAATTTCTGAGTTTCAAAACTCAGAAATGTAATTTTTTTTAGAAAATGTCTGGACTTAATCTCACATTTTTAGTGATTTTATGATTAAATTGTCAACTTTCAAACTCAGAAACTTCCTAGAAAAAATGTGGAAATTTCTGAGATTAATGACAAATTTTCAAATCTTTTTCTAGCAAATTTTTATTATTGTCAGAAATTTCTTTGGGTTTTAAAGAACATTTCTGAGCTTAATCTCAAATTTTCAACTTTTTAAACTCAACAATTTAAAATTTTTCAAATTAAGAAATTTCCAATTTTTTATAGAAAATTTCAGAGATAAGTCCCAAAATGTTTTTGTTTTTTCTGTCTACAATGGAAGATTCTTGCTCATTGATGATCATTGCTTAATAAGATTTTATTTTTCTGGGGTGACTAAATCTGTTTTATTTTACGCTATAATCAACTTAAACTCCTGAAATGATTCACTTTGTGTGTAATAAATCTAAAAGTTTGAAAAACATTGCAAATAAATGACATGAAATGAAAAAACAACCTTTTTCTTTACCTGAGATCTGTTACGTGTCCTCAGGTGGATGTCACCTGGTTCTACATGAACTGCCTGGCTGACACATGCGCCTGCAGCCACGGCGGCGACTGCGAGTGTTTCTGCACCAGCGTGGCGGCGTACGCAGGGCGCTGCTGCCATGAGGGCGTTCCTGTCGACTGGCGCTCGCCCTCTCTTTGCCGTAAGGGAAAACCTCACACTGATTGGTTGTTTTTTGTTTTACACAACAGATGTCTGATGTCATTTCTTTTTTCCAAGCAGAGTTTTTTTCCCCCTGAAGTTCTTTCAAATATTTTTTGCGGTTTTGTTCCTTAAATTTGACATTTGAATCTGATGCATAACATATTAATTAGAGATGAGCCTTGATTGAAATTAAGTGAGTTCATTTCAGGGTAATTGCATTTTAATTGAAAACCAAATGGATAAAATAAGTAATATTTGAAATTCATAAACCTCATTTGGTGCTAAATTAGTCAATAAATAGATCTACTTATGATGGTGTAATAGGGCAATTATAGATGGGGGAAAGTTTGAGACAAAAATAGAAATTCTGGGATTAATCTAGAAATATTTCAAAGGAAAAAATTGGAAATTTCTGAGTTTGAAAAATTGGAAAATTATTAAATTAATTTTGGAATTTTCTCACAGATTTACTGTGTATATAGTCCGTTGGCCCTCATGCATAATCATTGTTCAAATAATACTGTGACATATTGCAAGGTTTTTATAAAATGTTTTTCAAAATTCCTGTTTCTTTTTCTTTTCTGCAGCATATGACTGTGAATTCTACAACAAAGGTAAAAAAACAAACCTCTCCTTTGTATGCTGAATGTACATTAATTTCTACAAAAGTAATTTAGAACTATGGAAGACATTTTATTGTTTCTGAACAAAAATAAGTGAAGCTGCAAACAGAAACACAATAATGCATAAATTGACAGTTGTTTGGTTTCTTGTAAAATTTGCGTCTCCTCCCTGCAGTTCTGGGTAAAGGTCCGTTCAGGCTCTTGACCTTCTGGGATCAGACGTCCCTGTTGGTAGCCAGCCGGTCCAGCGGCTTCGTGTTCCTGCAGCGGGTCAACACCAGCGCCGGCGCCGCTCCTGGGATCCTCGCAGAGTTTATGATGACGCCGGGCCTCAGCAGAGCTCGACCACACGGTGAGCTCATATTTATTATTATCACATGCAGAAAAAGATGATTTACCATCAAGAATCTGCTCCTTTTCTTCTCTTAACCAGAAGAATTAATACTGAGAAGCAGGAACTTAGAGGGAAGGAAGAAATACTGTGATCGGTGGGAAATATATAGATTTTGCAGCTCAAAGAAGCTGAAATGAAGCTAACATTAAGCTTCATTTAAGCTTAGTTCTTAGTTTAAATGAAGCAAACATTATACTTCATTTCAGCTTAATGATTCTGAAGAACTGACAGTAGTAGTCTGGAGGAAAACCAGGAATTCTGGGTAAATATAAGCAAAACAAACATGCTAGTCTTGTGTCAATGGGAAAACTGGCTCATTATTTTTAGACTAAAGAAAAATCCTCCAACTACTAACACCATTTTTGTTTACAGTTTAAGAAAGAAGTTGAGTTTAGAGGTTTTCATGTGATTTCCTTTAGTAGTTCTGGTGCAGCGCCCCCACAGGTGAGGAGGGGAACAAGGTTTTTTCAGACTGTTTGATTTGTTTGACACAGGAGTGTGAAAATGAGCCGCAGCAGCTGAAAATGAAACAAATGTCGTAATTTTGGGCTAAACCGAGTTTACCGGATTATCAGAAATATGTAACAGCCTTTGATGAGAAATGGTTTCATATTTAATAGAGCAGGAGATGATTTTTGTTTCTGCCAAAGCAACTCAGGTCTATTTCTCTGTTATTGTGCTTCTAAATTAAAAATAGCTCTAAAATGTTAATAATTCACACATTTATAGTAAATTAAAAACTTATTTTTTGATTTCCATGTGTTTGACATCACTGGAAAGTGATGAGTTATTATTATGAGCTGTCAGTTAACAGGTAGACTTGTTCATTTATGTTGTTGTGGCCATTCACAAAGAAAACAACAATCTATTAAGAAACTAACAAAATAGTTTAATTTGTACATATCAAGACGTTGCGCACAATAAACTCCATTGAAAAGCCTATTTTTCTATGCAAAACCCCTGAATCTGTTCGTAAACTGTTTAACTTCTCAGTGAACCAGATTCGGTGTGCAGCCGTTTGACGGCCAGCCAGGCTTCACTCCTGCCGTTTCCTTTCCTGTTGATCTGAGCTCTCCTGTGAAAACACCGATGAAGGCGATGGACTCATTGTAAAAGGGTTCAGAGATCAGATTGGCAAACACTCATATAGCAACTCAAGCTGCAGGCTTGACAGTCAGCCAAACCTGCAACAAGCTGCTCCAACTCCTGCTGGTTTCTTCAAACACTCATTTCACCAGTTTAATGCTTATATATTTTAGTTTGTTCAATGCTGATTACCTTAAAATAATAACTTTCGCTCCATCTTTAAAGTGTTTTTTGTTTTCAGTCTTCAGGATTACTTTTGTTTTTATTTGTCATTTGAATTGGAGGAGCAGGTTTTTAAATGAGAGTGAGTTGCTCTATTACTTAAAAACCATAACAGTCTCTTAAAATATAGCTGATATTACACATTTTAAAGGAGTTTCATTGCACAAACACAAAATCTTACCAAGTGTTTTTGGTCTGGTTTCTAGTGTAAACATCCTAGTTCACTTGAAATAAGAAAAAAAACAAACTCATAAGTGACTTTTCAGCAAGAAATAAGAGGTAGTTTTAAGTAATTCCTTAAAATTTATTTTAAAAAAACCCAAAACATTTTTACTGGCAAAGTTTTTAAATTATAAAAATACTTTTTTCCTATGGTTATGTATGAAAACATTCTGCCAATGGAAGTAGCACATTTTTCCTGTCAAGATTGAACAATTATTTACTTAAATTAAGCTGCTGTATCTAAAACGTTACTTGTCAGTTTTTGTCTTATTTCAAGTGCTAAGATATTTTCACGAGAAATTGGACCTATGTGCTCCAAGATTTTGTGTTTTTGGAGTGTGAACGGTGCATGCGGCGGCTAATTACACATTTGAATTTCATTTGGGTTGCTAGGTAACAGAGCTGGGGTTGAGGTTTTTGAAACGACTCCTTTTCCAGACATTAACAAACATTAGCTTAGTGCCAAAAAACAGGTAGGTGTCTTTTGTTGTTTTGATTTTTTTAAGTGCGTTAAAGTCAGATTTTCTGTTTTTGCAGTGTAGGCGTTTTCCAAAACCATTAGAAACATCAATCGTTCGTTTTCCTCTCCACAGATTCATCGCGGGTTTCCTTTGAAGCCGTTGACAGACCGAACTACTTCCTGCACGCGAGCGCCAGCGCTCAGGTGAGGCTGGCCAAGTGGGAGGGAAGCGATGCATTCTGGGACGGAGCCACCTTCGTCCTCCACAGGAACACCTGGATCTCGGGCTACAACTCGCTGGAGTCGCACGCCAAACCCGGCTTCTTCCTGCACGCCACGCCGCCCCGCCTCCACCTGCTCAAGTTCAGACACAGCTACGGTTTCCGCAAGGCGTCGCTGTTCAGACTGACGGGTCAGAGTCACAAAAATGTCACAGCACAGCAGAGTTTTCAAACAAAGGCCCTTTGAGGATGTAATTTTCAAATATATATGATTGATAATTTGATCAGATGCCCAGTACTTGAGAAGACTTTTTACCAAACACTTTTTTACTCTTACTTGAGTAAAAATATGCTGATACAGCAAACAAAGAGCCACGTTTTGATTTGCTACTGTAATATTTTACACCTTAAGCTGGAGAAAAAATACATTTGGTCGTCATTTTAAAACTATTTTAATAGTGTATAAAAACTGGGGTAGTAAGGTTGACGATGGTAATTCCGACTAAAAAGAGTAAAAAATGTTCACCTTAAATTCATTAGTTATTTTAGACACATGTCTCCTATTTAACGCCTGATTGATTCTGTAGGACCAGAAATTGAATTTAGACGCAAGAGTGTTTTACGCACTAACTAATAATAATAATAATTAATTATTATATTAATTTAGCATAAATGCAGCCTGAGTTAGGATTTTATTTTAACATATTATGACCAGATAATATTTTATGACTTCATTGCACAATTTTTCATCTCAATCCGCTGTTTCAATTTAAAGAAAATTGTAATATTTTACATTAATTGCATAAAATTTTATTTTATGCTGGTATTTTCTTGTTTTTTTTTTTTTTTTTTTTTTTTTTTTTTTTTTGCAGGAATTTTTTTTTTTGCTAGTTTCATTAACCTGAGGAGCAAATCAGCTCAATAAATTTGACTGGTGGCCAATCAGAAAGTTAGCATCAAAAATAACATTTAAATAAAGTATTTTCACTATTGTTTTATTTTAAAATATGATTGAATGACAGAAAACAAAAATAATGATGAAAAATTTAAGATATAAAAAATATGATGGGTTAAATTTCTTTTTTTTCCCTCTAACTTTCTACGGCCTTCACAGCGCCACCTGGTGGCCATCTTAATGAAAGAAAGTAATCTATGGTGGTAATTTATTTTTTTTATGTGTGTTTTTTGCTCAGGCCCCAGACCAGACAGCCCTCCGGGTCCTCGCTGCCAGTGGCGGTACGACTCCTGCATCAGCCCCTGCTTCAGGACCTGCAGCGACCCGTCCGCCGAGTCCTGCGTCACCATCCCACAGTGAGACCTTTGACCTTTACCTGTTTCTAACACGATGCGAAACGATCAGTTTGGTTTAATTGGAGCTGACATGTTGAGGCTTTTATTTTGTGAACGTGTTTCCTGTGCAGAGTAGAGGGCTGCCTTGTCTGCCCCCCAAATATGGTCCTGGATGAAATCACCCGTCGATGCGTTCATGATGAAGACTGTAAGTAGCACAAAGTCTGGAGAACAGAAGAGCAGGAAAAACTACCAAAATAAGAGCAGCAACACTTCTGCATGTTTTTACTCAGTGTTGGTAATTTACTCACTTTTAATTAGATGTTTTAATTTTCTGTTGTGCATTATTGGGTGTTAATTTCAGCCCAAGATCAAGTCAATCCCTTTGAAAATAATCAAAATACGTCAGCTTGAGTAATTAACTTCTTTGCAGGTAGGAAACAGTTTTGTTTTGATTCAGAAGTAAATGTTAAATTACAAAGAAAAATTGTGGTAAATGATAAATAAGAAGAGAAACTCAACTAAATAACATTTTATTTTTATGATGGTTTTATTAACAATTGCTATTATTAGTCCTTATTTTGATAATGGAAGCTTGTTAATTTGCCTATGTTGTGTTGTGTTTGTATTGATTGTATGCACAGGAACTACAGATGAAATTAGCCTTTATGGCTAACTCTGTCATTTTATGTAATGTGCTTTTTGCCCTTTGAAATAAACAAAAACAACAACAATAAGCCTTGAAGCTCACAACACTTTAAATAATTTTCATAATTTCTTTCTATCTTCCTACTTTATACTTAAAGCAGAGTGCTTCAGTTTTTAAAACATGCTAGTTTAGCCTAGCACCTTCTGCAGCAGAATTGTATTTCCTACTGTAATCCCTCAGATTATGATTACAAAAAGATAAAAACACTAAAACTAAAATGAAAGGTTTTCAGGTGTGAATATTTTCCAATCATTATTGCATTTCTGACACTTGTTTTCATGTGATCTCAGGTATTCGGCTCCCAGATTCAGTGGTGCCTCCGTCGCCGTCCACAGCAGCTGAACGTTATGATGTCACCACATCGTCCACACCTCCACACACACACCACACAGTGAAACTTCCCACCAGCGCTGCTTCTAGCGCTCCCTCTGAGAGCAAATACACCACCTCATCCAAAGCACCATCTGCCCCTGATGAGCCAGCCCGCCCGGAAACCATAGTTTCATCTGCAACTCCTGAGCCGTCCAGAACTCTGTCTGGGCCAACAGTGCCCTCTGCTGTCAGGCCAGAGAAAGTGGAGGCAACATCCACAGTCAGAGTAACTGAAACTCCTGTTACAACTTCATCAGCTGCAACAAGATGGACGACCAGGCTGAGCTCATTCAGCCCCACCATGTCCAGAACAACCAGAGGTCATTTTGACTCCTCCTCCTCCACTAAACCGACTGACTCCCAGTCCTCCCCGCTCACCACCGTTACAACGTCTGCTGGGAGGCCGACCACAATCACAACCTCTACGGTTGGTCATCCACATAAAGACGAATCAGAAAGCACAAGTTCAGCAGTTACTCAAACAACTTTGAGTTCAGTTTCTCCCCGAGTCTCAGAAACATCTGCAGTAAGAGGCAGAACCAGTGTCTCCAGTACAGCGACTACCTCTTACACAAAAGCTTCACCAGTAGGGGGAATGACAACAGCACCATTTATCCTGCCAGAACAACCAACCACAAGCTCTACAACAGCTTCTCCTGTTCCCACCTCGCCTACTAAAGAAGCAGGAACTGGATATTCATCGACAGCAACGACAGAACCGTTCCAACTAGTTAGCTCTTTCACTACCAGTAAGACACAAACTGGAACCACAGGAAGGACTTTGCACGTCATTCCAACTGATCGTACAACTTCTTCGACTATTTCTGTGCCATCCACAACAACCGTCTACCATGTTAAACACTCTACAACTCCACCGTCTGCCTTCACTTCAGCTACTACAAGGTGGAAAACATCAACCATAAAGAAAGTCACAGTCCCAGAATCTCCTGCATCTAAAATCTCTGCAGTCTCCACAACGACAGCTTCACCCAGACCTGCTAAGATGACAGGCAGCACTGCTCCTTCTTGGTACACGTCAGCTGCCTATTCGGATAGGACTTCCTGGTCCGCTGTTGCTCCAGTAACAGGGAAAACCACTTCCAGCAAGCTAACTTCAAGACCCCTTGTTGTTCCAGAAACAACCACAATGTCCACAGATGTTCATTTCAGCACAAAACCTTCAACAGAAATTACTACTTTACAACAATCTCCAACCACACAGAGCACCACCCATCCTCTATATACTGAGCGAACCCCTGAGCCTCGGTATCCCCCTCACTGGGAGGTCACCTCCACTTCCACTACCACTTACCGGCCGCCAGTGGAGACAACGCCTGGGCTGCCATCTGACTCTCTAACCATGTCTGCTAAATCTCCTGAAGTTCCTCTTCTTCCAATAACATCTAGGACAACGTCTACCTCTGGAGCAACTACCATCACCTCAGAGACGTCGGCTCCAAAAAGCGCAGCCACAACCACCAGGAAGCTGATTTCTCCGCCAGCTGCCTCCTTCACCACCACCACTAGAAGACCTAAACCCTCCAGTTTTCACACCACTCTTAAGTCAATTACAGAGACTTCCCAACCAGTTACAACCAGAGTGTCAACCACAACTACAAGCATGTCTTCTCCGTCCTTGTATTTGCTCCACACAACAAGCTCTACAACAGCCCCAGAGGTATCTACAGTCCTGGAGAAGATCACGACCCGACTGGTGTCCTCTTCAAGAGCCACACCCACCGCTGTGAGGACATCCACCCTTTCAGCAACACCCAGACTTCCTATAACATCTAGAGTTACTTCCAGAGCCACATCGCCCGCAGTTAGGCCGATGACCACAAGGGTCACTGTTACAAGACCTTCAGCTACCACCACCAGATCGACTGTGGTTGGTTCACCGGCTACTACATCTCCAACCACTGCAACAACAGCAAGCAGGGTTGATCATGTTGCCACATCTGCAACAATTTCCCGTTTGACCACAACATCTGCTCGAGTCTCTTCACCGTCATCGACGGCCGCCTTCACCGGAGAGTCAACCTCAACCAAAGAGGCTGAAACAACAACATCTCCATCCCGACCTGATGTCTTTGTCTCAACCCAGCAGCCTGGTATTCCAGTTCCAACTACAACACGTCAAGAATCCACCACCGCCTTCCAAAAGACTCCTACAAGTCCAGGATCCACAACAGCTTCGAGTTCTCCTCACACAGCCGGCGAATCAACCAGTTCTTCAGTTGACCGATTAACATCAATGTCAGAGACTTCTATAAGGACGTGCACTGTAAGTTCACTGAGGGAGTGTTCCTATTTAATCGATAGAACAATCCTGCTAATTAAAAGAAACCTGAAGGTGAAGATATTACTAACTTACTGCAGTTTATCACAACAAAGGGAAAAAATAACGCAGAAAAGCCATTGAAGAATGACTGTTCACTTGTTTTCCTGTTTACGAGCATCTCTGATTTTTAAACTTTTTTCAGCCTCCGTATGCAGAGATAGTCGACGAATGCACAAAGTACATCTGTGTCAACAACCAGCTCATCCTGTTCAACAAATCCCAGAGCTGCCCCTTCACAGCTGAGCCTCCAAACTGCGGCCTGCTTGGCTTTGCTGTTCTGGTCAATGGAGACAAGTGCTGCCCGAAATGGGATTGCCCATGTAAGGAACCACAAAAATGTCCAGTTTTTCACCATTTCCTGTTCAGAAGTGTGCTGCAGCAGGACTTCCCCTGATATTTTATTGTTTCATGTTGTAGGTCGCTGCTCGATGTTCCCCGATCTGAATGTGATCACTTTTGATGGGGACAGCTTTGCCATTTTCAAAGCTGCTTCCTACATCGTTGCCCAGCTTCCCAATGAGACCTCAGCGTCCTGATTCAGGAATGTCCGGCGGACTCAGATCTACCGGTGAGCGCCGTCATCTCATAAATCCACCGTCAGACAGAATCCGGTTAATTGTTCATTCCAGTAATTAGACTCAACGATCAGGTGTCTGCGTCAATAATCTATGATCCCCAAAAAGAGAAGAAGAACGTTGATGTTGGCAGAAGAAGTAATGATGCTGTTTTACTGCCGAAACAAAACCTTAGAAAGAAAGTTTTCTACTGTATTGTCCAAATATCTTAGCACACTGAAATAAGGCAAAAATAAGTATAGAAGCTTGTAACAAGATTTTCCCCATTTCCACCTAACATAAACTCCTACTTCTTGAAGAAAAGTTACTTGTAAGTTAGTTTTGTTTTTTTCAAGTGTAATGAGATATTTGCAGGAGAAACTAAACAAAAATGCTTGGTAAAATTAGGTGTTTTAAAGTTTTTAAAGTCTATTGAGCAATGAGAGCTGATCATCACAAGATTGTATCATCACGAAGGAAGCTGAAAAAAGCTTTTTGACTTTAATTTCTGTAGAAAAATCTGTTTGGATGAGGAATCAGAGTCTGGAGTGTTGGGATCAGAGACACAGATTTCTTTCACAAGTTTATAATTATAATTTTTTGTCATTCTTTACATCCTTATTTAATGCATATATAGAAGCGTCACTCAGATTTACGTCGTATTGACCTGCTGTGTGAATGCAGCCAAACGTCACTGATTAACATTTTCCTTATTCTTTCTAAAGCTCATCTGGAATTTCACCAACTTGTGTCTGGTTTCACTCAACATCACGCACAAATCGAACCAGGTCGTCGTCGACAGACTGCAGAGGAGAGTAAGGCGCTCATCTTACCTTAAACTGCAACGTCTTGCACTGGCTGAAATTTGAGATCTTGCACTTTTGAATCTTTAACCAGCTCTTCGTGAATTCGCGCTACGCCAAGCCTCGTTTTAAAAAGTACGGCTTTGAGATCTACGACACGGGCAACATGTACCTGATCCGCAGCCCGGCCGGGCTCAAGGTGCAGTGGTACCACAGCACCGGCATGATGGTGGTCGACGCCAACGACGCAGGCAGCAAACTCCCCACCAGGGGGCTCTGTGGTAAGAAGAGAAGAAGTTTCTACCTTCCCTCTGAGGAAGGAGCCATGTTTCCTTGATGGTTGTGAGAAGCACCATGGATCAGTGGCTCCCCAAGGGGTTCGAAGGTTTATCAAAGGTGGCAGCACTTTGCATCAGTCTGGATTTGTTCTTTTGGATCCAACCAAATTGGAGCTACAGCGACATTTTCAGTCTGTAAAATTGTAATGTTTGATATTTTTCTTTAAATATGACAAAGGTGGAAGAGTACCCAAAAATTGTACTCAGTAAAAAGTACAGAGTAACTGATCAAATGATCAATTATTTAATATTTAAAAATTATATCATCAGCTGGACCAAAATATAAAGTGGAAATTTTGCTATTTTAAGGACGAAAATGACAATAATTCATACAATTATGAACTTGTATTGAACTATAAGTAATCAGAAAAAATTAAATCAAGTTGCATTTTTTTCAAAATCAGTTTTTCAATAAAAAGTTATTAAACTTGAACAGAAACTGCAGGTGTGTATCAGGTGAACTTTTGGTTAAAACGGGTTTATTTTTCATTCAGTGATAGAAAATCTAGACATTTTACTCAAGTAAGAGCAGAGATACTTCATCATAAAATTACTCAAGTAAAAGTAAAAGATACAGCGCAGTAAAAGTTACTAATTTAAATGTAATACAACTAAGAAACATTCTGGGTTTTAATATTTAACCCCTTCAGGTTTCTGCGATGGAGATCTGACCAATGATCTCACTCTGCCCAACGGCTCGGTTTTGGCCGTGAGCCAGGACCCGGTTCTGTTCATCGACAGCTGGCAGGTTCCCAACACCACCAGCTACATCAGCTACAGCCGTCGGCGTGAACACAACTGCTCCACCAGTGACTGCTCACGCTGCCTGGCCATGCTGGACGACGCCGCCTTCACGCCGTGCCACGCATTCGTACGTTTCCTCCCAACTCCTCAACAGGCTCCCGTTCTTTCTCAGTTCTCGTGTTGCATGTAGTTTGATCGTTGCTTCTTCGTCTCCAGGTGCAGCCCAGCACCTTTTGTGAGGTTTGGGTGAGAGATTCAGAGTATGTGAACAACCACTGTGTGGCTCTGGCTGCTTATGTGGCAACTTGCCATAAATTCAGTGTCTGCATCAAGTGGAGGAGGCCGGATTACTGCCGTAAGATTTCTGCTTTCATGCTTGTTCCCAAGTCCTGAAACTGTATGAAAAACATGTTCATTAAATTTTTTTGCACAGAATAATTAGACAATGAGAGTCAAATTGAGTTGTTGCCGGGTGTCTTGTCCCTTTAAATCCAAATAAACTGCTGCTGGCCACGCCCCCCAACTCAATGTTTACACTCAGATGTGAAAGTAGCTGCAAACAGATGAGCAGTTACACAGCCTTACATGTTTAAAAAACATTAGTGAAGCACAACAAACAAGAACGCAGCAAGTGGTCTCTGGATGTTAAGTCCACAACATAACAAATTTCTTTTCCAGCAGCCATTGTAAAGCAAAAAAAAAACAAAAACAACAACAAAAAAAACATCTTACCGAGTGTTTTTGTGTAGTTTTCTAGTGTACTTGAAATAAGAAAAAATAACTGAAAAGTAACTTTTCATCAAAAATATAGCAACTTGTTTTAAGTGGATGATTTTTTAAAATTGCTAAACATACTAACTTCTTGTCACAAGAAATTTTTCCAATGTTGTGAGATAATTTACCAGTGGAACAAGAACTTTTTAATTAATATTTAGAAATTATTGAATCAAAACTATCTCTCTATCTTGCAGAAAAGTTACTTCTAACTCAGTTTTGCAGTAAGACATTTGAAGTAGAAACCACAGCAAAAATGCTCTAAGATTTTGTGCTTGTGGAGTGTTTATAGTGCACACAGTGGTCGAAACCAGCTGACCAAACTTGCTGGAGTTCCATTTGGGTTCCTAAGGTAACAGGGCTGGGCATAATTCACATAATTATGCGACCTAATTCACACATAATTTATCCCAGCATGTGTTTTATCTGAAAGAAGAAGGTAGATTATGGAGAAACTTTTGTCTTTCAGTGCTTTATTCCCAAGATAAGTTGATGGGTGGTGCATTGCTGGTATTTTCTTTCCCTGCAGCCTTCGTGTGTCCCGGCTCTCTGAGCTACCAGGCCTGTCTGCCGGCCTGCACGTCTCAGTCCTGTCCGAACCACGACTTTGACTCTGATCCGGACCACTGCTCCGGCCTGACGGAGGGCTGCGTCTGCCCCGAGGGAACGCTGCTCCACCGGCCGTACTCGGCGCTCTGCATCAGCCCGGAGAAGTGCGGTAAGGACACAACTTCACCGCTTCCATCTGACACTCACTGGATTAGAAACAAAATGTACAAAAATACAGACCCCTGCACAAATGGTGTCTAATTTCTCGTGCAAATATCTTAGAGCAATTGAAAAAATAAGCAGTAAGTTACAAGTGACTTTTCAGCAAAATATCAGAATTAGTTTTAAGTAAAGAAATTCCTTAATAAAGATGAAGAAGAACTAATCAATCAACTTTATTTATGCCATTAGGTAGATCTGGTTACAGTGACCTGAGTCAGCTTTACACTTTACATCATCAAAATAAGAAAGAATATAATTTTATTCCAAATCAGCCTGTTTCTCAATACTTTAAAATATTAAAAACCATAAAACAGTAAAAGAATTATAAGCACAAGTGAGTGTTTTTGCTTCTTCTGTGGTGAAGAATTTGAAAGATTTAGTGTTTTTGTAGTGCTAAGTTAAATTACAGCTAAATTAAACTCGGTCAGGCATCAGTATTGCAAGACAAATGACACCTTTAAATGGATTTAGATCATTTAAAGTCTCTTCATTTTGCCTGAAGTCGATTCCCTTTTGGGTTCTTTGTGATCCAGGCATTTATTTCTTCTGTTTGTCTGCAGCCTGCACCGACAGCGGCGGCGTTCCTCGGTCGCACGGCGAGGTGTGGAAGGCCTCTCAGGACGGCTGCTGCATGTACCGCTGCGACAACGACACCATCGTTCCCGTGGAGTACGACTGCTCCAGCGCGCCGGCGCCGGTCTGCCACCGAACCGGGGAGATGATCATCAGCATGTCTGACGACATGAGCTGCTGTCCTCACAAAGTCTGTGGTGAGCCAAAGAAACGCTCGTTCAGGTTGCTTTAATCATTAAAAGAGCCATGAAACACTGACATGCTGTGATCTGACATGTTTTGCAGTTTGTAACCAGAGTCTGTGCGATCGCTTCCCTCCTGAGTGTAAATATGGGGAAAAGCTGGTGTCGTACTACAGACCAGAGTCCTGCTGTCCGGACTACGTCTGTGGTGAGTTTCCTACCAATTACGCGGCATATTAGGGACGCAGTAGATAGAAATTAGCTGTTGATTTTTCCACCAAAAACTCAGATAATTTGAGACTAATCCTAAACAAAAGGGAAGGTTATTTTACAATTTTTGTTACACCAATTACTGAAAAATTAAGTGTAAAATAAAGCAACTTTTTGAAAAGATGACACAAAATCAGTCATTTTAGACCGAAAGAGACACAAAAAAACGTTAAAGTATAATTCTGTTGTGTTGTGTGTTTGTTTGTCCCTCAGTTCAGTTTTAGCCTCCAAAACAGAAATAAGGATGATAAAATTATCTCTAAAATAAGCGCCGGTGGTAAATGAAGATGATTCAAAACACAAATTGTACTATAATGTAAATAAATAAATAAAAAAAGAGCAAATTTGTGCCAAATTTTTTTTAGATTAATCTCAGAAATTAGCTTGAAAAAAATAGGGAGATTTCTGAGAGCTTAAATATTTAGATAATAATCTTGCAATTTTTTGAGAAAAAGTATTTTTAGTTTCAAAAGTTGACATTTTTTTACTTTTGAAACTCAAAAATTTCTTTTTTTTCTATAAACATTCCAGAGTTTTTCTAAGAAATGTTTGATTTTGCATAAACAAACTCCTGCAAATCTCTCTGTAAATTAAAATACAAATATCAACTACTGGAAGGAAATTTGTTGTAATTTTATTTCTCTGTCTAGTTTTTAAAATGAAGAAAAAGGATTACGTAGTTTTGTGCACTATCTTTACGGCTTGACGGGAGATGTAAATGGACAGAAGCGCTCACTCACTGCGACTGTTTGTGTTTTTTTTCTAGAGTGCGATCTAGAGCGTTGTGAGTCTTCCCGCCTGAGAGACCAGAACGCCGGTCGCCACCAGAGCCGACGGCAGCTGCTGTCTGGCCCACATCTGCAGTCAGTCCAGCCTCCATTTCTGATTATTCCTCCACTGATCCTCATTTTGTTGATTCTGGGTGGGTTTCCTCCTGCAGTGTGCTCTTCCTGTGCGGAGAGGCCTCCTTCCTGCCAGGACGGCGAGGTGCTGAGCGTCGACAGCAACAGCACGGATCGATGCTGCCCGTCCTACCAGTGCGGTGAGGAAACACAAGTTCACTCACTGACCTTAAAATTACCCAGATTGGAATCACTCATTTATTTCAAACGGAACAGAAAAAAAATAAAACAAATTATTATGTAATTTTACATAATTAGTTTGAAACGGAGAGGGTAGAAGATACAAGATGTTTTTCCCATCCTTAACCTACAAACATTTAAATCACACCAGATAAACTCACATTGAAATTATTCCCACATCGTATAAACTAAATATTTTCATCTTTAAATCTACAATTATTGATGCATTTTTAATGTCAGCAATAGCATTTTTGGTCTCTGATGCACCCAACATGTTTCCTATTAAGGTCATTTCAAACTGTTTTTTTTTTTTTGCTGGTTCATAAAACATAAATAAATTTGCTGAATATATATATATATATATATATATATATATATATATATATATATATATATATATATATATATATATATATATATATATATATATATATATATATATAAACTCAAATTCTTTAATAAAAAGTTTTTGTGCTTTTTTTTTTTAAATCGGTCTATTAAAAGAAAAACTGCAATGGAAAAAAATTTTTCCCCTCAAAAGTGAAATGGATGTTGCTACTGGTGGAAACGACAAAGAGGATGACAGGAAGTAGTAGGAGGAGGATGTTTTTTACTGACTTATCACGTGAATAAACTTACTCATGTGTGACTTTAATTCTGTTTCTTATTAAACTGCAATGTTGTGTTTTTCAACATTAATGAAATACAGTTAGTTTTTCTAACAAAGTGGACAAAATAAATCCAAACAAACCCAAATACAGTAACTATGATTGGAATGAAAGTGGGACCAGGTCTGCAGATAACAGTTATTTTAGTCATCAATTTTTCTGGTGATTAATCGATTATTAATATAAAACATTTGCCACATTCTTTAGATTTTCCATTTAACCACCTAAGCCTTTTTTATACAATATTAAACATAGATTAAAAGATAAAAGTAAAAAATGATTCAATTACTTTTTAAATAAGAAAATAATCATTTTATTGCCTAAATTGCAACAACATTCCTTTAGTGAATGCAAAGAAAGCATCAGCAGCTAAAAAATGTCTGACCTTTTTGCAACATCAATATAGTGCTCAGATGATTTGCTGATTATTTATTGGATTATCAAGTTAATAATTAGGGAGAAAAATTTTGCTTAATATTGAGGAGTTTTGAAATTGCTTGAGGAGTTCTGAACATTTTTACAAAGACTTTTTTTACCTTAAAGCAAAATTTAAAAAATTTTAATACAGTTTTGACTTAATTACTTATGTTATTTCAGCAAATGGTATATTTAAGAATCTGTGTACCACACTTAGTAATTAGTCAGTTGCTAAATTAGTTGATGGTTATCTCATTAATCCATTAATCATGATTGATCTGATTAATTGTTTCAGCCCAGAGGGAAACCACACAGTTTATTGAGACTTGAAGAAATAAGTTTTAGGACACATAAAAACAGTAGCTTCCTATTGTATTTTTTGATAAATTTGTGAAACTTTTTCTGAGTATGTGTGTGTGTGTGTGTGTGTGTGTGTGCGCGTGCAGTGTGTGAGCCCTACAGGTGTCCTCAGCTGAGCTGTCCCGTTGGGATGTCAGTCGTGTCCGTTTCCAGCCCAAATCTCTGCTGTCCCAACCAAACATGCGGTACGATTCCAACACGCTGCTGTTTGGTTTCAGATCAGCTTCAGCGTTAAAATAAATACCTAAATAATCTTTATTCCTCTTGTTTCTGTTTACAGTGTGCAGCTGTGAAAAGATCGTCTCTCCTAAATGTAGCCTGGTAAGTTCTGCCTGTGAGGAATAATATTCTGTTTGTACAGTAATCAGAATGAAAGGTCGGATCTCTCTCTATTCAGGGAGAAGCTGCACAGCTTGACCGGGCCTTCCTGACCGACCCTCAGAACCAGTGCTCCTGCAAGAGATACAAGTGTGGTGAGTTCTGCCCAGACTAAACACTGAGGCTGTGATTCAACACACCAAACACTGGTTACCCCGTTTGATTCCAGTAACACAAACCCATCCACTAAACCGGATCTGCTGAGCTTCTTTGAACAGGTTAGCATAGATCTATGGGCGAAACCAAACCTGTTAATTAAATTTTTTCCACAAAATAATTCTTAGATAATCAGATTTTAGCCTGCCCAGTTCTGAAGTGCAAAACACATCAACAAAACTGTAAACACAACCAGAAATCAAAAACAACAACAAACATCAAAAAACAGACGCTCAATTATACAACTGTACTTCTTTGAAAAGCAGAAGTGGAGCTTCCTGCATAACCAACAAGAATGCAGAAAGTGGTTTCTGGGTGGTGAGCCAACAACAAAACACTTTTCTTCTCCAGCAGCCATTGTACAGGGCATGCAGCGGTACAACCGGCTGACCAAACATGCTGGAGTTCAGCTTTAATTCAGTTGTGAAAAACTGAATGAATGTTTTAGAGTTTATTTATCCTCCCATAAAGTGCACTTTTAATAACAGCACATTTGAATTCAGTTTATTGCAGTTAAGTTAAATTATAATTTTCTAGTCGAATAAAATTTAATTCTGTTATCCAGTTTACTGCAGTTAGAATCACAGTTGAATAAAATAAAACAACATTTTGGTAAATAGAATTAAAATCTATCTAATTCACTCCATTCCAATTTAATACTTCAGTTTAATATAATGCAACCAGTTAGATATTCTGTTTTTTAAATAATTGTTTTATCAGTTATTTGTTTTTCATACAATTAGATTTGATTAATTTCACCACTTAAAGGGAAAGTTTTCTTGAATTTATACATTTTTTTCAAAATAAAAGTGTAACATAAACTCAGATTTTTTTACCCCAATGTTATAGCTTTTGATCAGCTTTTGCACATCGACACATAAAACATGACCCGTGTGCGTGTGTGTGTGTGTGTGTGTGTGGCGTGTGTGTGTGTCTGTGTGTGTGTATGCGTGTGTGTGTGTGTGTTCAGTACGCGAGGCCGTGTGTGTGTTCGGTGAGCACGGACTGCTGCGGCCGGGTCAGACGCTCGTCGAGCACGGAGACGACGGTTTGTGTTACAGTCGCCACTGCAGCCATGTTCTGGACCCGACGAGTGGATTTCACCTGCTGAGGATTTCCACGGTGAACTGCTCCGCCCACTGCCACCCGGTGAGACGCAGCCATCATCAATAATTACTGTCTGGATGCACCCGGGTGTCAAAACACAAAGTCATACAAAGTTTGAAAGGCTTTGGCAGCTTTTTCAGACGAATTTTTAGCATAAAACTGCTTGTAGTGAATATTTGCTTTAAGCCAATAATTTCTTAATATTGAGGGAAAAGTTCTGGTTCCATTTGAAGATTATTTCTGATGAAGACATTTTTCTCAGAAGTGAAATAATCTGCCAGTGGAACTTGAACTTTTTTATCAATATTAATTATTAGAGGCGCCTACATTTTGGTTAAAAGTTACTTGTCAGTTTTTCTTATTTCAGGTGTAAATAGATATTTTCACTAAAATGTAGACCAAGGATTGCAAGGAATGTCTTGAAATTTTGACTTTAGCCCCAAAATATGAGATCCTACTTTGGTAGACAGGTTTATAGGCACAATAGCAAAAAAACTACGAGAATTTAGGGCAGAAAGCTGAATTTTCTTTGGATGTTGTGGAATACATGTTTACCCAGTGAAATTGAGTCACTGTATGAAATGTCTGACCTAAAGCGAAAACCAAACCGTATCTGAAAAACGGAAAGGACCAAAGACTCATTCCTGAGGTACACCAAGAACTCATTGGCTGTATAATTCAGGGAGACAGAGAAAGTTGTGTTTCTTGGGTTTAATCATACTGAATTCTTGTGTTTTAGAATCAGATCTATGTTCCTCCTAAAGACCAGTCAACCTGCTGCGGCGAATGTAAAAACATCTCCTGCATCTATCAACACGAGAACAGGACGGTCGGCCTCTACAAGGTAGGACAAGCTTCATTCTTTATCATATGAGTTTCTGAATAGTTTTTACTGTGTGTGTCGGTACAGAATTTGAATATTGTGAAAAATAGTAACTCAAGTCAATGTAACTGAGTAAATGTAACTAGTTTCTGGCCTCCGCTGCATATGTCAGTAATAATTTTAGAGATTATTTGGTTCAATAATGTTCGTCAGCAGTTTGCTGTGCATCCGGCGTTTGCTGCAGTTAAAATTAAATTAAAACAAATTGTGTAACGTTGTTAAACGTTTGAAGTAAACTTGATGATGATGTTTTCAGCCTGGAAGGTCCTGGGTGTCAAACTGCAAGAAGTTCGAGTGCTCCGACACTTCATTCGGACCGACGCTCATCTCCTACTCTTACAGCTGCCCCCCCTTCAATGAGACAGAGTGCATGAAGGTCAGCAAGAACACACAGCCGGACCTGCTAGCTGCTAGCTAACAAGTCCACTTTTATTAGCTGAACTAAATAAGTCAATGATGAAGTAAGAAAATAGCTAAGAAAGAAAATATCTATGTGAGCAGCTTACAGAAGCAGTTAATTATATAAGTACGTAACTAAATGGATAAGAATATGAGGCTTAACAGAAAATTGTTTCAGTCTTCTCATACGGACTGAAAATAACGAGACCTGTTCTAATCTGGAAGTATTACAGATGTTTTAACTCTTGGTCTGCAGAAATAACTTTAGAGCCACTGCTGTAGAAAAGCCTCACTGTGGTAAACTGATGGTGATACGTTCATCTGCTTGCTGACTCTCATCTCCTCTCAGATTGGAGGAACCGTCATTAGTTACATGGATGGATGCTGCAAGACGTGTGAGTATCTGATCTGAGCGTAGCAGCAGTTTGTAGCTAGCGTAGCGCTGTAGGCTGCAGCTGACACTGAACCTGCCGTTCAGCTCGTCTACAACACGTTTGCACTTCAGTTAAACCCAAAAACCTCACCTGGATTGGCTCACACCTGGATCGCAGCTGCTGTTTTCAGATGTCTGTCTGCTGCTAGTTCAGATTTCCACGCTTCTCAGTGAGTTTCTGTAAAACCCGTCACTGAGAAGCGTCTGATGACGTTGAAGTGGGTTTGTGGTTTCTGTGCTTCACCTTACCATCATGTACCGATCCCACCAGGTACTGGATTTCATCTGTTCCCTTTCCCAGTTAGCCAAATGACTCCCACAGCTAACACAAACTGTGAACAAGGTACCACAACAACAAGGCTTCTTAGTGCCATTGTTGATATTCAACAATGTACTCCCTTTAAAAAGAAAAAAAAAGATAAGAAAAGATAAGAGAGCCCAAAAAGTGCAACTGCAACCTACAGAACCGTCCTCTCATCTGTCACTTCATCTCTTTATGCTAATTTATCCAACATTTGCTCTTCAGAAAACCAATCAACTGTGGATTTAATTCCTTTAATTGATAGTTTACTGGAAATGAACTCACACTTGAGAGGACACAAACGTGTAGCACCTAAAGGACCTAAAAGATGAGCTCCCTCCCCATTAGCACTGGCTGGGCAGTGCATTGTTGATTGCCAACAATGTACTGTTGGTAGTGGCCTGTAGACGTCTGCATGTTTCCGTAGAGTCAGAGTTTGGGTGTTTGGGTTCTTTTCAGGAAAACTTAAACATTTTTCATACCCAACTCATCACATACAGGTTAGTAATCAGTTCCTTTCTATGCATAAGATGCAGCTCCGCATCTTACAGACTATTTTTATTGTTAACTAATGTTAATGGCATTTATGGTTTTATCACCTCTTATTTTCCAGTAACTCTTATACAAACATATACAAAGATACATTCCTATCCCAGTTCACAGTTTACATGTTACTAACATCTTATTTGTGCAGCCCTTCATTTTAAACATGACAAGACATTTTAGACTACTGACCTAAAAACAAAACGAAATACGTTTCCCTCAGATAAACATTAAGCTAACGGTCAGTAACTACGTCAATGAGGATGCAGATCCACATCATGATTACAGTGATAGAAATAAGTTTTTTCCTCTCTATAGCACTAATATTTTATCTGTTTTGTTTTTTATTAACATTTCTTGGTTTAGTTTAATATTATTTTTTTGCTTCACAAAGCAACAGGGTTTCAATTTATGGCTTAAATTAAAAATGATACATACAGTGCCATTTTGTTTCACAATCAGTTGTTATAAAATCTGCTGCATATATCCCATATGGCTTTAAAAAGTTTTAACTTCCTACTTTAAAGCGTTGAAATTGGGCCTCTGTCTCTTTAAGAAGCTCCTGCTCTTTCTGTAGTACCATCGTCCCAACATGGCTTCTCTACTAGCCCTTTAACGTTTTACCAGCGGTTCACTGGGAAGTAGCTCCTTTAATGAACTCAGCAGTTCCACCAGGTGTTTGCTAATTGCTGCTGGCTAGTCTGAAGGAGCAGAGAGGGGGAGGAGCTTTGTCCTCAAAGGTGGGGCTAACTGAATGGTTGCCAAGGAGATTACAATATTTCTCAAACATGCATGAAAGAATCAAATCAAATTAATGAGGAATTTTAAAAAAATAGATTTTATGTAACAATTCCCCTTTAAAAAACAGAAATTTAATATCCATCCACTCTTTGCATCTTGTTTTTACCACTTCAGCTTGGACTCAAATACTTTTGCATATAAACATCTGAAAAGTGTGCGATTAATTTGTAAGTTAATTAGTGAATAAAGTCCAGCTGGGACTTGGAAGCCAATTTCCAACCAATTGGACCGGAGCTGAAAACATTTACATTCAAAGCTGAATAAAAACACATTTATCTCACTGTCTGAACTCAAATCAGATCATTTTCGTCTTCAGTCAGGATCACCAGAATTATTTTTATATGCAAGAACTTTATTTTTATCATTTTGTTTGTAAAAGTTTATGTATATTTGGTGAGTAACAGAGAAAACAGTATTTCAAACTGACAATTTGAAAATGTTTTCTGGCTTTTGGTGAATAGAAATAATGTTGATAATTTCAATCAAGCAAAAATAAAAAAAACATTTATTCTGATTTAACTTCAGGCAGCAAGAAAAAAAAAAGTGTCTTTTTATTCAAAATATTTAAATATCAGCATGATCTGGAGTTTTACCTGATTTATTGAAAAATATTGAGAGAAAAAAACAAGTATGTGACGATTTGGGAACAATGGTGGGAGATTTCTTCTGTTTTTTTTTTCTAAGTTATGTTTCAGATTATCAAGCTAAAGTTTAAAGGAAGAAAAAAAACCTTTGTGAGAAACTAAAGCTGCTGTGTGTGACATTTTATTTTGAAAAACTACCCTGCTTCCTGCATGTACATAGATGTTCCCAACTTATTTGAATCAAAGTTAATAATTTTAGGCGTAACTTTACATGAATTGTTGTAATTGAAGGTTTAGTAAAGTTTAATTTATGTCAAACAAAAAACATTAAAATGATGGAAAATTGTCTGGAAGGAAAAAGTCACTGAAATCTCTTCAAGCTGAAATGCCACACAAAGCCTCTCAAGTTGCACATCATGTGTGGGTTGGTGTTTTTTTTTTTATTTAAAATTGAACTTAATTATTGTCAAATATGATGAAATTGCATCCAAATCATTTAAATCTTTTTTCTGGTATAACTGCATGACAGATCAGTTCTGCTTCTGAACATTTTTCTTCTTTTTTCCTCCAATTTGACTTTCAAACCAATGTTACACTATCAAGCTTTTCATTTCCCTTTTTCTTACCCATAATCCTCCTCTCCTGTGCTATTTAATCTGAGGATTTAACTTCTGATTTTATTTTAATCTTTATTGCAACAGATTTCTGTTCGGTTGACTTTGAACAGGTAAAGAAGACGGGAAGTCGTGTCAGAAAGTGACGGTGAGGATGACGATCAGGAAGAACGACTGCCGCAGCAACCGGCCGGTGAGGATCTGCTGCTATAGCTAACTGGCGCTAACCGGCTATCTGGCGCTAACCGGCTAACAGGCTAACAGATGCTAACCGGCTAACAAGCGCTAACTGGTGCTAACCGGCTAACAGGCGCTAACCGGCGCTAATGGCTAACAGGCGCTAACCAGCGCTAACGGCTAACAGGCGCTAACAGGCACTAACAGGCTAACACTATGTTCACACAGGAAATACGACCAAAAATTACTTTTTCATTCCATCCATCCATCCATTCTATTTAGTCCAAATAACAAAAATGTTTTCAGTTTTTGTTATTTCGTTTGTTTTAGTTTACTGTAAATATCTACTCAGATTTAAATAATTTTCTGTATCCATGCCGACGTCTCCGCCCGCTTCCTGCAGGTGAACATCGTGTCCTGCGACGGAAAATGTCCCTCCGCCAGCATCTACAACTACAACATCAACACCTACGCTCGCTTCTGCAAGTGCTGCAGGGAGACTGCTGCAGCGGCGCTCCGTGCAGCTCTACTGCAGCAGCAACGCAACCTGGGTCAGCTACAGCATCCAGGAGCCCACCGACTGCTCCTGCCAGTGGTCCTAGGCACAAACACTCACCTTCTGCAGCCCAGGCCTCACCTGGACCAGGAGTGTGAGGCCTGCAGGTGCTCATGGAGAGGACAGCTTGGCGTTGGGACTGTGAATAACACCACTGCGAGGTGCTGGGAGGAGGCGAAAGGCGGCTTGTCTGTGCTGGTCTCAGTAAGTATGTGTAGTACCTCTGCTGGCAGGGAGGTGGAGCTGTGGAGCAGAGAAGCAGATGCAACCAGGATCCACACAATAATAGCACTGATGTAGCCACTATTTGTCCTAAAGTCAAAAAACGTAAGATTTAAAGCAAAATCCAAATCAAATAGTCACCTGATGCACTGTCAGTTTCTGGCTTACTGAGAACAGAAAGATAAAAAAAAAGGTCAAAAATTCAGTTATTTGTTTCTTTATTCCACATTCAGGCGTCACAGGATTCTGCTGCTTCTCCTCTGATTCCTGCACCTGTTCTGTGACTGACTGGCTGAAACATTGACCCCCCACAGCATCATGAGCTAAAACCTACATATTCATACCAGGAAAAACGTCACAAACTGAAATTAATTAACCAGTTAAGTGAATTACGAGCCATAGACTTACTCTAAATAACAAAAATTAAAAAAAAAATCAAATTTTAAATCAACTGGAATATAAGCAAATAAAATAAACTAAATAATCAAAATTCTAAGATTAACTGAAAATAGAGAAATAACTCCAACTGATATTCTCAATTTCATGGAATTATTTCATTGTGACCAGTTAAAACTTATTAAATCTTCACTTTCTGTCGGTTTTCAAATAACCAATTTTGCTGGTGGAACTAAAACACAGAGATATTTAAATATCTGATTAATATCTTGTTGGTTCCTGTTGCGTTGCTCTGTTCCCACCTCTCTGACGTGCCAATTAGGAAAATCTTTAAAGAGCATCCTGCCATCTCTGTCTCTGATAGTTTCATAAGAACTGTGAGAAAAGAGGCGTTTTTGTTCCTCCCAGCTCAGATTTGACCATCTTTCATTTTTTAATTTGACCCAAAATGTTGCCTGTTGTCTTTTGTAAATAACTAATTTTAAGTGCTCTTGAAATCCTTTGCAGTGCATAAACTAGATTTCTCTCTCTCTCTCTTTTAGAAAGGTTGGGATAAAATGTATATTCTGTGATGTGGATTTTATTTTCTGTAATCATCATTAACTGACTGAAATCCAGCTGTTTGTGGAGCACTTTATTTATTTATTGGAGTTTGCTAGAACGCAGAAGTTCTGTCCTGTAAGACACATTCGACCCAAAAGGAGAAGAAACAGCAAGATTTGTTTTTTAAATGTTTGTGACCAACAGATTCCTGGATAGTTTTAAGTTAAAGAGGATTTGTATCATACAGATGTACATTTGACTTTTCAATAAATCTTTTGGACACTCAGTATTTGTGTTGTGATTATTCTGCAGTTTATGGAGAACATCTGTTCTCCATAAATAAATAAATAAGTCGGAACAAAATGTGAAATACCTTAAATGGACTTAATGACTAATCATAGTTTGTCTAAATCTGAAATATGTTTCAGATGATCAGTATTAACTACAGATATCTTGAATTAAAGGTTCCATCCAACTCAATGGTAGATCTTACATCATAAAATCAGTCAGAATGTAATTTGAGATAATTTTCCTAAGATGTCTAGTTATAAACTATGATGGAGTTTTACAGCCACGCTAAAAAACTAGACAAAAAGAAATTATGAGAACAAATTTGTACAAGAATGTCATAATGTCAGGCCAGTTTATAACATTTGGAAAATAAAGGGATAGTATTAGAGGAATAAAGTTGTAATATTCCTTTATTATTGCAATTCTACAACTTTATTCCTTAATTTTATGATGTATTCTCATGTTATCCTTTATTTTCAAATAGTATTTCTTTTCATATTATTTCAACTCTTCCTAATTTATGACTGTATTCTTGTAACATGACTTTATCCCAGTAATCTTGTGACCGTAACATTACGACTTTATTCTTGTAATTTTATGACTTAATTCCCACAATACTATTACTTTATTCTTGTTGAATTTTTTTTATTTCTTGACGTGGCCCTAAAATTCCATCATATATTTCAGATAATCTGGAGAGTTAACTTTGGCGAAACCCATTTTATGTTCAAACGGCTTGCCATACAGCAGCAGTTTAAAGATGGCGCCGCTTCCGTCCTGGTCTCAGACCGACCCCGCTGCCCGAACCGAGAGACGTGCGCACACAGTGATCATCTGACCCGAACGGATGCCATGAAGTTCGCAGTGACACAGTTGCTGCTTTAACGGCTGACAACTGACCGTTTGGACCGCGGCCCGAACCAGGCACTTTGACGTCAGCAGCCATGAAGCTCCATGCTGAGTGACGCCACGGCAACATCTGCAACAAACAAATGTGAAGCCCAAGGGCTCTTACAGGCATTAAGATCCGAATCAGACTGGTTCCACTGTGACTGGGTCGCCCCTTCGTTCTGGTGCTGCTGGGATTTCTGGATGAAGTCATAATCTTTTTTTAATGCTGAGCAACAAACCAGCGATTGGCACCCGTCTGGGTTCGTCCCTCTGCGTCGGGCGTTACGCAGATTGTTTCCGCGTGATTACTAAACTGATCAGTCGCTCAAGTCATTGTGGAGGAATTTGGAGCATCTGGACTTTGACTGGACCAATGTTGAGATAAACAATTTCTCAATTGTGATGGTTATGTTAAATAAGAAATGTAATTAAAATAAGAGGTGAAATGAGTTTGTTCATGTGATAAATCATTAAAAACATGGAAATCCTCCAATTACTTCCTGTTGTTTTCTTCTTTGTGGTTTTTCCAGTGGCAACATCCGGTTGTTGATCATGTGACTCCTGTGATACAGAAAAAGGTTTTCGTTTCAGTTTTGCGAAATAAACAAATTTTGATGAGTATGGAAACACTTGATGCATTTATTTGCACAATTTGACATTTAGAAAAAAAATTCACTCAGAAACAACAATTTAGAAAAACCATTTAAATTTTTCTTTTTTTGCAGCCGTACCAAAATTGGTTTATTTCGCAAAACTGCAATAGATACTCCTTTTTTTGCATCACACTGGTCGTACAATCAAGAACAGTAGAAAATACAGGTCATCTAAAAATTTAACATCTACAAGTTTCAATATTCTTTGTCACTTGTTTCTTAAAATAAAACTCATACATAGATTAAAATATAGTAAAATATTTCATACTTTTATTTCTTGTAATGTTGACGATTATCTAAGAACTGACAATTTAATGGATGGAAAAAGTCTGGTATCTTGCAAAGGAGCCCCAACCAACTATTGAGTCCATTAAAATAAGCATTTCAGAAGCATGACACATTGTTCAAAAATATCTGATATTTAATTTTCTAGTTTCTCATATTTTTCAGATCCAACCAACATGAGACGGTTTAGAAAGTCATTATGTTTTAAATGAATGAAGGAAAACAGAGATGTTTAGAAAATAACCTCACTCTGGTTTCTGTTTGAATAATTCTGAAAACTGAGATCCTGTAAATATTTTGGGATTTGTGTCATCAGCGCAGAGATTTCCATTAATACCGGTCGCATTCTGAAAACTCGGTAAACCGAGCCAGTGAGAAATGCCCGGTGGGTTCAGGCTCTCAGTGACTTCAGTGGAAACCAGCTGTCAGTTTGATGAGCCTGGAGCAGCTGCAGGAACACACACACACACACACCCACAAAGGCACACACACACACACACACACCACCCGCGCTCTCGGCTGGTGGGAGCGAGTGGGTCTGATTTAGCTATTCTGGACTCTAAACTGTTCTCAGACTCGCACTTTACTCAAACATTTCTAGAAAGTTTCTATCATGTAAAATCAACTTTTTTTAGCTTTATTTTTAATTATGTTTTAATGTTTTTCTCTCATCAAAAACCTGCTTTGATTCTTTCATTTATGTTTGAGAAACCCTTTAATCTCCATGGCAGCCATCCAGCTGTACAAAACGGCTGGGTGGACCAAGCTCCGCCTTCGAGTCGCAGCTCCTCCGCCACTCAGCTCCTTCAGACTAGCTGGCAGCAATTAGCAAACACCTGGTGTAACTGAGAGCTTTTTTAAAGCCATATTTAAGATATATGTATATGGTACTTTTCCATCAATAATAAGAAATTATTGACGTAAAACAATCTCCTATGTGCTGCTGAAAACTTACTCAAAAGTTAGTTTGTTTTACATTAAGTGTTTTAAGCTATTTGTACAAGAAACTAGACAAAAACACTTGTTGAGACTTTGTGTTTTGCAGTGGGCTGCACCAAAATACACATTTATTTAGATTATGTTAGGTATATTTATTTGTGGTCCCATTGCAATATCGTTTTGTAAAATTTGGTTCAAACTCTGAATTTCGTCTGGGATAATTCCTTCAAACATTTGAAAAAACATGCGAGAAATTGAACTTTGAAAAATTTTGAATTTCTTGTCTTGTACCGATGAGTTTTTTCCTTCACTTCAAATGGTTTCAGACAGATAAAGTTGCAGCATGGAAGCGAATAGCTCACACCCGAAACGTCTTGCAGCTTCATGGGGAGGCTTTCCGTTAAATTTAGCAGCTCATGAAATGTAAGACATGCGTACCCTTCTGGAAGAGGGCGAGCTGCGGTATCATTTCAGCAGATCTGCAAAGCTCTCTCAAACTTTGCTGCAACTGCAAACATGAATGCAGGGCAAGAAAAAGACGAACTTTTTTAACATCATTATGCACATGATTATTATGGGTTATTATAATAATTATTATATTATATTTAATGCATTTATAACATGGGGAAGATATATTACAAGTGAACTAATCTGCCAGTACTTAGTACATTTTCATCAATATTAAGGAATTATTCTTGCTGAAAAGTTACTTGTAAATTTGTTTTATCTCATATAAAGTGTAATAAGATATTTTTGGTTTTGCAGTATGAAGTGCTTGAAGTGCATTAGCTGGTTGCTTATGTTAGCTCATGATGTGTTTCTAAGAACATCATTGTAACTTCTTAACAATGCTTAAAATTAATCTGAGGTAAAGGGAGTTAATTTTTTAGATAGTAACTGGATAAAGTAAAAGCTAAACAAAAATTTATTCAATTCCAATAATTCTTCTGCTCTTAACCAATCAGAAAAAAATATTTTTGATTAGTTTCAAGTCAACTCGTTAGTAGCCAATAATAATAATAATAATAATAATAATAATAATAATAGTAATAATAGTGATAATAGTAATAATAGTAAAGACCAAGGAAAATTAAATACAAAACTGTTAGTTAACTATTCGTATCTGATGCTGCAATATTTCTTTTTCCATCATGTAACATCTGGTCTGTAGTAGGATATTGACTGTTAATAGTTACTCTATGCAACCCCATTTTGATGAACATAAAATGATGGATCTCAGTTTGTTTCTAAAGCTCAAGATTAAATTAATTAACTAAATTAGTGTTTTAGGACAAATAAAAGCGGAAAATAAAAACATCTCTACAAAAGTAACAAAGTTAAATTCTATCTTAATGTTTTATTTTGATAAGAAACATGTTTCTGTGGTTCCTTTAAGTTAAATGAATACCAGATTTTGCTTTATATAAGGATGTTTTACTCTTAATGCTTTTGTTTTATGTTTATTGTCACTTTGAAAAACCAAACAAGACTCTGGAAGAAAACCTGAAATCCCATTTCTGGGTTATAAAAACTTCAGTGAGTCAAATCTGGTGTAATTTTTTCTAGTGTTTGTCACTGATTATCTCACTTCTCCCTAATTCTACAACGCTGCTCAAACATGTGGGTGTGATATCTGGGAAGATTCGCTCCCACACAGATTGCAGACTGTATCTACGCAACTTCATTTAGAGCAAATTGACTGATGTAGGATTATTGTTTCTCGTAAATTATGTTCAGCTTAAGTTTGGATATATACTGGTAACGTTCAGGTTTAGGTGTAAACGCAGTTATTAAAATGAACAGAAGTTAATCGGAGTGTTTTTTGTGTGAGGAAAAAAATATTTACATTTCTATTAGTGTTTTTGTCTTTTGTTTGGAGGCAAATTATGAACTGCAAAAAAACAAAAGCCTAAGTATTTTTAGTATTTTTGCTAGTGCAAATATCTCTGTACACTTGAAATAAGGAACAAATAACTTACAAGTAACTTTTTATACAAGAGCTTGTTTTAAATAAGCAATTTGTTGATATTAAGTTTAAAAAGTACTAGTTCCACTGGCGCAATATTTCACTTATTACAAGACATTTTTCCCCATATTATTAGTGAAATAATATTCCAGTGAAACTAATACTTTTTCATCCATTTTAATGAATAATCGGCATAAAATAAGCTGCTGTATAATGCTGAAAAATCACTTTTTTATTTCAGGTGTACTGAGATATTTGCACTAAAAAGTAGACTAAATATACTTGGTAATATTTTGTGGTTTTGCAGTGTCATGAAACCCTAAAGTTAATTTAAATTGGAGATGCAGTTTTTTATGCTCCTCTATTCTGGAACGAACTTTTAGAAAACTGAAAAGATGCTGAAACACTGAAGAACCTAAAACACATTTTAAAAACTAAACAAAGAACTGTTTAGTTTCCTTTGATTAATAACAACTGGAAAGTCATAGACTACAGTTTATGGTGTTTTCCTTTAGTTTATCACTGCAATGGTTTTTGTTGTTGCTCGTTTTGTTTCATTTTTGTCCTAATCGTGCTGTACAGATAAACATGCTTTACATCTGAAATATTTTTATATCTACAGCGTCAGCAGAACTGAAACCCACAGGTGGTGAGTCTGCTTCATTCTGCTGACAACAGCTGTGATTATTGGACAACAATTGAACAATGAAGAGACACTGCATTGTAAGGTATTTTTAGTCTCCAGTGCAAATATATGAAACACTTGAAATCAGACAAAACTAACTTACAAGTAACTTTACAGCACAAGTGCTTGTTTGAAGTCAATAATTATTTTCTATTGATGAAAAACTTCAAATTATAATCTGCCAGTAGATTATTTCATTTCTTTACAATCAATATTAAGGAATTTAATAACTTAAAACAAGCTCCAGTGTTTTGCTGAGAAGTTACTTGTAGGTTATTTTCGTGTCATTTCAGCTGAATTAATATATTTGCACCAGAAACTAGACAGAAACATTTTGTTTTTCCAGTGAAGGAGGTTAATAGGTTAGCATAACTGTTTCCCAGAGCTAACCTAAAAATAACACTTCCTGTTACTGTGATAACTCATTATCATTTAAAACCAACTTTTACTGGTTTAATGGTGTTTCACCATTAGCTTAAACCTGTTAGCATATTTAGCATTAGCAGGAGCACACCAAGCTAACTCTGTCATTGGTTGCATTTAACTGAAGAAAGTAAAGTTTACACTGTCGGCCTTAACGCTTAATTCTGATTTATTTTTTGTGAAATTAGATTCTTTGTTTTTCTTTTGCGTGTTCGTCCACATTTCCAAACGTGAACTAACGTTCCAGTGAATGACCTGAATTTGTCCCGCATGCGCAGATGGCGCAGAAACGTCACACCTAGCGAGCGTGCTCAGCGTTTAGCTAACCGCCACAAACAAGAAGAAGAATAAGAAAACGAAGAAGAAAAAGAAAAGAAGCGCTCCGTGTTTGCGGAAGTAAACATGAATGCTAATGACAGGAGCTAGCTCATTAGCGACTTAATCTTCATTAAAGGCGCTACGATTGTTGCTTTTCTTCCCGCTTGCGATTATCAGGACGCAGAATAGTGACGTTTGTTGAGTGTCAATGACGTTCAGGTCGGATGAATGCGACACACATTTCTAATTTGAAATCTTCAGCTGCGTGTCGTTTATCCAGGTGGCCTGGGTCGCATTAAAGCAATGGGGAAAAAAGAATAAAAAATCTAATATGCGTCACTTCCGGTTGCATTGTGAAGGTTGCCTAAGAAAAATTGCCCTGAAAATGTTTCATAGGCCGTTTTTTGTTATGCTACAGTTGCAGTCAGTTGTAAATACGTGAGTTGCTCAAGTGGGTCATTCTTTTTAACGGCCTCACCCTGCTAATGCTGTGCATGTTGTGTAACTGAATGAGTCACATTCTTGGTATTATAAGTGCAGAGGATGCATTAAGCAAGCAGCGCAAGAAAATGATGCTCACGCTGATCTGAAGTCAGGTTATATTTACTGCTTTTTGTTTACTGTCATGCTTTCATCTTCCAGATTTAAAAAACTGGAGCCATGAATCACCAAAGTAGAGAGATGTCAGATCCTGACCAGTGATCTGCTCTATTTACCCAAAAACTACAAGTAAAAGTAGAACAACTTCAACATATTTTCAATCAAGAAAAACTAAAAAGTAGCTGTACAAGAAATTGCTCGAGTAAAAAAGTATTTGGAAAAATGTCCGCTCAAGTACTGAGTAATGGATCAAATTATCAATCATTTAATATCTAAAAATTAAAAAAGTCAAATGGAGCAAAATATAAAATCATGTGAAAATTGAGGTATTTTATTAATAAAAATGCTAATTTATATAAGAAACAATAAATAAACATCAGGTGAAATAATTTTTTTTCTTTCTTTAGATATCAAAGAATTACATTTTAGACAATTTTTTTGTCAATTGCCACATCATACATTTTCTTGAAATTTTAATAATTCAGGCAGAAAATGTAATCTAAGTCAAGGACATCAGTGCTCTGTTAACACTTGAGAGATACATTTACTCCCTGATTTTTAAAAAGGGGCACATTTTTTTTTTCTGCAGAAAAAAACATGAAGGATACAACATTTAACTGACAAAAACAAAAATTCTATCAATTAAAAATGCAGAAAGTTTTCCAGTTTTTCCAGGCTGCAGTTCGACTGAGAAAGTTGCCAAAATGTAAAATGCTGGTGAAAAAATCAACAGTTTTATCAGGGTTTCCCTCTCAGGTTGTTTCTGGCCGGCCGTTTGTTTTTCCTAATGAATGAAGGATTGTTGAACTGGGGAATCGTGATGCACAAACACATGCATGTTCCTCACCTTCCCAGAAATGCTGCTCCAGATTCATTTCAGCCACTGATGATGATGGAGGATCTGGATCCTGTTACTGGGCCTGTTCCAGAGGAAAGTTAGAGCTGCTGACAGCAAACAGGAAAACGGAGCAATGTGCAACTCGCAGAAACTCAGAGATGGTTGGTGCAGCAACGATTTGAATGGAAAAAGAATTACATTTCATAAACATTCAAGATTTTAATGCCAAATTTTTCCCGTTGCTTGTTTTTTGGGGTTTTTTTGGACGAAACAAGCTGCTGCACATTTTCCTCTCTGACTTATATTGAGAAATCAATCGCTATCGTAAAGTTAGATCATGATTGTTTATTTTTATGACTTACAGCATCGAAATGAGCCGTTTCAAAAACCTTCAGTTACACTTGACAGGCACTGCGACGTTACATAGCAACCCAAGTTCAGCTCCAGCACACTTGGTCAGCTGGTTTTGCTCACCAGATGTTTTGTTTATTTCCAGAGGTGATTAAATAACCCCCAAAAATTGTATTCTAATAAAAGTAGGACTAAAAGTAATTGTATATAAAATTACTTCAGAGTAAAAAAAATATTTGGTAAAAATTCTGTTCAAGTGAGTAACTGATCAAATTATCAATCATTTCATATTAAAAAAATTACATCATCAGATGGAGCAAAATATAAAGTGAAGTAGAAATTTAGGTATTTTAAGGACAAAAATGTCAATAATTCACAGAAATAAAAAATAAATGAAATCTGGCAAAAAAATTATAATTCCAAATCCGTTTCCTACAAGCTACAGGTGTGTGTGTCTGGTGGACTTTTGTTTAAAACATGGTTGTTTTTCATTCATTGGGTTGAAAATCTTGAAATTTTACTCAAGTAAGAGTAGAAATACTTTATTATAAAAAGTACAGTGTAGTAAGAATACTCCTACATTTTGTTTCAAAACGTTACTCAAGTAAATGTAATTGATTATGTTTTTGACTTTCCACCCAGAAACAACTTGCTGCATTCTTGTTTGTTGTGCAGGAGGCTCTACTAATGCTTTTTCAAAGATGCGTGGCCAGCTCATTTGGAATTAAAGTGACAGAGGCTCTAAAACATTCTGAGTGGATTTTGAGCAAAAACCCAAAATGAACATGTTTTGTTTCGCCCATAGATCCATCCTAACCTGTTACATAATAGGTTCACCTATAATGTTCTGCAACCAGCTGGTAAGAAAATGCTGGAGGTCTGGCATAAAGACCAGCAGAGCTGCAGAGTCTTTTCACTCAGCGAAATGTTTCGACAGTGATTTGTGAATTTGAACCTGCTTCCTGTTTCTGCATTGATCACACACAGCCACACAGTACACACCTACACACACTCATTGGTCACTGGTGTTGCTGGTCCGCCTCCACACTGTCTGCTTTATAAAGGCAGGCCACACCAAAGGAGTGAAGTTACACAGACTGGCCCTTTAAACTCCCTGTCAGCTCAGATTCGACCAATCTGTGACATTTTCTCTCTGCGTCTGATATTTGAGGTTTTGATCTCAGAAGAGTTTGTGATTTTTGTTTTGTTCTGCGGTCGTCAATGGATTTGTCAGACTTTCCCTTCCCTCTCTCGTCGGCTGATGACCTCTATGACCCCTGCTTCAACACCAGTGACCTGAACTTTTTCGATGACCTGGACGCACGGCTGACGCACGGCGGCCTGCTGAAGTCGGAGGATCATCTCCATCACCACGTGCCAACAGCGGAGGAGGAGGACCCAGCACGTGAGGGCCCCCGGGGGCCTCCACCAGGGGGGCCACTGCCTGCTGTGGGCCTGCAAGGCCTGCAAGAGGAAGACCACGCACGCCGACAGGAGGAAAGCGGCGACGATGCGGGAGAGACGGCGCCTCAGTAAGGTGAACGACGCGTTCGAGACGCTGAAGCGCTGCACGGCCTCCAACCCCAACCAGCGGCTGCCCAAGGTGGAGATCCTGCGGAACGCCATCAGCTACATCGAGTCCCTGCAGGCGCTGCTGCGGGCCGGCCAGAGCGACGGCGGCGAGGGCTTCTACCCGCAGCTGGAGCGCTATGGCGGCGAGTCAGACTCCTCCAGCCCCCAGTCCAGCTGCTCCGACAGCACGGTGAGGCCGCGACAGCTGAACGGTCCATGTGCTGCCTCATGAAATGTGAGGAATGGAACCAGAGATTATTTTGGGCTCCTGTGATTAGTTTTGATGAATGGTGTCTGCAGAATGGAACAACACGCACTGCAAAAACACAAAGGTGTTTTTTATTGGTCCACTTTCTAATGCAGATGTAATATGTAAAGAAACATTGAATTTTTATATTTTTTCTCACTTTTATTTAGATTTTATTTAATGCTGCTTCATATCTTCTGATTTTAAACTAACTTACAAGTAACTTTTCCGCAAGATTTAGGATCCTGTTTTATGTGAACAATTTCTTAACATTTATTAAAAAGTACTGGTAGCACTGGCTGAATATCTCACTTAAAGACATTTTTCCCATATTATAAGTGAGACTGTCTGTCACAAGCTTTCCCCACCATTAATAATGCCCCAAAATATGCAAAAACACAGAGTTTTACTTTTTCACTTACATTCATTTTGCATAAATGCTGCTTCATACCTTCTGATTCGGCTGCCAATGATGTTGAATGTATTACACTGTAAAAACAAAATATTACCAAGTAGGTTTAACTTCTAGTGCAAATATCTTAGTACAGTTGCAAGATAGTTTTTTCTTATTTCAAGTAACTTTTCAGCAAAATATGGCGCTTGTTTTAGGTAAAAGTTTCCTTAATATTGACGAAAAAACACTAGTTAAATTACCAGATTATTTCACTTATAAAAGTTATTGTTAAAAGTGAAACAATAAGAACTGGTGCTTTTTCATCAATATTAAGGAATTGTTTATTTAAACAAGCTCCTATATGCTGGTTAGTTTTATCTTCCAAGTGTGTATTTGGATTATAAAATAGAAAAAAAAAATACTTGGTAAGATTTTGTGTGTTTTTGCAGTGAACCAGATAAACTCTTTCTGTCTTTTGATAAGAAAATATGTCGGATTTTAAATTAATCTCTTAAGTTTTATTTAGTCTTGTTAGTTTTTAGTTTTGTTTAGTACAGTCCTGCACAGCTGAGATTCATTTGCTCATTTTTGGCTTAAAAAGCGAAGCAGCTTAAAAATTTGATTGTCAGCCAATCAAATTTGCCTCTAACAGGGTTTACCTGAAATAAAGGATATTTCTATCTAATTATTAGTTAGTTTGACTTATATTTTTTAATAATGTCCAAAAACAGGTCATATTTATGTAAAAATGAATTGCATTTATGATTTAAAAATGTATTTAATTTTTTTTTTAGTTTCCCTTTTTGTTTTAAATCATCTTCCAACTTTCTGAAGCTCACTAGCGCCCTCCAGCGGTCTCCACTTTGAAAAACACTGTGATAGTACAATATTAATAATTAATATTGATTGAAAAAAAGTAGTAGTTCCACTGGCAGAGTTTTTTCACAAAATATTGTTATAATAAAAAAACTCAAATTATTTTTGAAAATCAATATTAAGGAATTATTGACTTACAACAAGCTTCAATCTTTCTGAAAAGCTACTAAGTTAGTTTAGTCTTATTTAAAATGCATCAAGATATTTACACCTGAACCTGGACAAAAATACCTTTAATAACTTTTTCTGCACACCAAGTTGTTTTAAATATAATCTCTAACTCACGTTCATCAGTTTAGCTAAAATTTCTTGTTCTAAAAAAAAAAAAGTTTAAGGTTTCATTAAAATTATTTTTTGTTGATGGACATAAAGTCTAGAGGGATTATTTCACCTTTTCCAGGTGTTGGAAATGTGAAGTGAGTCAGCAAATTGCATTTTAAGATTAAAAATTGGTTCATTTTTGTTTTTCATTTTATTTTGTGGTAATTTATCAGTGAATAAAATAAATTTAAGTACCTTATCAGATGATTTTATGTTTCCAGATGGATTTCATCTCTCCGTGTTCGGCCAGCAGTGAAAACGGAAATACTTCCTGTGGAAAACAAAGGGCAGATGGTGAGTACTTGTAGTTTTTAAAATCCTTTGTCATACAGAAGTTTTTTTTTATCATTTATGCATTTCTTCATTTATTCGTGTTATTTCTGGATGAGGTTTTTCTTCAATGTAATTGTAACAAACAGATCCTCTGAGATTTCTCAATAAATCTGTTATTTCAGTGATTTAGTGTCATTTTAGACATTTTAGAATGCAAACAAAATCCAATTTCAAAGAAAAAAAAGTAAATTTAATTTGATAACAAAACATTAAAAACAATAAATTACTGACACTGGACTCACTTTGCTGAAGCTCACTGAAGATTTTTTTTCTGTCTGATTTTGATGCTGTTTGGAGGTGATGCGGTTTTATTTTAAAATCATGACCTTTGACCTGAAGCTAAGCGTGCAGCGGTCAGGATGAGTGTCTGGTCCTGTGAGTAGAAGGACGTGGAGAAAGACTGACTGCTTTCCCGGATTGTAGAGCAAGGCATTATGGGTAAATGCAACCAAACAAATGCGTTAGCCCAGCGCTAGCAGGACAAAGGAGACGCTGCTCCATTTTTGTTTAAATTGTGCGAAGAAGGAAGTTGCGCTCAGTGTCTTCTTCAGAGACAAAGACATGAACATGTTCAGAGGTTTTCGTGTCGTTTTGTTCAGTGGTCCTTGATGCAGCGCCCCCACAGGCGAGGAGGGGAACCGATTTTTCAAAAGTTTGGTTTGTTAGACGCAGTGCAGTGTGAGAGATCTGCATCAACTGAAAATGTAACAAACTGATTTTGTACAAATTTCCTGCGTGCAGGTTGCAGCAGCAGCAGCAAGTCGTCGCTCATTTCCAGCTTGGACTGCCTGTCCAGCATCGTGGAGCGGATCAGCACCGACCGGGCCGTGGCCCCGGCCGGGGACAGCGTGGTCCCTCAGGGGCCGAATCCCTCACGACGGCCCGGGCGTCTCTTCCTCACCTGCAGATCTCGGCAGCATCTACGAGCCAATCTCATCCTGATGGAGCCAGCAGCGCCCCCTGCTGCACGGACTGACCCATTACCTCCATTTTTAAGGAGGAGAACTCTAAATTATTCCTGATTTCTGAAGTAAGCCACTGAAATAGCTGCATTTTCTTATGGATGAAACAGTTTTCCCTGAAGTTTTTCACATTTTAGCTGAAAAAATGAATTCTGCTGTCTGTTTTTAAGCATCCAGGATTCCTGGAGACGACCTTTTACACGTGATTCCTGCTGATAAGAACTGAGGACCATTAGCACATCTGACTAGTCACGCTATGTCAACAAACAAAAAACACATTTAAAGTGTTGGAGTGAATGTCTGTATGATATTTAAGAGCTGATGAAATCTTAATAAACATATTTATATTGTCACTTTTTTCCACAGCTTCTCACATCCAGAATTATTTTTATTTTTCCAGCATATGTTGTTGAAATATGGCTAAGCTATTAGCCAAAAACAAAAACAAAACTGTATTTTGTTTTATTTCAACATAATTTATGATCTGTTTGCTGGTTTTCACTTCTGCACTGCAAAAACACAAAATCTTACCAAGTATTTTTGGTATAGTTTCTAGTGGAAATATTTTAGTACACTTGAAAAAGACAAAATTAACTTAAAAGGAACTTTCTTCAAGACATAGGAGCTTGTAATAGGTTAATAATTCCTTAATATTGATTTTAAAAAGTACTAGATACACTGGCAGATTATTACTCTTGTAACAAAACATTTTTCACATAAAAATTAAAATCTGCCAGCGGGACAAGCACATTTTTATTAGTATTAAGAAATTACTGATTTCAAGCAAGCAATTTTTTTGCTTAAAATTTACTTGCAAGTTTGTTTTGTCTTATTGCAATGTACAAAAATATTTGTTAAGATTTTGTTTTGCAGTGTGAGATGAATGGTGTTGAAGCTGTTTTTAAAAAATGAAATATTTGCATCATCTGGTGAGGATAATGCTTATTAAAAGTAATAATTTCTTCAGTTAACATTACCTAAAAAAATTAAATCAGTTTTGAATAAAGGTAAACATTTAAACACTTAGTAGCCACTTAAAGGATAAAAGTGGAAATTCCTGTTATTTTAATTAAATATTACAGGACAAATAACTGAATTTCCAGTATGCATAGCTAATTGATAAATACTGAAGCCATAAATATCAAACATTTAAAATAATAATAATAATAAACCAAAAAAGCATCTTCTGACTGTTTTGAAGATTATAATTTTTATCAGGCTTTATTTAAGCAACTTTTAATTCCACAAACAAAAGCAAAGAGTTTTTCTTAAAAATATCATTTTCTTTCAAAACACTTTTTTATTGGAGCTACATTTATTCTGAAGCCATTGCACTTAAGCAGAAACAGGAACTAAGACATCCAGTTGTCGCCGTCGCCACAGAGTCTGTGCTGATGTCGCGACCTTGGCCGACCTTTTCCCCGGGCTTCTCACTTCCTGCGGCGTGAGGCGGCTCCCTTCTTGCTGCTGCAGGGCGCAGAGAGCAACACGAGTTCAGAAATAAAACTGAAATGTTTTATATACTTTGATATAAAAACCTTGGAGGGAGATGAAACTCCCAAACTGAGGCGACTGAAGAGCTTCAGATGAACAGCGCCCTCTGGTGGCAGATGGCAAAACGTTCTGAGTCACAGCTATATTAAAAGTGAACAACAGGGGGCGCTGATGCAAAGAAACTCAACACAAAGTGATCAGAAAACTGAACCAAAACCAAAGAATGAGAACCTCAAAATTTTACTTTATTTCTTCACACAAGAAATAAAAAAATCAATACATGCATTTGTACAACAGCATGTTAGAGCCAATGTAGATAGTAAAAACAAAAAAAATAAACATTTTAAAAATTAATCTCAGAAATATTCTAGAAAAAATAAAGAAGTTTCTGAGCTCCAAAAGTAAAAAAAAGAAAGAAATTTTGCGATTAATCACAGAAATTTTAAGAAATTTCTGAATTTAAAAAGTTGCAAATTTTTGACTTTTGGAAATTTTCAGTTTCAAAGGCAGAAAATTTTTAACTTCTGAAATTCAGAAAATTTCCATTTTTTTCCAATAAATTTTCTGAAGTTAGTCTAAAAATTTTTGTTATTTCCAGCAAATTTCTGACTTTTCAAACTCAGAAAATGTTTTTCTTCCAAGGACAAAATTAACTTAAAAGTAAAAACAAGATATGCAGATTATGTCTTGCTGTAAATATTCATATTCAAATAAGTAAATATTTTTTGAATTAAAATAAAAATTTAAATTAAATTTTAAAAGTACTAATTTTATCATGTATCTATACTACTTAAAATTCACCTATAAATCTTGCTGTAAAGTAATTTTTAAGTTAATTTAGTCTCATTTCAAGTTTATTTAGATATTTGAACTAGAAACTAGACAAAAATACTTGGTAATGGTTGATGTTTTTACATGTTAGTTATTTTGGATCCTTATTCAAATGAGGAAAATTACATTCCAGTTTTCCAGTCTGCAGGAATTTTGACATTTTGAGTGAATTTTAGGCGGCTTTGTGTTTGCATTGTTTGTCTTTGTCACTTACTGTTTCTGCAGCTCATCGATGCGGTTTCTGAGAGAGACGACCTTAAAAAAAACAACAATTCTCAGTTAAAAAAAAAGAACTTCTTATTTTGCTTTGATTCGATTCTCATGATCACATCAGGAGAAAATAAACCTAAACTGTTATAAAACAAACTCCATTTTTCCATCAGTCACTAAATTATTGCAGGTTACAGATTAAGTCTAAATGCTTTATGCTTTAGTATTTCAACCTGCATTGCTAAGACAAATATATTTATATAAAAGAAGAGAAGACTTTTTTATTTTTAAACTTAATTGTAAATGTTTTGCGCCAGGAGCGCTGGGTGTTTTTGCGAGGCTCACCTCATATCTTTGTCTCTTGAGCATCTCACAGTGGTCGTATTTTATTGCCTCCAGGTTGGTCAGCCAGTCCCAAAGCTCTTTGGCCTTTTCCCTGACAAACAACACGAACCATTTTCACTGCCAGTTCTCACCACTTTAAATGTTCTATGTTATTTACAACAGGCTGTAAGGGCTGTGCTAAGAAAAATACAAAATATAAGCAATAAAGTCATAATATTACCCGAATAATGACTTTATTCTGGTTATATTATGACTTTATTATCACAGTTTTATTACTTCATTTACAGAGCGTTATCCCCTTAATGCAGTCAAATCTTTAATCAAAGTTCTTCTCAAACAACCAATTTTATAGTCCACCATCACCAGTATATTTGATTTTAATCTGGTTGTGTTGTTTTATTGGTGTTTAAATGATATATGTCACATATTTCTTTATATTTCGTCCAGTTTATATAAATTTTTATTTTGTAAATGTTTAGCAGTTTGCCTGTGAAGTTTCACTGAGCTTGAAAATCAAAAGAGAAATAAAAATTTTCACTCATAACAACATATTATTCAACAAAATATTATATAATCTGCCAGTGGAACCAGAACTTTTTCTTCAATATTAAGAAATAATAACTCATATTTTAAGTTAGTTTTGACTTATTTAAAGTGTATTAAGATATTTGTACTAGAAACTGGAGTAAAATTACTTGGTAAGATTTGGTGCTTTTGCAGTAAAGCCCAGAGGACCAAACGTTTTTACCTCAGCTGGTCGTCTGTGAGGCTGTCGATGCTCAGCGGTTTGATCCTCTCTGCCAAAACCTTCTTCTTCTTTTCTCTTTCCGTCTGCTTCTTGCCTCTCTTCGCATCAATCTGGTGAGAAATAAAAACATTAAAGTTACATTTCACGGCTGCATTTACTGAGATTGAATGTAAAATGGAGATTGAATGTAAAAAGGGGAACTGAAGCAGGTCAGATACCCTCTGCAGGTGGCTGCTGAAGCCTGACCCCATGTTGGTGAGAGCTATCTTCTTCTTGGCGTCATCGTCAGCCTTCCTCTGTGCATCCGCCTCCTCCTTCCTCATCCTCTCAGCCTGTGGAAACATTAAAACCAGAAACCCCCCAAAAATTAAGCAACGTGCAAAAAACACCTCCAGACCAGCAGAGGCCAGTGAAACCGATGCTTCATACGTCCTCTTTCCAGAGCTGGACAGAGGACGCAAGAAAATCTACATACTTTTATCAAGTAAAAGCAAAATGAAAGAAATTACTCAAGAGTAATAAAGTATTTGGAAAAAGTACTCAAGAACGAGTAACTGATCAAATACATCATCAGACAGACAAAAATTTCAACAAAAAATGACAAAAGTAACAAAAATAACAAAATAAATTTTTCCAGTTTCTGGAAAATGATGAAACTTGAACAGAAACTGCAGATGTGTGTCTGAGTCTGGTGAAGTTTTGGTTTGTTTCTCATTCAGTGGGTAGAAAATCCAGAAATTTTACTCAAGTAAGAGTAGAAATACTTCATAATAAAATGACTCTTTTCTGCTCTTTTATTATTTCACTCAACTAAATGTAAGTCGTTCCTGCCCATCTTTGTCTCTTTGCTTTGATGAAATGACATATTTCAGGTCAGATTTACCTCACGCCGCGCCTGTCGCTCTTTATCTTTCTCAGCGCGAATCCTCTGCTGCTCGGCTCGCTCCGCACGCCGCTTTTCCTGCAACAAGCGCAGCAGACTCACTTCCTGCCTCCGAGTCAGGAGCTGAATGCGATGTGCATGTCTGCACATCGTGGGAAACTCACGATTCTTTCTTTGAGAGCGATCAGTTCCTCCTCCTCCTTCTTCCTGCACTCAAAGTGAGCGTCGATCAGAGACTGAAGCTCCACCAGATCTTTGTTTTGACGTTTCTTCTGGATGTCCTGAGACAGAAACACGACAGATCGACTTTAATGATAAGAACCTGCTGCTGGGTGTCGTTTACCAAAAAACAGACTGGAAAAGTCAACAAAAGGTCACCGAACGGTCAAGTACATCTGACAAATTTAATTTGAATTTAAAAAGTTGAACATTTGTAAAAAAAAAAATTGGAAATTTTCAAGACAAAAACTAGAAAATTTAACTCCAAACCTGTCAACTTTGAAACTGAGAAATATGTGAGTTTTTGTCTTGAACATTTCTGAGATTGACCTCAAAATTTCAGATGTTTTTGTAGCAAATTTTCATTTTTTCATTTCCTAGTTTTTCTTCCTACAAAATTTCTGGGAATAATATCAAAATTTCTGAGTTTTTTTTCTCTTCTTTATCCCCAATGACCCCAACAGGCCTGCAACAAGGTCTTGTCTCAGATTGAATTGTTTATATTTGCATTATTAGTGATAAATCCGATAACAAACAACACCTGATGAAGCCTACATTTCTTAAAAACAAAGAATGAACAACTATTATAATCAAATCAAATCAAACAAACAGAAATATAAAGGGAAATAAAATAAAAAATAAAACAAGCATTTATTTTATTATTTATTCAATGCATCTCACTTCAATAGACTTTTTTAGTTTTATATTTAAAAATCCTGTAAATATTAAAAGAAAGATTTTTTTTATAATTACATATTCAAGTATGTAAATATATAATTAATAAAACAAGATGTATTTATCTACTAAAATGTGATGACTTACATCAAAGTCCACTTTTTCTCCATCAGGGATCTTTGGAGCACTGGGTCTGTTCAAGCAAATAATAAAAATGTAATAAATAAAACACATTTTAAAAAGCACTGATCAATAAGAATAAATATCTACTCACTTGAACTTTGGCTTTTCCTCTGATTGGAATAAAAACAGGAATGGAAAAGAGAAAATATTGATAAGTTAGAATCAAATAAGCGATGGATTCAGGGAAGCGTCACGTTGAAATGCGAGAGTGAGTTTTAATTTTAGCAACTCTTTCCAACAACCAAGTTCTAATTAATGTGCATTAAGCCTCTGATTGAAGATACATAAACACACAGCAATACTGGAGATAACAACAGTTTATATGTTAAATCTACAAGAAAACAAAGCCAACAAGTTTCCTTTCAAAATATTACATAAATATAAATATATATACTGCACAGTGCTGCTTTTGGATGAGTTTGTTTTTATATCTTGGAATTTTCACGTTTTATTTTCAACCAAACTGACTTTTTACGGTTGCTAAGCTAAGCTAAGCATAGCACGGCTAAGCTAATGCTACAGCTGATTAGCTAAAGCGACTCTAAGCTAATCAACTGCAACCTTATAAACGCATATTTCTATAACTGAAGCAGTATTACTGTGCATTTTTCCAAACTGTGCTGAGGAAGAATATTCGCCTTCTTGCAGATTTCTAATTCAATCCAAACTTCCCCATTTTTAAAAGCTCATTGATCCACCTTGCTGCTGAAATGTGATTTACTTATCAACTTGATTGATTGATTAAATCAGAAAATAACCATGATTAACAGGATTTATTTTAAAAGTTGAGAGAACTTTCAAGAGCAAACCAGACCTGGAAATGAACAACAAATAAATAAATCACCTTTACATCGAGTTGCTTTGTAGTAAGAGAACTAAAAAAATCAAATAGCATGTTCTTTTATTTTAATGCAGCTCACTTCAGTAGAAGCTTTTATCTTACATTTAGAAATTTCTATACAAATATGGAAAGAAATCCCATTAATTTATTTTAAACAACACAAATAAGCCAAAAGTTTCATATCCTTGATATAAATAAATCCCCATAATGGATGAAATGGTTTACATAGTTTTTTTCCCCTTAATAAACAAAAAAAATAAGTTTAAAGCTGCATTTTGCTCTGGTTATGTGTCAAAATGTGTTAAATAATCTGAAACGCAACAACGATAAAATAAGAAAGCAGCAGAAATATGTAAGAAGGCAGAAACTTTTTCACAGCACTGATTACCAACATATATAAAGTTACAACCAGCTTCTCTGTTTATCTGTGTTAAGTTACTGTGAATTAGTATGTAAATCAAACCCATTTTATTGCTAAGATGCTAATCAGGATCAGTATGCTGTCATATAAATCATCACATTTAACTGTGTCATAGTTAAAGTTTCCAAGCATACAGGACATCAAGTCACACTTTACACAACAGGAGGGACTGGATTGTGTAGCTACTGTTAATGGTTTTCAGGATCAGGAGGCGTGTGATTAGACTTTGTTTCGTTTTAAGTGACCCTTGGACTACGACAACATTTAGAGAAACGGACAACAGAGGGGAGGAAATCTCAAGCCAAGCAACGATGACTCAGCATGAAATACAAACTACCATCTTGATCTCCATCTTCCCCTGGCAGGGCGCATTCATGCAAAAAAGAGAAGAAGCAGAGATGAGCCGACTCGCCGTTTATGAATCCTCCGGCCTGTTCCTCTACCTCCTGAGCCCAGGACCGATTCATTATTTATAATTAAGGCTTAGGAGAGTCCCGTGTTCAACAGGGAGACATAAAAGGTCGAATCAGAAGAACAGAGAAGAATGCAGGTCCACATACCTTCCTCTTCATAGGCCTCTGCATGCAGCAAGCGTCCAAAGCAAGAGCAGAACACAGACCATTAGTGATCCGACTGAGCCGCCGTACATGTTCACAAAGCCTGGAGCTCAAAAAGCACATTTACTGGATTGGGGCATTGATAGGGAGACGCTGCAGAAGTCCCATAACATTACCAAGCATTAATCCTGCAATGACGCTGCAGGCAGCGCCATACCTGACGATAACCTGGGTTTAATTTGTCTGCACAATAATCAATACTTTCTGTTCATTAAGACTTTAGAAAACGATGGGTTCTATGGAGGACCAAACCTGCCATAATGGAGAATAAATACAGGAATATATGAGTGACTCATTAAAATAATTACAATGCCAAAAAGCAGCCAGGCTGTGGAAAAGGGTCAGGAGCACTAAAAAAATTATTCTGATTTAATCCCACAATTCTGAATTTCATTGAGAATTGTGACTTTTCCCCTCAGAATTATCCATCTTTTATTTTAACTTTTTAAATTTAGAATTCAACTTTTTTTAGAACTATTTTTTTTCTCAGAATGTTGACATTTTTTAAAAAAGAATTTTATCTTCTTGTTTTGAATTACAAATTTTTTCCTCAAAATCTTGAGTCAGAAAAAGTCAGAATTCTGACTTTAGTTCAAGAACTATGATTTTTTTCTCAGAAATAGACTTTTTTTTAATTCTAATTTTATTAGTTTTATATTGTAGCTGCTGAGGCAGCGAAGCGTTAGTCGAACAGGCGAAGCCTGGGACTTCTGCTGTGACTCCATGAGATGCAGACAACTGGAAACACATCTGAATAAGAAATTAGCTTGAATTTGATCAGCTGAAATCAGCCAAACACCCCAAACGTAAATGCTTTATCGCAAATGGCAAATTTCATTCTTCAGTTGCAGACAGAAAAACAACCAAAATGAAAGCTAAACATGTACTAAAGGGAGGTGAAGAATTGGCTTTACATGACCACAAAATTACCCATCATCCCTTCTGGTTTGGCCTTGAAAAACAACAACAGGTGAGTTTTCCAAAATGCAACTAATGATGATGGTCAATAACAACAAAATGATTCATTCAAGTGGATAGAAGGCCAAGGATAACCTGGGCGACTGACTCATGTAAAGGCAACTGCCTGATTACGCCTCCCTTTCTAACATATATGCACAGCTCATATTTAAAACACAAATGACAGAGAACAGTAACGCTGGAAACAGGACAAAACGGTTTGTAACTGTGGATGGAGACAGCTGTGGGGGTTTATAAGGAAAATGTTTGCAGCAGACTCTGAAATAGTGAAGATCTAATAATGTGAAATAACGTGTGACTTTAAGCCAAAGAATTACATTTCTGAATATATTCTGGAAAACATTGACAGTTTTACCCAAAATGTACCAAAATATGAACACATTTTCTTTGAAGACTGCCAAAAGAAAGCAGTCATAAAGCTAAACACGTTAAAAAGGAACCGATTAATGAACTGCAAAACTATTAATATTTAGATTATCATTAAAAATGCCACTTAAATAAAAAAAAGCAGTTTTGCAGGCCTCATTAATGCAGTGCATCCTTCTCTTTAAATGATCTCTTTAAATAGCTGAAAATAATTTTCTAGAAATAACAGGATATAATCATATTTCAGGATAACAAAAACTTTTCCTGATAACATCATTGAAGTCATCTTTTAGTATTTTTAGACTAAAATCTAATTATCTAAGAAGAATGTAATGAAAATGTTTTGATCAGGGTTTGACCTAAATAAGTTTTATTGAATAAACCTTTTTGTTCTCCAGGCAATAATATATTTACCACAAAATAATAATAGCTCAGCGATCATAAAATAACTGATAAATATTACATCATAAAGGTTGTGGCTGCTCTTGGCTTCTGTTGAAAATAATTCCCACAAAAATCATTAAAGTAACTAATAAAAGCAAAGACACAGTTTCTACTGTTTTTGCAAATTAACCTTAAAATATAGATCATTTTTAAGCTTTCAGGTCTGACTAACTGTCGCAGCCTCAGGACTACCCTGTTAGGTGCCGACGGTCCTGCAGCAGATTCATAAACGTACCTTCCTCCTCCCGAGCCACTTGCTGCACCACCTCCTGAGGCTCTGGTTCTGGTTCTGGTTCTGGTTCAGGCTCTACTTCTGGCTCTGCCTCTACCTGGGCCTCCGCCTCAGGGCTACTTCTACTTCTACTACCTCTCCTGGGCTACGCAGCATGCACCAAACCGCAGAGTTGGCGTGCCGGAGAAGGCCGTTAATGGAAGACATGACAGAGCCATTAGAAACCAAATGGGAAACCGAAATTTACAGAAACGATGGACGGATGGACGGATGGGTGAGCGGAGGACGCTGCTGGAGAACGAAGAGAAAAACAAGTGATGGAGGCAGAAACTCCTGTGACCTTTCACCCTGAAGCCATTTTGAACTGTTGATGCGTACGACTACTGGAGGAACTGGGAGTCGGGTCCAAAGTTACTCTTTACTCAGTAACAGAGTCGGGTGGTAACTAGTTACATTTACTCAATTACATTTATCTCTAATGTTAACACAGTTAGAGATTCTAACCTTTCTTAGACAATCTTTACAGTTTTAATTACTCAAATTTTAAGAAAATTAATTATAAAGAGGCAATTAAACCATAAGAAAGTCTGAAAAATACACATACATGGGAAGAAGTATTTGCCAAACTCAAATTAACAATATAACTGATGAAAAAAGCAATCTGTGTCGTATAATCAGAATCGGTAGTAACTAGTTACATTTAGTTACATTTAGTTACATTTATGTTACATTTAGTTACATTTATGTTACATTTACGTGAGTAACTTTTTACAAAAATGTACTCTTCGTATTTCTACTGTTATTTCAGTAAAATTTCAGTTTTTTTTTTTAAAAACTGAATGAAAAACAAACATGATTTAAACACACATTCAGACACTTCTGTTCAAGTTTTATAAGTTTTTTATTGTAAGAAACTGATTTGGAAGAAATTATTTTGCCTGATTTTGATATTTTGAAATATTGCACTTTCAGTTTTTAAAAAACAAAATTTCCACTTAGCTAATATTTTGGTCCATCTGATAATGTAATTTTAAAATGTTAAAACAGTTCATAATTTGACCTCAGTGGTTTCTAAATTCCTCCCCAGTAGTTTTCCACATTCAGCAGTTAAAATGTGGCCGTGGTGTGAATCAGGTCAATGACAGCAGTACTGGCAACAAGAGACGGCTTTGTGAAGGTTTCACATGTTAAGAAAAGAAACAGGTCTAATGTTTTTCTTAACCATGTGTCAAAACATCACTCAGCAGACAAGATTCACCTTCAACTTGGAAGTTTTTGATGACAGCCAGAAAATGTAATGAACTGTAACTCAAAAACGCTAAAGATGCTGTAAATTTAACTGGAAAATCCTGAAATGAGAAGCTGACAGATGCAGGCGCAGGCTAACATAACAGGCGTCAGGGTCAAAGACTTCAAGTTAAGGGTGAAACGCAATTTACTTATTAGTGTGAATGTAAAGAAAAAGAAGAGTAATAAATGTGAAGTTGGTTCAGTCATCTTTACCTTCCTCCTCTTCAGTTTTGCAAAAATTAAGATGAAAATAAAAAAATGTGGGAATAGAAAAACAAACAATTACTGATGTTGACATTTTATGTGACAATATAAGAAAATAGGAGGAAAAATTGTTTTGAACAGAAACAGTGTAAAAAACTTAAAGGAAGATAATTAGTTGAAAACTTTCTGTAAATATCAGAAAAGGTGATAAATCATCTACAGTGGGTATTAAAGAAAAATAAAAAGTAAAACCAGCAAAGTGGATGTCTCACTTACCCTCATACCTGTAACAAGAAGGAAGGAAAGAAAGAGAGAAATAAAATTAGTTCCAGCAAATTTCAACTTAATTTTCTATTAAATAATAAATGAGTGATGAAATTCACTTACACTTCTTCAGTGTCAGACATGGTGACAACAAACTTCAAACCTGAAAGGAAATATAAAAATGTTCAAAATAAATATAATCATACGACGCACAGCTGCCATGTCATATCTGATAACATTATACGTTACTTAATTCATAAATATCTCAAAAGTTCTAACGTATTTTTGCTCTGGGTTCCTTCAAACCACAAACTTAATGAATATCCAATAACTATTAAATTCCAGTAATAAGGGTTTATTGAAAAAAAGCTTGTTGTGTTTGCTGTTTTGTACGACGGTGAAATAGAGACGCTGTGGACAGAAAACAGCAGGAGTAAATTTCACAAATAATGTAGAAAATACTCTTGACATTATTAGAAAATACTCAGAAATTTTTGAGTTTCAAAAGTTGAAATTTCTTGAAAAAATTTGGACAATTCTAAGTTTCAAAAATCGAACATTTTCAACTTTTTGAAGTTTATTTTTTTAAATTCGATTTTATTCCAGCTAATTTTTGACTTTTGAAATTCAGAAAGTTTTTTTTTTTTAAAGAAAACTTCTGGAGATAATCTCAAAATTTTGGAGACTTTTGGCGGAAACTTACTTCTCTAGAAAACGACATTGAAGTTTTGGCAATGAAATAACAGTCACAGTTTTTATGATGATTTGAGCAACTCGCCTCCTCTTCACTTAACAAAAAGTTTTTTACTGCAGTGAATCAGAAAGATTTCACTTCGGTTCCACTTTGCTATCAATGAAGACTTTTAAATAGATGAAGTTTTGTGTGAGTTCGCGGTGAGGTCAGTGTGTTTCCTGTCAGTAACTCTTCGCTCTCATGGAAAAGAATATCCTGGATTCCCACTGTCTCAGGACAGACGGTCGTTTGGAGCGGCTGATCAGAGCAGAACGCTGCAGCTGCAGGCTGTGTCCTGAAATATTTTCATGGCTTGTTCAGGATTGTTTACTCAGCTGTGTACCGAGTATCATCACCGCCTTTGCAAGTTTGTATTCGCATGTTTGACTCTGTTTCCGAGTCAAACCGCCTAGCAGATCATCAGCACTATTGAGTCTCTGAACATATTACTGCTGTAGCACAATCTCAAAACATTCGAAAAATGTTTTTTTCAGCTCACCAGACAGGTTTTCCAAAGGATTTAGGAGGGAAGGTTGAGTTTGCCAAGGAAAAATATTGCATTATGAACTTTAACATGATGCATTGTGTTTGATCTGGAAATGTGTTTTGGCTCATTATCCCTAAATGCAGCAAAAACGCTAAATTTAACCAAATAATTTCAATCTAGTTTCTTTTGCAAATATCCTAGAACATTTGCAATAAGACAAAACTGACTCTCATGTAAATTTCAGCAACATATAAAAGTGATTTGCTTCCCTGCAGAATTCCTGCAGAACTTACAGAACCTCAAGGAGAACAACAGTAATGAACTGGTTTAGATTCTCATTGATCATTTTCCTGTTTCTTGACACAAGAGCAGTCCAGTTTTCTTCTACACAATTATTCAGGATTGCTTAATTAACCTACAAGGTTAATTAGACACAATGAAGACACTTTGTTTTTCTATTTACATGAAACTGGGTCACAGTAAAACCAGATAAACATAAAGAAACGATTAAAAATGAACTGTTTCTGTGCTAAATGCACAAACGCTGTGCATGAACAAAACAGGCTTTGATTGGACCATTTTCTCAAATTCTTCCAAAAAGGTTATATTTTGATTTTCAGATGGAAAATCTGTTTTTCCTCACATCAAAAATCGAGGATGAGAATCTTTAAAATAGTCACTGTGGTGACTAAACTGCAAAAATACTAAATATTACCAAATATTTCTGTCTTGTTTTCAGTGCAAATATCTTAGACAAACTAATTAACTTTTCAGTAAAATATAGGAGCTCGTTTTAACTCTGTAATTTCTTAACATTGATGAAAAAGCACTAGATACACTGGCAGATTATTTACCTATAACATGGAAAAATATGTTGTTATAAGTGACATAAACTAGAACTTCTTCATCAATAATTATTTTTTTAATACTTACAACAAGTTTACAACTTACAAGTAACTTTTCTTTAAGATCCTAATTTAAGTCAGTGATTCTTTAATATTGATAAATAAGTTCTAGATGTTTGTTTTGTTTTATTTACTTCCTTGAGACGTCCTGATGTAACATGATGCACAAAGTGAAACAAAAACTAATTTTAAGGCTGCTTCTACTTTTTACAAGATCAATGAAAAAAACACAACTTTTCTGGTTTCTGAAAGAAAAATTATAACATTTATATGTTCTATTTCTAAACAGTCCAAGAAAGAAGCAGAAATCATTACAATGTGATTAAAAACCAAATCAGATCATTAAAGCCCATTGACTGGAAAAACTATATATATTCTCACCAACAGTGATCAGAAATAAGCTTCAAATTTAAAGATATTTGCAATAGAAACTAGGATTCAATTGTTTGGTAAGATTTTGTGTTTTTGCCATGCAAGGAAAACCCATCCATCTTTCTCACTCTCTGCAGATCTTTAGTGAAATCACCTCAGCGTATTTTCTACATCATATCTGTTATATATAAATTGCCTTTGGATGACTTCTTTGCTCTCAGCCGTGGGCACAGCTGCAGAAGACTCTGTGGATTAGTTCTGGATCACATTTCTGCCCATCAGCTGAGGAACAGTGTTCAAATAGCAGCTTAATCCCTCTGCTTGGTCCAGAGGGAGGATCTTCTGCTCCCAACCAGCCAATCAGAGCCCACCTCCAACCAACCAGCTTTGATCCACCTGCAGCTGACAGCGTTCTCGCCTCTGTGTGCACAGCGGTCGCGCTGCACATGCCGACATTTCAGCATGCTGTATATTTAGTGAGCACTCTGGGTTTTGTTTTCTTCTGAAAACTTGGGACTTTCTGAAACTGAAACTTGGTGTTGAAACTGACTGAGCTTCTTAGATGTTGTGTCAAAGAGAGAAGTAGCTGATGGAGAATCTCAAAACCTCATGTCTCCAAGGCGTGAACTGTGTTTTCAGATCATCAGCAAGGTGGGAATCAGCTCAAACGCTGGAATACGAAGTGCAAAAACGCAAAATAGTAGCAAGTATTTATTGTCTTGTTTCTTGTGCAAATATCTTAGTGCACTTAAAATAAAACAAAACTAACTTAAAAATGACTTTTTAAGCAAGATATAGGAGTTTATTGATTGATGAGAAAAATACTGCAAGCTGCCCAGGCAGATTATTTCAATGAGAACATGACATTTTCTAGCAGTGAAACGAGAAGCTTTGACTAAAAACAAGCTTCTATATCTTGTTGAAAAATTACTTGTAAATTAGTTTTGTCTATTTTCAGATATTTACACTAGAAATAGAAAAAAATACTTCAGATTTTGTGTTTTTTTGCAGAGCAAAAGAGCCAATAACCAAGTGTCAATCAACATCTTTTGTGCATTTGAAGAGTTTATTAAATTTTAAATTTAAATGGTGACACAAAACAGTATTTATTGTATGATTGAATCATGTAGGATTGTTTTTTGGTTTAAAATAAATGGAGGATTTAGGTGATGTGTTGCTTTTTAATGGGATATATTTTAGAGCTTTAGTATCAAAGAGAAAAAGAGCTCAGATAAATAAAGCGCTTATGTCAACTGCCTGGACCAGAACATTGTGAGCAGCATTGTCATAGCGGACAATTCACAAGTCTTAATATACATCCACCAGCAATCCGGCGCTCACTTCAAAAGATTTCCAATGTCTGCATAAAAATGCCAATCAGTTTACTGACCAATGGATCTACTTTCCCTTAAAGCTTTTTCTTTTCTGCGTTTAGTGAACAACTTCTGCTAAAAACTTTCAACAGTTTCATAATTTTTTGTGGAAAAAGACAGTTTTTTCCACATAAAATGAAAAACAAATAATAGAAAAACAGTTTTTCAGGTGTATGGAAAGCAAATTCTTACCAAAAAGAGGAAGAGCAGCTCCCTCAGCGATGAGGATGAAGGTCTGTAAGAATCCGCCGGCTCCGCTCAGAGAATAAGTCCTGCTGCTATAGTGATACTTGAGATCATCAGGCCCTTATTGGCTGCTGGATGAGAGCGGAGTGTGTGTGTGTGTGTGTGTGTGTGTGTGTGTGTGTGTGTGTGTGTGTGTGTGTGTGTGTGTGTGTGTGTGTGTGTGTGTGGATGGAGCTGGAGAGGCTGGGGGAAGTGCATCCATGACCCTGGAGAAGGAGATGGGTGGAATACTATGGATGGAAGAGGAGGGCTCAGGTTTTGGAAAGGAGCAGCTGAGAAGCTTCTGTTGCTAAATTTACAGTGATTGAAGGCCGAGAGCGGGACTTACACATCGGCTTGGCATGCAGACAATGGAAGGAAAGTCTGTGTGGCTGTTGACCATTTCATCAGCGAGGAGCTCCATCCGTCACGGCGGGAACAGAGGCACAACGCTGGAGCAAGAATAGAACAAAGGAACAACAAAAAAAAATCGCAAACTCCGTTTCTCCTGCAGATAAATGTCTCAGATCATCAGATCATCAGACAAAGAAAACATGAGAGAACACAACTCATCATTACCAGAAATCTCAGAGATGCTTTCAAGTGCAAATATATCAGTACAAATAGCAAAAATCTAAATTAACTTACATGAATGTATGGAGGAGGATTTGATTGGATCATTTCCTCCAAAGAAAAGGTTCACAAACCATTTTCAGTTTCTCCTCACATCAGAAATTACGGATGAAACCACTGCAAAAACACTAAATCTAAAAGATTTTATCATGGATTCTCATGCAAATATCTTAGTATGCTTGAAATAAGACAAAACTAAGTTTTAAGTAACTTTTTAGGAAGATTTAGGAGCTTTAATTAATATTCATGAAAAGTATCAGCTTCACTGGCAGATTATTTCTCTTGTAGTAAAATAATTTTTTTTTTTTACCTTTTTCATCAATATTAAGGAATTATTGAATTGAAACAAGCTCCTATATCTTACTCAAAGTAACATATAAGTTAATTTTGTCTTATTTATGTGCTCTAAGATATTTGCACTAGAATACTTTTTTGTTTTTGCAGTGCAGAAGCTCTCTGACAAGATGAGAGACTGAAACTAAACATTTAAACTCTGTTTGGTCAGATGAAAACAAATTGTTGATTCTTTGTTCAAATCGCTGCCTGTACTAAAGCAAAATCCCAAAGAAAGAGCTTCAGACGCTCACTGCTTACTGCGTTAAACAACGGATAACATGAAACAGCATCAGATCGGCGATCAGAGAGGAGAGCGGTTTAAACTTCACACACATCGGTGTTTTTACCTCCATCCCTGCTGTGTGTGTGGATGTGTGTGTCATCAGGTAGATCAGTGGCTCCCAAAGATTTTCTGGGGCTATGGATTACAATAAAATACCCCCAAAAGAAAAAAGAACCAACTGTGCTCACATTGTTCAACCAGACATAAACCTTTACACGTATTTTGTTTTCAAACTCCACTGAAGATTATTTCACACTTCAGGTTGCAACAAACTACAAACCATCTTTACAGTGAAACACTTTAACTGTGTGACTGTTTTGTTTTCTTCATTCATTCATACTGCTTCCCGCGCCCCTCCTGCAATGGCACTGCGCCACCCTTGGGGGGCGCGCCCCACACTTTGGGAACCACTGAGGTAGATAGTTGATGCTGCAGTGGCTTTGACGGTGACGGTTGAAGCAAACGCCGCTGCCTGTCAGAGGAGAAGAGATGAGAGATAAGCAGCTGGTTTTTAAAGGGGCAGTGTCGTGTTAAATAAACTTTTTTCAGCTTTTTTCAGTGATTGGAAAATACTTCCATGTGAAGCCCATCTTACTCCCAGATCTTATCCACCTCAGTGAAGGTCTGAAATCAGCCTCTGTCCTCTGATCTGGAGTCGGACAGGTTTCACTGACAGACCAGGCCCTTCTGCATGTCTACAGAAAACAACAGTTACTTGATGTCAGCAACTTTCTTGCTATATTGAGCAAAATTTCAGACAAAAATTGGTATTGGCTAAAATCAGAATCGGCAGGTCAGATCAATAATTAGCGATTGATTGAGGAACCTTTTAATCTTCATCTGTGTTTCCATTGACCATATAATTATGCAATTTGACAATTTGAAAATAAATTTGGTTAATAGCCAATTAAAAAAAAAACCTCAAGTGTTTTTGATGAAAAGTTTTTGCACCAGAATTATTATTATTTTTTTGGTTGTAACAAAATTGGTTTATTTTGAAGTGGAAACACTTTTACCGCATCACACTAGTCACATGACCAACAACTGGATGTTGCCACTGGCAGAAACCACAATGTAGACGACGACAGGAAGTGGTTGGAGGATGATGGCGCGGCTTGTTTGTTAATTTAAAATGACATGTCATTTTAAATTAATTTCTTACTTAATGGAAACACCACAATTGCAAATTTGTGTTTTCTCGGCATGCAAAGTTTTGCTCACAATCATAATGGAAACGCAGATAATGGCATCATACATTCAGTTCTGCAACCTGATAAAATCAAACATTTTGAATAATGACTTTCAGCTGCTTCCTTTCACTGTTGCTATAATTTACAAGGTCAATGCAAAACTGTCCTAGAGATCCTGATGTTTGGGGAGATTTAAAGGAAACAAATGGAGTAATAACATCAACTTCATGGTAAGATCTCTCATTTAAACTGGATATATTGTCACACCTTCATCTCTGTCAGCAATTTTAAACAGCTTTGTCATTGATTTAATTATTTTTCATAAAGATTTCAACTTCTGTCACAGAAATAAATGTTACTTTAGTGTTGTGTGAATTTGAAAACCCTTTAAATGTAAAGCAAGTAGAGCTGATAGCACATAGATGTCAGAAAAATGTTTTCTATCAAACACATATGTAAATATTGTTTCTTTTTAAAAAATCTGGATCTATTTATAATAAGTGGTGGATTTTAAAGCACTAATGGTTATGACTACAAGGCTAAGATGTCTACTGATGTCTTTGAGGAAGAAGGTTTGGGGTTTGAATCCCAGGCTGGATGGACAGATGAAATCACAGAGCCCCCTGGTGGCTGTATGAATCATGACAGATTGGATTTATCAACAGGTCGGAAGGAAAAGAAGCAAAAAAAAACAAATATTTAGATTTTAGATTTCTCTTGTGACCACTAATAAGTCATATTTTGGATTCTGAAAGCAGTGGAGAATAACTTAGTAATGTCATTGTTTTTTTTCCCTCCAATAAAAGTTTGTAATTTAGATGATCAAATGCAATTTATTTATAAAAAATAATTAAATGCTTTGGTTTTATCTTGCTAATCAACAAAATCATTCTACAGGTAAATACTTTTACAACAAAAAAACATTCAGCAGTATTCAAAAAGGTAATTATTTTACTTATAACATGAAACAAATAAAACTAGCATTTTTAAAAATATTTGTTCACTTTTCTTGATGAATTTTGTCAAATTTCAAGTGTAATACGATATTTGCACAAAAAAGCTAGTCCATAAATACTTGGAAACATTTTGAGTTTTATGAGTGTAAATCCTTTTCAAGTGAATAATTGTGAGCAGAAATCAGGGAGATAAAATAAATTTTTTATAGTGTAAAGTAGTAATTCAGATAAAGTCTGTTTGTAAAATCCTAATTTAAGTTGTGGTTGCAGCAACAGAGGCAGTTTGTTGATAAGAGCTTCTTCTCCTCTGCCACCTTCCTCCAGGTGCAGGTGGCCGTCGCCCGCCGGTAGGGGCTGCACCTGCGCCGTCTCAGGTGGCCCGGAAACCCCCATCTGCCCCTGCAACACACACTGAAGGCAGCAGCTTTATTTTTGGAGCGTCTGCAGGCACCGCTGCTCGCTCCCCGAGGCTCCAGTTGACTTCAGGATGAGGCGGCCCTGCTGCTCTCTGAGCCCGGATTAACAAGCAGAGAACAGTTTTTTTATTCACCTGTCAGCTGAAGGTAATCCAATCAAAATAAGAGTCTGCTGCTGGTTCTGGTGAAAGGTCCTGACATAAAGAACAGCTTGTGCACGATTGGTAATTTCAAATGCTTGGTGCATATCAGACATTAAGATGTATCCTCAGGAGGATGGGCTTGCAAACAGGCGCCTAACATGCTGCATGCCTTGCATACACTTGTGCTAAGATGGATGAATATGAGCATGAATCACATGTTAGCTAAAAAATCTGCATTTTTAAAACTTTTCTTGTCAGTTTAGTGAGAAATGAGCTCTAACGTCACATTATTGTTTCCCTCACAGCCAATAAAAGAAACAAAAAACACAAGAAGCACAAGCATCCAAGTCAGGTAAGGCTTTAGATTAATAATGCAAATACAAAACCATTCATTTCATCTAACTAACTGCTTTTTAAGTAGATGGATTGAGGTCATGGCCCACTTTTAACACAAAGCTAATCTTACACTTTCCTCTTTTGCTGCCGGAGTGAAAACGTCCCTGATGTCCCGTCCCAGAGCCTTAAATAGGGGGCGTCTCATGTTGCAGCTGCGCTTTTTGTCTCTGCGATGACAGGAGTCACTTTGACAGCAGGGATTTGCGATAAACATTTACTCAAAAAGCATTTCAGATTTCAAATAATTCAAATCAAGAAAAGTTTTCAAGCGTTACCAAGCCTGAGCTTGGTAACTCGGTTCAGGGTGAACTTGACTGCTTCCTAGGAGAAAGCAGAGAGATTATGTCTTAAGTAGAAATTTAACAGACATTCTCACACGGCTACACGGGGCTCAGCGCGCAGTCAGAGCCTCTCGGAGAGGATTTGAGCCTCAGATTGATTACAGGAGAACTGAAGCGGTTCCACTAAGTACAGGACAGGAGGCAGCAGGTGCTGCTCTTATTTCCATCGCACTAAAATTAGAACGTGGATTTCTCCTAGAGCCACTCACAAACTCTCCACCACCTTCACTACACAACTTATTCCCATCGCTTTCACAGATTTCCCCCCTTTTGTTGGAAAATATCAGTTGGACTTTGGAAAAGCTGTTAGATTTCAAATTAGTGATGATGAATCAAACAAAAGCTTGTTCCACTGATTAAACTGTGATCACGCTGATCTGGAAATTAGAGGTTATTTTTCTGAATTTTGTAAGAATATTTCTGCAGCTCACCCAGAATGTATACACTGTGCGCACAATGTTTTGAGAGCCAATAATGCAATTATGGCACAAACGAATGTAGCTCAGAGTGGGTTAATACAAATTAGCTCAACATATTAGCAATTAGCATATAAACAACAATAATCAATCCATAAATAGTATTGCATAACGAAGCTACATAAACCATAATCAAACTTTTACATAAATGTCTGACTTTTTCTTCACCGTTTACAATATTCACGCTTCTTATGACGCACATTGACGAAGATCATCGCTCCTCTACAGATAAAACCAAAACTATTCGCTCTCAAGCGACGCTTGCTTCTGATTGGCCAGAACAGCTGTCCAAATCATAAGCCCATACCAATCAAGTTTATTTGCATAACATATTTCAGAAACAAGGCAGGCAAAGGCTTTACATTATGAAAACATAAAAAAAATTATAAACACATCATACAGTCAAAAACCAATATTATTAAAATCATCAATATACATCAAATATGTTGGTCAATGTTCAGCTTATTAAGGTTCAAAAGCAGCTCTAAACAGGTGAATCTTTAGCCTTTGTTGAAAGGGACTCAATATTTCAGCTGTTTTCCAGTTTCCTGGAAATTTGTTCCAGATTTGTGGTGCATGAAGCTGAAAGTTGACCTTTAATGTATTTTGTAATACACTAGTAGCCCACGCCCAGGTTGTTGGCGTCCGGCTCAGAGTAGAGCTCTGTGCCAGTTACCGATCCACCCATGGGACCATCCATCTGCTCCGTTAAGAGGCACTCTCATTTCATCAGACTATGAAACCTTTGAAAAATCTGTGTTCAGATATTTCCTGGCCCAGTGAGATGCTTCAATTTATGTGTCAGGTTTCAGCCTCCCTTACCTTGGCCATCATGAACATCATCATCTTCTAGATAATACATCTTGTAGTTGTGAAGTATGAAAGAACTCAAAGAACTTGAAGATAATGAGTTCATAGTACCTTAACGCTTGATTCTTCTCAAATCCTTGGCAGTTAATTTGGGTCTTTATTTTTCTCAACATGTTTCTTGTCTATCTGCAACAAAACATTTGATAATTCTTTGATCATGCTCCAATATCTGGGCAATTCAAGAATGATGCAGCCCTTTTTGGACAAGTAAACCTTTTTTTGTCCCCTTTTTTGCCAAAAGGGGATAAACTACCCAATAATTCTGCACTTCGGCCGCCTCCTCGCTCATTATACACACTAATCACCTCCTATGCCTAAAAATATGGCCATAATACTCACTTGCCAAATATTTGAGCCCAAAGTGCAAGTTATTTAACTTTTGGGCTATTTCAAGTTAATTTGAAGACTTAATGTGGAATTTACAGATTATGTTGGTGCGACTAACTCATCCCAGGAAATCACACACTTTCCAGGAACTATTACAGTTTATACTCTGGAACTTTGAGGTTCATTTCCATAATTTGCCAGCAAAATGACTGCTGGTAATGTAGGCAGCAGTAGTAATGTCATTACATAAACATATGTTACTATTAGGTTTAAACCCCTTATATCTGTTACTATTAGGGGTTTAGATGCGTGCAAAATTTCCACATTAGTGTTGACTTTCTGGTGCTTACCAAGAATTCATGTTACTTTATAAATCTTACAGTTCATACTTTCATGAATCTTTCAGATTTTTTTGGAACTCAGGACATTTTTTTAGCATCTATAGTTCAGGGTTAGGATTAGGGTCGCTATGGATTTCGGAGTCTGTTCATTGTTCAGACTTCTTTATGTCCTCAAACTGACCAGTGAATTAATTTAAAGCCTCTGTTACTTGGAGACGCCATTCTTGCTGAATAAACTCAGTTACCCTCCTGTAGTTTTCAACCATCTTACTTGAGGTTTACTTCTATTTATTGCAGAGGTAATTTTTAAACCATGACCATCTTCATAAGAAGACTGTCCGAGTAAATAGCCTGTCATCATTTCAAAGCTTACCTACTTAAAGAAACATCTTTAAATGTCATTCTATTTCTAATTCACATGCATCTTGTAACTGTGCATCATTTTCAAGACCCAATTAAGATCTTTTGAGCCTGGAAATGAATCTGGTGTTATAAGATCTCAGTTCTCAGTGGCCAACTTGACTCCAAGCCATGACAGGGGTTATACGAGCAAAACCAGTAAGCAGCTGAATACTATACTGGGAGCACTGTAGAAGAGAACGATTATACCTCGTGATAAATAACAAACAAATGTTTGACGAAGGAGTGATAAAGAAAATAAGGAACGCTAAAAATTTATTTGATTGTATTCAAAGACTTCAGTCCCAAAGCAAAAGAAGGATTTTGGTATTTTTCCAGATTATAGCCCAACAAAAAGAGAATGGTGAAGCGATAGTGGCTTGTCGTCCATTATTCCAAAGAGGAGTTTCACAAATCTTCAAAGAGATGTTCAGCTATGAAAGAAGGGAAAAAAAGACATTAATGTAATTGATACTAATCTACTAAACAATTTTAATTTACATTAAACAAACAAATGTACGGAGAGGATCAGAGCCACTGGATAAAAATTATTCTGATATGAGAAATTTTGACTTTTGATATGAAATGAAACTCCAAATTCTGAGAAAAAAAGAAAATTCAGATTTCTTTTTAAAAAGTCAGAATTTGGATATTAACGTTCGAACTCTCAGAAAAAATGTCAGAATTCTGACTTCAATTTCAGAATTCTGAGTTTTCAGAATTCAGAGGAAAACAGTTCTAACTAATTCTGAGATCAAAGTTGGAATTCTGAGAAAATGGTCAGAATTCTGAGATCAAAATGAGAATTCTGACTTTTGTTTCAGAATTCTGACCTTCAGAAAACCAAAGGAGATCAAAGTCTAAATTCTGAGAAAAAAGTGAAAAATCTTTTTTCCCCTCGTGATCCTAATCCTCTTCTTTATAGATGAGTATGTAAGTGGATTATTTAGTGGTATAACTATTTCTCGTTACTGTTGTTATGTTCCATTTCTCTGGTAGGAACGTGCAATGCTGATGGAAGTGTGTTACACTAATGGACTGGAGACAGACCTTTCGCAGCAGTATCCTCCCCCCTACTGCCAAAACCAGGCAAAGACAATGCAAGGCTTCAGAAACTCAAGAAGAAGAGAGCCAAGAAAAAAGGCAGCCTCTCTCAGACGCCCATCCCCTTCCGCTCCTGTTTATCGCCTGTCAATGAAGCCAGCACAGACCTAGAGCACAGTGACCAGTGCAGCCCACCAAGGACACCAGAGTCACTCTATGTTGCTGACTCCTCTGTCTCCAGTTATCCCGTTGGTTCGTTCTACAATCACTCTGTCCCTGCATTCCCTCACCCTCAGGGCAGTCTCAATGGACAAACCAATAGCTTTCACCCGCCATCCCACCCAGCCGGGTTCAGGACCTCTGAGCTGCAAGTGGCTCCGCTGTACGAATGCTCCTCTTTCCTATTTGATGATACTTCTCCCTTCATAGTTCCACCTTTGACATCTTCTGCAGCATGGCAGCAGGTTTCTGCACCACGTCTTCCCCCAGCTTTCAACATAACTTCAAATTCCCATGGGTCAGTCACAACAACCTCTCCAGTTGCTATTTCGCAGTGCAGCCCAAAAATATCAACCCACAGCCTGACCCTGTCCACTGGTGCCGCCAACTCCGGCATTGACCTAACACCTTCTCACATTGCAGGTCTCTCCTGCTCCGGTGCCCCTATCAGTTTCAAACACTCACACACAGCCATTCATTCCCAGCCAGAGGGAGACAAACTAATATAAAGAATGACTTTCAGAGACAGACATTAACTAGAGCTAACGTAGCCTGCATTGGCAACAGTGCTCTTCGGCAGATGTCTTCTGAGATAACAGCTTCTAAAATATCTCTTGTCGACGCAGTGAAAGAGCCAAAGACTGAAGCCATGCCAGCTAAAATCTATACATCAAAGGCCACATTTTATGAGATATCCAAACCTCACTCTGTCCAGGATCTCACAGTGATGAACCTAGCCCACCAAGGAGCCTCTTTATCTGGAGGATTCAGTCAGAAAGCCTCTGTGCCATCAGTAAAATGCTGATCAGGAACTGTCTTCACCTTGGATACAGAGTGTGAGACCTTTGCCTTTGGCTTACACACCAGCTCAAATATCAACTCCTATTTTTGAAACGTCAAAACCCAACCCACTTACATCGACTATGAACCCTACTTTCAACCCCTTCCAGGATTTACAAGCATCAGTTATTAAGAAAGAGGCACTAAGAGACAATCCAGCAATTCCAGGTTGGTCTTTGGGTAAACCTTCAGCTGTGACTGAAGCACAAAACCAAACTGATGACAATAATCAAACTTTCATCAAACAACAAAACATGTATAGGGAAATAGACATTCCCAGTACACGGAAGAGTACAATGAATCTAAGTATGGTCACTTGTGAGTCACACCCCAGAGAGAATATGAGTATGCATGAATTTCCTGTGGTTAGACCTACAATAACACAGTTTATCAACCCCAACACAGACCAGGTTGAGGAAAGCAAAGTTTCATTGCTGCCAAAGGTTCCATCATTTCTTTCTGTACCAACAAATCTCAGCTCTACACCTTTGATTTCAGTGCAAGGGTCACAAAGTCCAAGCCCAGTGTTCTCCAACTATCGTCCTCCTGTAGTGGAGGCACGCAAGTCTTTGACCTCACTTTTGGAGACACAAATGTCATTAGCAAGCTCGAAGCCCAAATCCCGTTCTACATATTACGGACTAACTCCAGTTGAATATGCTGCCTATGGTGGAATAAGGACAGGTCTTTCGCATGGCAGTGCTGCGCATCCTGCCACTGATGAAAACCCTGACATCACCCCTACAGACAAAACTCTAGAGGACTCAGGTGTCTCAAAGCAGGAAAAACATTTCAATGGACTTGAGGACGTAACCTCCGTGGGACACAAAGAACTGTCATCCCACTCAGAAGTTCCAGAGGAAGGGATTTTCACACACTGCAATGACAATATCACAGAGGAAAGTTGGACTGGAACTCAGGATGTTGGGATAGAGTCAGTAAAAACATCTGCAGCGGAAACAATAGAACCCAACGTTCCCTTTGGATTGGCACAGAAAACAATACTGCAATCCACAAGTGATGCATCCACAACTAAAGCCTCATACTCAGAGGCTTCAATGTACCTAAACCAGGTGAGGTACACACAAAAGGTCTGGTGCAGTTTTTGGCAGAGGCAGGGCAAAAAACAAGCATTGATCCAAACATTTACTCCTCACCTTTGGTCAAAGATTTAAATGCAGAATCACAATCTAAACCAAAAGGAGTAAATGTTCCCCTCACACCATCAAATCTTGATCAAACTAATTTTCTGCCTGATGAAATTTGCAATGCAGTGTCCAATGTTACAAATATAAATGAACAATTAGGAAAAATGGAAATAAATCCTACTAAAATCAATCCATCATTACTCAATAATATAAATGTTCAACCAGCTGCCATGTTTATAACAAATCCAGCAGACTGGGAAACTAAAGTTTTTCCAAACCCTATGGCCCAGGTACAGAGTAAATTCCCAGAAAGTCAAGTTATAAATAGCAGAGCTATTTCAGGTACAGAGTCTGCTGAACTGGTTTCAGAAATCCAGCTGTCTAGTAAAACAAATGAAGGTATTCAAGACAGAAACGATGCTGAGTTCAAATACCAAATTAAAGCAAGCAAAAGCATTACTCTACCAAATAAAACAAATATAGGGTACACATTGTCATCTACAGAGCACACACATGAAAAAATACCCAAAGAGCCTCTTATCCCTACCAGAGGACTGATTCTTCCTCATGAGCCTGTGACAGCATCTGTTTGCTCTGGGCAGTACGATATCTGCACAATATCCTCACCAAAAACAAGCACAAGAACATTGCATCCACACAGTACAGAAACTCAAGTTTGTACAAATCACCAAGCTCTTAAAAACAACTTCAATTCGTTCCCATCTAATTTTTGAATGCAAATATTTTACCAAGTAAACCTACCACAGAAACAAAACAGATATCACACTTGGAGCTACAACCAGCACAAACCATCCACACATGCCAATGAAAGAGCTAGAAAAGCTAACAATGATACCTGTGAACGTGCTTGTAAAAACACAAAATAACATGGGGTGGCATTTCCCAAGTCAAGCCATGCAAGCAGAAACTCTCCATGCAACTTCATTTACATCTACAGAAATGTATACACAAACAACAAAGAATAGTCTAAACACTCAAGTGAGTCCACATTTTTCTTCAGCAAACACCAAAGCAGAAAGCTTTGCACCAAAGGAGATAGGGAACATGAGTATGCCAATAAATGAATGTAAGTTATCCAATAAATTACCTGGAAACACAAGTTTATCTGCACAAAATGGAGCTACTCAACACTTGACAGCCCAATCAAATGTTGGGTTCTGCAGCAATGTTGACAATATTCTTACAACTGAAAACACAATTCCAAACATACTTCACATGGAAGCATCTTTAACAACATTGGCAGAGTCAGCAGTGATTGTTAAACCAATGCTTAATGTTCAGCAACCTAGTAAAACTATGGTTCCCTCCAGCCCCACAATGAGGCAAATCCCACCAAAAAGTCCTCAGATAAAATCAGACAGATTAGATAATCATTTTGCGTCAAAATCTTCAATGAATAAGAAATCAGTCATTGGGCCTCTTGATGGTAAAGTGTCTCAAAATCTTCAGTACATAAACAGATCAGTAGACGTACCTATGCACCAAATGATTAAAACTACAGTAAAGGAAAATTATGCTGTTATTGAGCCAGATATGGATCCTGAATGCTTAGCAAGTCCATCGTCAAAAACTAAAAATTCTTCGACACTCACAATGAAAGCGCAGATGCCCAATGCATCAGGTCAAATTGAGAGTAACATATTTTGTTTAAGTGAAAATATTCAATTTGAAAAGCCCAATCAAATACCTTTACCAGTAAATACATCTCAACAGTTTAGTAATCCTAATCAACTCCCAACAATATCCCAAACCAACGCCCCAAATGAGAATCCTCAATCCTTTCCAAGTGCTGTCGTAAATGAACACTCTACTAAAATCATCCAACCTATCAAAGAAGCTAACAAAGATTTCAAAGCCCCATATAGTCCTCCAATTACAAATAAACCATGGGCAGCAATAAGAGCGTCTCCATTACTTGAGCCAAGGGTGAGTTACACGCCTATACAAACGTACACTCCTACTTTACCCCAGTCCTATCAAAATCCTGTTACTTTGGACAGTTTGGCAAACACAAACCCTTCCTCAACCACTATAAACCAACTGAAACACTCTCCCAGTACGCCTTTCAAAATATTACACCAAACAGTGTGGTTCAGCAGCATGAGAAGTCAGTCAAAGAAAGTATCTTAAAACCAGAAACTAAAAAGTCTCCACCAAATGACTCTTCGGTCAATGAGATAAAACTAATTTCCCCACCGGAAAACATGAAAACCATCCAATTTTCAAACCGAGAAGAAACTCTTTCCTCTCTAATGACTAAAACTAGTATGGCCAGTGACTCAGCTTTGAACAGGGCATCAATTTTAAAAGCAGATCCGTCGATTGAGCTAGTAGAATCGAGACCTTCCTCTGCCGTGGCAGAAATGAAACCCTCATTAGTAAAGCCAGAGCCTTCAAAGCCTCTCGTCAATTCAATCCAGACTAGTTCGCACTTGAATAATGAGAAACCAGTAGAGAATGCTTCCCTTGAACAGCCAGCAGCAGACAGTGTGATGAAACCATCCATAGTAAAAGATGCTGTGATTGATTCTGCCACTCCTGCCTCTCTGCCTCAGGCCTCAGTCTCAGTAAAAGCTCCATCTCCAAAACAGAGGAACATCACCGTCATCTCAGCTAAAAACTGGACTCAAAGGCAAGGACATTCTGAAGGCTATAAGTACAGCCAAGGAAACGCCAGCAGTCGAACCCTTCATGAAGTCAACGATCAACTGCATCTTCAGCTACTGAGAAAAAGTCGGAAGCAGAGGGAACATCAAGTTCATCCACTGAGCAAAAGCCAACCCAGAAGCTAAAAGGCCTTAAGGGGAAGCTCAGTGGGTGGACAAGGCTAAAAAAGCACATGGTTGTCGAGCCAGAGGAACCCAAATTTCCTGATCCCATGGACAAACCTCTGGTCACTCCTATTGGCAGCGACGGAATAACCGATAACATGATGGACATGCCGCCTGCTGACCTGGATATGAACCAGGAAGTTATTCAGGACAAAGAAGGACCCAAAGCACTAAAGATGTGGGATGCACTCCTCTTCCAAATGTTTTCTACCAAAGAAAAAATCATGCACCAAATCAATTCCAACAAGAAAGATTCAGAAACAAAAAAGGCCTCCAAAGACGACCAGGCAGCGATGCCATCGTTTGTCAACCGGCTGCCAATTTTACTGTACAGCCCTCGGTTTAATGCCAGGAAGCTGAAGGAAGCAGCAGAAAAGCCACTGAATAAAATAGCAGCAGCTTTTGAAATAGGGCTGATAAAACGCAAATCTCAGGAAGAAGAACGTAAGGATTTCAACAGAACGGCGAAAGGATTCGGTCCGACTAAAAACATTGATGTAACTGATGAGGCTAATGGATGATGTGATCCATCATTTGGGTGATTTATCCCAAAATAACAATTCAGAATAGGTAAGCCATCTGAAGGAATATTTCAGAAATGTGAGCTAAAATAGTTGGATATCTGATTGTACTAAATCAAAACTGTTGTATGTAGTAAGTGCATTTATACACTTTTCAAATACTTGTTTCAAATCTGGTAATTTTTAAAGTTTATTTTGAAGAATGCCAACAAGACAGAAAAAAAATGTTACATTTACTGCAAGAGGTTCAATTACATACACAACACTGTTGCACTTTTATGACAAATTCAATAAGGATGAAATTTGGGTGAGAATAAAACATAAGACAAAACATTTATTCTGTAGTTTTTATAGGTAGATTCTGTTTTCTGTTAATGGTGCCATAGATATTATTTGGGATGCATGAATTGTAGACAAATTGTCATGCTCCATTTTTCTATTTTTCTAAAGTAATTAAGTTTTAAGTGTGTTGTAGACAGGCAGGTTTTATTTGACGTGATAAAAAGGGCTTTTACATTCCTGGATTAACAGGACAGAACGTTTGCTAACAAAGAAAACGAATAAAGTTGAAATGAGTTACAGTAACTGTAGGTTTCTGAAAGGAAAAAAGGAGGAAATGGGCCAGAACAGGTACCAGGTACTCGGTTCGTATTAGCCTTGCAAGATGTCATAGAACTCGAAACGTTCTAAACTTTAAAAACTGGCATTTTATATATATATATATATATATATATATATATATATATATATATATATATATATATATATCACCACCAGCTGCCACTGGTTGATAGTAACCCGGATGTCGTTAGGATGAAGAAGATGGTAGAGAAGAGTGTGACTGTAGGAAAACTCAAGAAGATGGAAAAAGATTTTTCAGAAGACGTATGGATGAAAGCAGTTTTTTTAATTTAACCATATAAATCCCATTGTCTCTAAAACCTTCTTTAATAAAAACTGTAGAAATGATGATCATTTCTTGGTGATGGTAAAGAAAACGTAAAATGAGCAAAGCCCTGTTTATCACATCACTGTTTAATGCTATCTTGTAAACTGTCTGATTTTTTTTTAGAATATATAAAGAGCAAATCTATTTGTCTGTTTGTCTTCTTTTATTATATTGCCCATAATAAAAGTTATATGGTCCTTTATTTGAACATGTTTAGCTGTTTCATTTATTTATATTTGTAGATATATATAAATGTATTTCTGCTTGCAAAGTGCCAAAATAACAAGATTTTTCTCCTTTTTTTGACACACCCATTTTGTCACAACCGCACTTACTAAAATATAATGTAAGAAAAATATAGGAAGCTACTTTCATACAAAAATAAAACAAGAAGCAACACAAAAAGATACATATACAGATAAAATTGTGAACACTAAATTAGATTAAATCAAATTATAATTTTTTATCCACCATTTAAAGACACTTCTCACCTGCCTGGCAGCTTTCATCTTCACTGCAGCCGTTACCAGAAACCTTTGCATACTTGCCGTGACCTGTTACCACATATTTATATTTCTTGGTGGAGTTTTCCTGAAATTAATGAGAAAACAGTATTAATAATGTGCATTTCATAGACATCTGCACTGTATGTTCAGAGATTCATCCAAAACTTTTCTTATAGCACTATTACTTTACAGACATATTTTGTGTTTTAAAAGGAAAAAACAAATAAAGCCAAATTAAATGTCTAGAATAAGCTAGAATAATTTCGAAAGCAAAGTTAAAAATTGGGATGAAAATAATTTACAAATGCTTTAGCCATTAGTAAAGCTGGACAATATGGCTGAAAAGCAACATCAATGTTTTGTATCAGTTGATATTGATAATTATTGATTTTTTATTTTTTTTTAATGCTAACTGGTGGTTTGGTCTTTCCTGTTTCATCCACAGTTTTTACTCCACGGATTTGTTTTTTATTTTTAAACAGTTAAGACGCACTGAAGCAAAATCGTAAACTGCTGCTGCGCAAGTTACTCAACAGGTTGTTGCTTGGTAACCAAAAGAGCATCAGTGAGTAAGGCTGCAGCCTGAAGTGACCCTATTCCCATTTTTTCGACGTAATGAGACCTGTATGCGATCTTTTCATGACAGTCTGAACAACACAGGTCGGATTCTTTCCGAATGCGACCCAGGCCACTTGGGTGTCCGATTCAAATGTGGCCTAACGTGCAGGTCGCATTCCGACCTGTACGCCACGATACACGACAAATGTCACTATTCTGCGTGCTGGAAAGCAGGAAGAAAAACAACAACCATGAAGGACTATAATTAGGATTAAGTTGTTAATATGCTGCTCTGGTTGGACAACAACTTCAAATGTGTAAGCTATGCTCCACCATTAGCATCTATGCTAACTTCCGTTAACACAGAGCACTTTTTCTTTTTATGGCGGTTGGTAAAACACTGAGAACGCTGACGATATTGCGCCCTCTACTGCCCATGCAGGATATTTTGAGGTCGTTTGGCTGTTCACACTGCAAATCCGATCTGACAAAGAATCGGAACCGGGCCACTTCAGGCTGCAGTGTGAAGCCAAACTGTTTCTTCTGCATACATCTCCCAGAATGCTGTGTGGTTCTGGGTCAGAGTTCAGTTAATATTCTATATATTAAATATTGACCCATCTATTGACATTGATCTTATGTCTATTGTTATTGGTTTACAGTCCAGCCCCAGACATTACAAACAACAGATGTGTGCCAGATGTTAAGATTGATTGTCCCAGGTGAAGGTTTCTGGCTGCTGGTTTAAAAATAAACACGTAAATGAATGTGATGAAGAGAAATTCAGTGGAGTTGCAGACTACCTTTCCGTCTCTTGTTGAAGGTAATGTGTCACCGAGGCTTTCCCATAAATTCTTCTTGTTTAAAACGCCACCAGGTCTTATTTCCTAAAACCAGGCAGAACCACAAACAGAGGTTAGCCATCTTTGTCTGAATGAACTGCCAAACGCCTGACAAACTGTGTCGGATTGACACCAGATGTGGAGACATGAGGCAGTGAATAAGACACCAATGAGAGCAGCTTTTGGATAAATCAACATGACAAGAGAATTTGAAGATGAAGCTGTTTCATCTTCTACTTTAAACGCTCCTGGCAGGAGAAGCTCCATGTTTCCAGTTGAGCCACTTTGAGCATGATGAGCAATACCTCAAGCCTTTAGAAGTAAATACAGATGTTCTGAAGAAGGGTGTTGTCAGTTGTTTGACTCTAGGCAAAAGGAACATTGTAATGAATTCCTCAACCTGAATCTACAGACTTGGAAAACTGGAAATCCAGCTCAGAAATGCCCATAAAAACTCCGGGGAGCAGCTTGTAGAAAGTTGCAGACATGTGGAGTTTATATCCGGGATGACCGGCGACTGTCCGCTTTCAGGAAATTTAAAATTTTAATTATTCTAATGTTCATACTGTGATGAACTTTTCATTTTCAGGAAATTGTTTTCTCTTGACAGTATTTCCTCCAAACCTGAGAAACACAAAATCTTAAAAGTATTTTGGTTTCTAGTGTAAATATCTTAATTTACAAGTAATTTTTAAGCATGATTTGTTTTATGTCAGTAAGTCAAAAAGGAATCTGTCCGGCTTCAAACAGATTCTTCTTTTAACAAATTTTTTTTTTCATGTTATAAGTGAAAAAAAATTAACCAGTTTAAGTAGCACTTTTCCCTCAATATTAAGGGATTATTATTATAGTCCTATATCTCATTGAAAATTTACTTTTAAATCAGTCTGGTTTTATTTAAGGTGAACAAATATATTTGCATTAGAAACTAAGCAAAAATACTTGACAATGTTATTTGTTTTTGCAGTGACTTTTTCTGAAACTTTCCTTCAGAGCTAATGCAAGAAAACTGATGCAATTTATTTTCTGAAATTTGAATCCTAAATTGTTGACCATTGTTTTTAATTTATGGAGCCAAACTAAAAAGAAGGTAAAGGCAAGAAGCTGATGTTGTGCTTGAAATAAAAAGAAGCTCCAGCTCACTGCTGGTTTTGATGGTGAGCCGCTCCTGCTTCCATCTTCGCCTCCTTTCACCCACTGGTTGATCAGGTCGGCCACGCCAACTTTTAAACCGTCTGCGTCCTGGAACAGGTGTGAAAAACTGCTTTTCTAAAAAATCTACAACAAGATGCCTCGGAAATCTCCAGAAACATTTTTCTTGGAAAAGCATATAGTTCAGCGGCGGATCGTTTTGCTCCTGACCTTGGATGCGGCGGCGGAGACGATGTTTTGGTTCCAGGCGTCTCCGGCCTCGAACAGATTCTTCTTCGATGCGACCGGTTCAGTGGGGCTTGTGAGGTCGGTCAGCGCCTGACAGCTCGACCTTCCTTCCTTTGAGGAAACCTTCAGAAAAGCAAGCAGATTACGGAGCTAAATCACGGCCATAAGTTTGTTCAAATAAAAACAAAAAGAAAAGAAAGTAAAAGCAGCAAACATTTTTTCAGTTTAAATTTCTTTTAGTTACAAACATTTTTTTCATTTTCAATTTCTTTTCATGTTGAACAACGTTTCTGGCCCCAATTTAACTCCATAAAAATACTGAGATATTTATGCCAAATTGTGCCGCTTGGGACATTTGTGTCGCCCAGCTGCAGATCAAGAATAACACGAATTTGTTTACTCATTTTTTAAATTTTCAAGCAAGCAAATGTTTCAAATGTTTTGAAAGAAACCCAAATCCTGTTTTTATAACTGAGAATAAATTTGTTCAACTGAGACTAAAAATAATTACATACTTTTTTTGTAAAATAGAAATATTTGTTAATATATGACTATGTGAATTATTTATTGCTTGATATCAAGAAGTTCAAATTAAACAGTATCTCTAAATAATTAAAAAGCAAAAGCAGAGATGGTTTTACCTCAAGAGCGTGCGTGTATTCCTCCAATCGCTTATCGATCTTAGAAACAGAAAGCCGTGGGAATGTCTTCTTTATGTTGCTGGTGCTTCAAAAATGAAGAATGAAAAAATAAATGTGCACAGATTAAAGAGCATTGATGAACCATTGAGCAGTGGGAAGCTTTGAAACATGTTCTTTAAAGAAAATTAATATAATGAATTCACTATTATAAATCCAGGTCCATTTTAAATATATAATAGCATCAATAATATTTTCTAAGTTTACCTTTTTCTGAGAGACTCAGTCCTTTCTGTTATCTGAGGAAAAAACAAAGAAGACATGAGAATCACTGGTTTAAACGCTTAAAAATGTTATTCTACCACATTTTGATACCTATAATGTTTATTTGTATGTGTGCATATAAATTATGAATCTAAATTTCTAACAACCTAAAGATGCATATATGGACAGCTTCTTGATTTGGCGCCTTTTTCAAGCAGTTGCTCAAAAACAAAAGGTTTATTTCTTCTGTCATGTGGGATCAAGGCCTGAACTCACCGAACATTTTCCATCCGGTGAGACTCGACCTTTCACCTCGTCCTGTTGAGAGACACAATGTCATGAAATGTCATTTCATAACATTTATAAAGATTGTTTTGTAACCTTTCTTTCTCTCCCTATTTCTCATATTCTCATCTGCTGTGGATCCAACTTCTGTTCAATTCACACCGTTTCCAGTTCATTTAGATTGTTTTGTTTTACAGAACAATGAGGACACAATGAAGACATATCACAGAAGTACGGAAGCCCCGAAGGGCAAATAATGTAAAACAAAAAGTTTTCAAATCGTCTGACAAACTCTGATGGGAAGTTTATATCTGTTTTTCCCTCTGGAATAAACTCTTCCAATTTAATTATTTTTATTTTAAACAATAAATAAGTAAAAATAATAGTAAAAAACTCGATGAGAAACTTAATCTGCCAAGTAACAAATTTTCTTAAGAAAGAGAAAAAAAACTCCTTCAGATGTGAAAAAAAAACATATTTTGTTTATTTTTGTAATACTGCTCTTCACCACAAGAGGCTCTAAACCGACACAATCGCCTTGACTAACATTAGGGCTGCAAACAAACCTTTATTCTTTATAAAAGAAAAACTAACACTGATGTGATTATGTTTCTCATTTTTTGACTTCCTTTATGGGAAAAATTAAAAATTAAAAAACTAAGGCATTTTGGTTGCCAAAAACCTTACAATAATCAAACAAACTTTTGGTCAGAGAAATAAAATTGGGTTGCAAGAAAATCCAGTTTTTATTTTTACTTACTGGGTAGAATTGTATGAGGAGTTTCTGCAAACAGAGGAAGAAGAAAAGATGTTGAAGCATTTTGAACATCACTTTCTCTCATCAAAGCAGTTTCTGTTGAGGAGATGCAGCCAAAAATAAGCAGAACAGATGTGCTGAGCAGGACGCCTGTGTTTTTACTGGTTACCTTGAATGTTGGACTCATGGGGCCGTAGCAGTTTAACGACTCCTCGCCTTCGCTGCTGTTATGGTGAGACGGTGTCGGCCCACCGCTCACCTCATCCCATCTCCTCTCGCTCTCCTCTGATTGCTGAAACAGAGAGCTGCTCTTGAGGAGTTTTTCATTCTGAGAGGATTTCACCTGTGATTATGTGCATCTGCACTTTTTTGCATGGCTTTTGTTCACTGCGTTGTTGGGCAGAAGACTAATGACTGACAGGAAATGAGCTGCTGGTAAAAACTGGAATTTGGTCTGGGATCTGACATCATCTCTGCTTTCGTCAGGTAACATATCATTTCAGCTCTGTGCGAGCCAAAGCAACATTCTTCTGGTTTTATTGCTTTCAGCCTTGAAGCCAGACTGTAGCTTATTAGAAAAGACCCACACATGTTTGAGTCCTTTATGAAACTAAAGACAGAGAGGTGGAAATGTGTGACTCAACTAACAGTCACATTCAAACCCAGATTTCTTATCTACACTGCAAAAAGACAAACTCTGGCCAAGGATTTTGGTCTAGTTTCCAGTGTAACTATCTTACTACACTTGAACTAATACAAAACTAACTCAAAAGTAACTTTTCAATAAGATATAGGAGCTTCTTTTAAGTCAATAATTTCTTAAAATTGATGAAAAAGTTCTGGTTCCACTAGTAGCTCATTTCATTTGTAACATGAGAAAATGTTCCTGTAAGTATGACATCTAATTTTACCTTTTTTTTTTATCAGTGTCTGAGCAAAATGAAATACAGAGTATTTTATTATTTCAACCACTTCCATCCACAAAAGTTATTTTGGATGGCAGAGGTTTAAAGTTATTTTTGTAGGGTTAAAGCAGATTTTATAATGAGAAAAATTTTATTTAATCTTCAACTATAAGTAAACAATAAATGTTTCAGCACTTTTCATGAACCGTTTCTGACAATAAATGATAAAACTATATCCTCAGGTTTTGAGGAAAGGGAGTGCTGTTGGTTATGTTCATCAGAATAAATCGTCTAGTGAGAGGATTAGCAGGAATTATTAATCTGCGTGAACAGATTATTAATCTTAGCCCCTAATGGACGATTGATGCTAATTAGCTTCATACCTTTTTCGTTTACATATCAACTCAATGTTTTTAGAATCCTCTTAGAAGCTCTTTGTCATCATCTAGTGGTCGGAGTGTGAACTACACCTGGTTCTGTGAATCAGATGTGTGCACATACAGGCCCAGAGCAAAATAAAAACAAAGAAAGAAAATCAAATCTGAAGTGAATAATTTACAGAAGGATAAAATATCAACATTAAAACAGAATCTAAATTAGCTTAATTTATTTTGGGATGTTTTAGTGAATGCTGAGCATCCAGTATTCGCCTTTAGCGTGTTGCCTTTTCTAACTCAAAACGTGAAAGTTTTAAATGAACCTGCTGAAAATAATAACAGGATTCATTTAGCAGCATTTTGTGCAAACCTTGTCTTTCATTTCGTGATATTCTTCCCCCTCTGCTGGCCTCTGTGTCTGCAGCTTCCTGATGTGGATTTCTCCTCTGTTTTCACCTGTGGGGCTTCGCTCGTCTTCCTCCTCCTGAATTTCTTCAGCAGCTGAAGTCTGTCGCTGCATCTGCAGGATTGTTTCACCTCTTGTTCCTCCTCCTCGTCCTCCTGCGCCTTCTGCTCCTCATCCACTTCCAGCCGGTGAGCTCCTCCACTGTGGTCCAAGTTTCTGACATAGAAGCAAAAATATTTGACTAAATATCTCAAGTGCTTTTGAAAGGATTTATTGGTTTCTCAATTCTACCTCACTTTAATGGAGTTGTGATACTTTGGTAAGGCTGAAACAAATAATTATTAGAGAAGTTGATTATTCTAATTAACTGATTAATCAGATACAAAAAGGCATATTCTGCAGATTTTTTAGTGTTAGAGTCACATTAAAATATGCAAATAAACAAATAATTCAATTCTTTTTTTAAATATGAAAAAAATATTGTCTGAAATGCAACAACCAAGCATTCCTTTCGTGGACACTTAATCATTTGTAGGATTTTGTTAACATATTGATTTTGAACCAGTTTTCTCAGTGAAAATATAAACATGTTTCTATGAAGGATTTTTAAATAACATACCAAGCTGTATTTCCTATTTTATTGTGAAATAATCAAGAAATAAAATTGTCCTTGTCCCTTATGACATTATTTTACAAAGTGAGGCTCCAGGGGAGGATTGTGATGAAAACTTGTTTTATCTGGTAATAAAGTCATAATATATTATCTAATAATAAAATTAAACCAAAATTAGAAGCTATGATGCAGCATTTATGCTGAATAAATGTAATTATTGAACAGTGAATGAAAAACATTCTAGTTGATGTTTGTTAACATATTTTGTAGCATTGTCATGGTTTGGGAACCCCTCCTCTAGGGGGCGCTGTGGGCCTCACCTGGTCCTTATCGTCCCTGCTGCCAGGTATGACGTCCGGTCTGCAGGATGTCCTGCGGCGTGATGCTGCCTGGCGTCTTGCGACAGGAAGACGGAGGAGCTGTACGACGTCCTGACTGGAGTTTGGGAGCTGCATGTCTGCAAAACGCCAGAGCAGAAATGAAGGAACATCTTCTTCTGTAGTTTGCGGCTAAACAACCTTACGTTTTAAACTGACAGAAACAGAAAGTCTTGCAGAGAGGAACTTTAATTAGTGCTGTATCAGCGGCCTCAGCAGTCCATTTTAGGGAAACTGAAGCTAATCTTAGCAACGTTTGTTAGAAAATTGTTTTCTAGAGATTAACTGTTTACGTTCATATTTTGTAGTAGAAGATATTTCAATACCCTGAATTTTATTTTAAAAGGGGAAAGCAACTTCTCCATTTCGTACACACCGGAGCGTTTGCTCACGTCCTCCTCGGATCAAAGCCCCCCTTGTCCTTAAAACCTAGTGACGCCCCTGTTCTGCATTAATTGATCTTAGCTCAGCAGCATTTATCCTCAGAAATACTTTTTGCTTGTTTTTACTCAATGAAACAAACTCTACAGAGAACAAACCTTCTCTGAAAGTCGTGTTGAATCTTCCTCAGAGCTCCTTCCTCCATCTTCTCCTCTTCCCTCCTCATCATCCTCATGTTTATACCCCTCAGACTCTGATGCTGCAGGCGGTTTGTGCTCCTTCGCCCTGCAGTTTTCCTGCTCCTCCGTCTCATGACGGTTCTCCAACCTGTGACTCCAGTCGCTGAAACCTTCATCTTCTTCCAGGACAAAGCGGGAAGGTTCAGCTCCTCTTCGGACCTGAAAACAGACCAGAAATGTTTGGGACATAGAGTTTCTGTTTCACCTCCAGGAAAGTCCACAAAGCTGCATGCACCGCTACCCGCAAGCTTCTGCAGTTTTATAATGTACGCTTTTGATTCCTTTGATTTTGCATTTTTGTTTACGTTTTCAGCTGCTGTGGTTCTCTTTCACACTGCGCTGTGTCAAATGATTCAGACCCGTTAGCAACCTGTTCTCCCTCACCTGTGGGGGCGCTGCACCAAGAATCACTGGACATGAAATCCCCTGAGGAAGACACTGAGCAACTTCACAAAATGTGAACAAGATGGAGTATTGCCAGATTTTAATGTTTTAGGTTTTTTTTAATTGTCTTTGGTAAAAAAAAGACAAAGGAACCATTTCTCCTGCTTGCGCTTGGCTAGCACATTTGTTTGTTTTTTTTTTTATTACCCAGAATGCCCTGCGCTGTAGTCCAAATCCTGCTTTTGCTTTGCACTCTCTGCTGTCCTTGCTTTTCACATATAAATTCAAACCAGACCAGATTTCACTGCAACCAAACTGAGATTGAGGTTAGTTAGCATTCACACTTCCCCAAACAAGCTGGAGTTTTATTAAAATGGACCAAGCAGAACTGGGGTGGCTGCACCATAAATGACCATTCGCTACGTTTACGTACAATTGTAAATGCAAATTGTGAGCAAACTTTTTTTCTACTAGCTTTTTCTATTATCTAATGATTTGGAGGGAATCAACAAAAAGACAAAGTTCAATTTAGGCAAACGTTGATGCTACGCATGGATGTAATAAACAGGAAGCAGAAGTTTCCAGCCAGCATGAACCAAACATTTCAGAACAACAGAGAAGCTTTCGGTAATGTGTAATGTTTTGTTTTAGTCTGAGTATTGGTCCGGTTGTCTTGTTTAATGATTTTCGGTGGAAAAACTTTTCCCAGAGACGTTAAAGCTGGACAAATAATGAAAGTGATTTGCAGTGTGTGAGTGTTTACTGGCTCCTGCTGCTGCTTAGTTTCCTAATCAAGCATCCAAGGCTTTCTGATGTCACACAAAGGAGATGCAGATGGTGGACAGAACTTGTGCCATCAAGCTCCATGTCAACAGAGACGGTAACCATGGAAAAATCAAACAGAGTCTCCAGTTTCAGCCCAGCTCACGTTATCAGACGGATCCTTGGAGACAGTAATATATGCTTGATGTGTTGTTCAAATCAAATAGATGGGATCTATGGATGCATGTTTTGTTAATCTAAAAGTGGACCAGATGTATTTTTAAAGAAGAAATTACAACAGTTTGCACCTGTAAACAAACCAATTCATGCCATTGCTTACCAGCTAATTTTTCTTACATTCTTTTTTGAAAATATCTGGATATTCATAAAAAAATGTAAAAAATTCAGGTGTATTACTCTTTCTGCTTCCGCTAATTGTTGACAAATAAGAGTAAATTACTCAATGCTGCCTCCTGCTGATAGGTTGTACTTATTGGAGTATATGTTATAAACAAATGGATCAAAGAAAATTACTTTACAGGATCAGCAGTCAAAGTGGGAGCAAAACATCTTCTAGGTGGAGCGATTTGATGCGTGGTTGGCACGAAATGTCCAGTGGCAGACGGCTCCAAACCTGCAAAGCTACAGAACAACAACGAGGCCGAGGAATGAAACAAGCAGCACAGAAAACAAGAACTGAAACCTTTCTCCAAACACAAAGTGAAATTACTTAAAACACTGATAAGTGTAAAGTTACAACTAGTAGAATAAACAATTTTCAGCAAATGTTTCAGAATCAATTTAATCGTTTTGTGTTCATGATTCTCGACATAATGTGCTAATTTCAAATATTCTCGTGAATTATAATGGATGGAGTGAGTTTCAACACACCAATCTTCTCAAGAAAACCAAGTTTTTAAGATGGGAAATCCATCAAGAAAATAACCTTGTAATCTAAAGAAAATACATGTGGAAAACAGGATGTTAACTTGTTATCTCAAGAAAACCATCAAGAAATTAACACTTTATTTTGGGAAAACCACTGGTAAAAAGTACATATGGAAAACATCTGCTCTCAGCTTCCGTATCAAAGTGTTTAATAAGTTCTGTAAAATAAAAATATGTTTTTCATCTCTTCTGAATGGTGTGTGCTGAACTCACTCTGTGCTGTGCGTGCCGTCCTGCTGCCGGGGCTCTGGGAAGGAGAGGATCCCTTCTTCTTTCTGCTTCTCCCTGGCTCTCCTCCGCCGCTCCCGCTCCACCTCCTCTGCATCCTCCTGGCTCCGCTGCACCGTCACCCTGCAGCCAGCATGGACACCAACACGCCGTCAGCATGCATTCTGTGTTTTTATTTTATGAAAACTTTCAAAATTTCAGCTCAGATTCTTTCAAATGGAGAAGGATAGATTTACAGTGAAGTTGCTAGTTTCTTGTGCAAAAATTAGTTCATGTTCTGAAGTAACATTAATGAAACCCTAACCTTTCTACATTTGCATGCGGTATTAATGATGCTCAATCAGATTAATAGTCAAGTATAAATATTTAGCAATAATATTTAGCTTGGTAACTGAACAGTAATTTGAAGCTAGATATTTTGCCTCAAATGACATTTTCTGATCATTCACTAAACGTTTAGCTTCAAAGTAAAGATTTAATTAGCAAACTAAATATTAATCTTAAGCTTAATATTAGCTTGTTAATTAATTTTTCAGCTTGAAACTGCAACATTTATAAATGAATGAAAAACATGGTGGGCTTTTCTGTGAAGGCAGTTTAAATAATGCAACAACATAACTTTACAAATAGTTATTTAACTATACAGCTAACAATCTATTAGCTGTATGTAACATATTGAAAAGACAATCTAAATTGTTATTCAATATAAATGGCTTTTAACCAAGATAATAGGCCAGTTTCCTTTCAGAAGAATAGGTACGACTCACGAAAGAGCAGTTAGGCTAGAGTTTTGCAGCTGCGAGTGTTTTGTATTTGCAATGTGAATCATATATACATATTTACAACCACAACATTGGGATATGCAAATGGCCATCAAGGAAAAAAAACAAAACAATGAAATAAAAAGGAAAACAGAGGAGAAAAGAAGAAACACAACAAAGGGGAAAAAAACAAATTAATCAACCGTTCCCAAAGTTCATCTTACAACCCCTTAGTCCATCACCCCGAATGGGGATTAATCCCGTCACAAACAAGGCGAGTATCCAGGGCGTGGTTCACGTCCTGGGTAATTGAAAGTCCAATCAAAGAAGGAACAGTTCTCCGTAGGATTCTCCTACCAGCTGGGTAGGAGAAGCAAGCAGTCCTCTGTCACCAACAGGTGAAATCTTTCTTTGGCTCTAGGCCTGGTCTCATAGCTCACCATCCACCTGGCCAGTTCCGCAGTTTTGTGGCATACTACCGGATCTTTTTCATCTCACTTTCCGGCTCACAATAATGGGCTCCTGCCAGCTCTGCTCCTTCCAACGCGTTCTACCCTTCACGCCCTTTTGCTTGAGCTAATATACCTAGCCGGTAAACTGGAAAGGTACATGTGACCCCAGTACTCAACCGCGATTGGCTAAACGATAATCTCGCGAGAATCAATCATAATACTATTAAAACATCGCGAGATTTGAGGCTAAAAGGCAAAAGAGTAGAAAATCAGAGGAATTGAAGGTTTAAAATTACACTCGGGTTACATCCTCCCCCCTTAATTCCATGCAACCCCGGTGCATGCTAAATTATCTGAACACTATGACGCACAGGAGCATCTGAAACAGGTTCAGCAACCATTTCACCATAAGCAGTAGCTAGACTGTGTAAAAGATTTTGCACTACAGAAATTAAAGGATTTCCTAAAGCAGCATACTGAAAGCGCTTAATTGGTTTTGGCTCTCGACTAGACCGACGAATTGACTGTTCAGCTTTTAAACCATCACTAGCCTGATGAGCATCTTTTGGTGATTCTGTGGAATGATGATGCATGGTCGAATTTGGTAATGTCTCTACTGGGCCATGGCTCTCCAAATCTTCAGATGGGCTTAGCTCAGGAACATGTTCAAGTTCAGGTGAATTTCCTGGGTCCATCTGATCTTGTGAAGGAACTTTTTCCAGGGCTGGAAGTGGATCCATAGCATCAAACAGTAGAGACGGCTTATCCTCATCAGATGAAGGATTCTCTTTTTCCATCTCAGGAACTGAGACTCTATTTATGGGCTGGGTAGGGCATGTCCCCTCAACACTGACCTTCACAGTTGGTAAAACTGAAAATCGAGATGCCCTCCAGTCCTCATCCTCCTCATCTGGGCTTTCCTCCAATTCTTCCACTGGTTCTTGTAGACTGCGGGTCTGCGGCCTATGAGCCGGTGTGGAAACTGGTGGGTCAACTTCAGTCTGAGGAAGAAATCCACAAGGGAGAAGAAGGTCGCGGTGCAGAGTCCGGGTCCCTTCAGAGGGATCTGTTCTGGTCTTACAATATACACAGGAAGCTCACCCACACGACCAATCACCACATAGATGTTTGTCTCCCACTTATCCTCCAGTTTATGCTTGCCTCTGAACCTCACATTTCGGACTAATACTCTATCACCTTCTTCAAGACTTGCTGATTTTACTCTCTGATCAAAACGAATCTTGTTTCTTCTTGCCATCTTTTCTGCATTTTTAGAAGCTAGCTGAAAACTTTCCTTCAGCCGAGAACGCAGGTTCTGCACATATTGAGAATGTGATTGAGATGATAACTCTTTGACAGGCAAGTTGAAAGCCATGTCAACAGGAAGTCTTGGACAGCGACCAAACATCAACTCATATGGAGTAAAACCTGTAACCTCATTTCGGGTGCAATTATAAGCATGAACAAGTGGCTTGACATACTCTTTCCATCTAGTTTTCTGCTCTGGCTCCAAAGTACCCAGCATACTGAGCAAAGTTCTATTGAACCTTTCAACAGGATTCCCACGGGGATGGTATGGCGTGGTGTGTGACTTTTTAATGCCAGCGATGTTGCAGAGCTCTTTAATGAGGTGAGACTCGAAATCAGGCCCTTGATCCGTGTGCAGGCGTTCAGGAAACCCATAATGCACAACAAAATTCTCCCACAGACATTTTGCAACGGTCTTCGCTTTTTGATTGGCTGTTGGAAAAGCCATAGCATACTTAGTAAAATGATCTGTGAGGACAAGAATGTTTTTAGTGTTGCTTTTATCAGGTTCAATTGATAGATAATCCATGCACAGGAGCTCAAGTGGCCGGCTTGTCTGGATATTCACCAATGGCGCAGCTCGTTCTGGCAAAGCTTTCCGACGAATGCAGCGATTGCAAGTTTTAATCTTGTTTTCTACATCTACAGACATGTGTGGCCAGAAAAACCTAGCTCTTACAAGGTCAAGTGTTCTTTCAATCCCCATGTGCCCCATATCATCATGAAGGCTTGAAAGAACAACAGAACGGCATTCCTCTGGCAACACAAGCTGAAATGATAGGACTTCACCATCCTGCCTCCTCCTATATAAAATGTCATCTTTTAGTTCAAGACGTTTCCATTCTCTCACCAGAGGAAGGTCAGGAAGCTCAGCCCTGACAGTTGGAGGGATTTTCTCTCCTGTTTCAAGCTGATGAATAACTTCTTTCAAAACAGGATCAGCTCTCTGTTTCTCCCTGATGTCATGAAGGGACAGTGATGGAAGCACTGGCAATCCTTGGGTCTCATCCATGTATAAGTCAGGGAGAACTGTAGGGGTCATACTCACAGTTTCCACTAGAGTAATGTTTCTCTCCAAAGGACCATCCGGACTTTGGCCTCTCAGTAGACAGCTGTGACAAATGGCTCTGGTCACAGCTGAGGTGAGTTCTGTAGCATCCTCCATTTCATTCATATGGGTTGTGATGAATTGCTGCACCATGGCCCATTCTCTTTGTGGGTCAGGTGTTTGGGGATGTGGTCTCCTGGAGAGGGCATCAGCATCTCTGTTTTGGCTGCCAGCACGGTACTGCAATTTAAAATCATATGTAGACAGTGCAGCAAGCCATCGATGACTAGCAGCATCAAGTTTAGCAGAGGTCAAGACATATGTTAATGGATTGTTATCAGTAACAACAGTGAAACTGGAGCCATAAAGATAATCATGGAATTTTTCAGTTACACTCCATTTTAAAGCTAAAAATTCCAATTTATGGGCTGGATATCTAGCTTCACTGGCAGACAACCCTCGGCTAGCATATGCTATAACTCGTAGCTTTCCCTCTTGTTCTTGATAAAGAGCAGCTCCCAACCCAGTGGTGCTGGCGTCTGTATGCAGAATGTAAGGATGGCTTGGGTTAGCAAAACCAAGTACTGGAGCTGTAGTCAGTTTGTCAATCAATGTTTCAAAAGCAGATTGACACTGTGCAGTCCACCTTTCATTAAAAGGTTGTTTTGCATCATGGTTTTTCATTGTGATGGTTGTTTTACTGACACATTTGCGAGCAGGAGAATACCCCCTTGTCAAGTCATTTAGAGGCTTAGCAATAGCAGCGTAGCCATTTATGAACCTGCGGTAATACCCCGCAAATCCGAGAAATGATCGCAGTTCTTTTAAAGTTTGAGGAACTGGCCAGGATTTTAAAGCACTTATCTTTTCTGGATCCGTTTCAACCCCATGCTCAGAAACTACATGGCCTAAATAACGCACAGAAGTTTGGAAAAACTTACATTTTTGTGGTGATAATTTAAGGCCATAATCTCTAAGTCGATGCAGCACTCTTATCAACCTACTCTCATGCTCTTCTAGAGTGTCAGAGAATAATCAAATCATCCAAGAAGACTAAAACTTCTTTTAAATGCAAATCACCCATGCACTTCTCCATAAGACGCTGAAAAGTGCTTGGTGCATTAGTCACACCTTGGGGCATTCTATTAAATTCCCAAAACCCAAGTGGAGTCACAAATGCAGTTTTAGGCTTATCACCTTCCTCCATTTCTATCTGATAATAGCCTGACTTCAGATCAAGAACACTGAACCAGTGTGAACCAGTGAGAGCTGAAAATGACTCTTCCAAATTTGGCAATGCATAGGCATCCTTCACTGTTTGTAGATTCAACTTTCTATAATCTATACAAAGCCGAACATCTCCACTCTTCTTCCGAACAACTACTATCGGTGAAGAGAATGGTGACTCTGATTCTCTTATTACCCCTGTCTCCAAAAGACTCGCAAATGATTGCGAAACAGCTTCAATGTCATTGGATGTATAGGGCGAGCACGATGTTTAAATGGGGTCTCATCATGAAGATGGATGTGATGCTTCACCCGATCAGTACATCCAAAGTCAAGGTCATGATGAGAAAACACTTCTGGTATTTCTTTGAGTTTAGCAATAATGTGATCTTTCCAATCAGGAGACACTGGAGAATTTCCAAATTCAAACTGGAGATCAACTTTGTCAGTGTTCCTGAGCTGCACATTACTACAGGAAACCTCAGAAAGAAGCTGAGGTGACACTGTAATTTTCTGCAATAATAGCAGACGGTGACAATGTTATGCTCTGTTTTGACTCATTTGTGATAACCACTGGGATCTTATGAGGTGTATGCTTGGGCAATGACACCAGACAACTTTTCACACACAATCCTCCCGGCAAAGGAGTAGATGGCTGCTCAACTAATGCCCAACTGCTAACCGGCAGCAAGCTGGTATGGGCATTCCCTTCTAGAACTCTGGTATGGCCTGCTGAAATAACTGCAGGCGACTCACTATCTAATGCTACGTCACATACACTGGGTTCTTGGGTCTGCTGATGACGCAACTGAAGCAGCTTGAGAACAGCTTTATAGCAATACTTTGCTGGGCTAAAACTAACACGTTCATCTTTCAGATGTTTGTCATACAATGAATCAAGAGTGTTCATTCCTATCAGAACATGGGACTGAGTTCCACTTTTAACATCTGGAACCACAAGTGCCAGAGTACAAACATCCAGATCAGTGCCAATAAACTCTTTGGGAAAAATGACCGTCATTTCTATATACCCTAAGTATGGGACAGCTTGGCCTGCAGCTCCCTCTACTTGTAATAGCTCACTTAATGGTTTCACAGGTTGATGAGAAAAATACTGATTGTAAAATGAAACTGGTATTGTGTAGTAACTTGGGATCCTGTATCTAACAGGCATTGAACTTGCTCCCAGCTATTATTACTTGACCAGTACATTTTGAGCCAATCAACCCTTGTGGCAATTCTGCAGCCTCAGGAGTTACATGAGACAAATTAGTGCATCTTATAGGTGTCTGCTTGGTGGGACTTTGCTGGTCCTCTGCAGTTCCCGTTCGCCCTCAACGAGAACCTGATTCAGTTTAACGACAGGGCACTATGCGGGTTCATTTTCTGCCACTTCTTCTGCTTTTCCATTAACTGTTTCTTTTTGGCAGCAACCAGTAAAGGATCAGGAGGGTTGTCACACTTAGGTTTTATATGTCCATCTTCCCCACAGTTGTAGCAGTAACCTGGCTTGGTGTGATGAAGATGCTTTTTTGAGAGAGGGTTGAGACACACTTTTACTAGTTTGTGGAGACTGACTGAACTTGGCAACATGCATAGATTTTGGCAAATGGGCGGGTTCTGACCAGACTGAACACTTGTAAGAGCAGCCAATTGTTTTTGTATATCAGCCAACTGCTTGGCAAGTTGCTTGGTGATAACAGTCAAATTATCATAAGCACTTTGTTCTTCAACTGGTGCACAAGCATGATGTAAATGTACACTAGCCCTGGGTTTACTGGAACCAAGATGCTGTTTCATACGCTGAGCTTTGGCAGCTTCTCTGTCTTCTTCTGTTCTTAGCAACAACAACAATTCTGCAAAAGACGGTGGTTTTGACTTGCGCTGTTTAAGCTGGAGCTCAGAAATTAAGGTGTTATCCCAACATCCACGACAGAATTGATTCAGCAGATGCTTTTCAAAATCAGCAGCCAATACTCCACCCCTCCGTAAGGCATGGTTTAGAGTCACTTGCAAGCGTTGTAAATAAACGGATGGCTTTTCACCTGCGTCTTGAAACTGCTCCATGAATTTTGCATACAGTTCATCGCCATCTTGGACCGTTCCATAGGCAGAATCCAAGATTCTGAGGTAAATTAAAGGAGGAGCATCCGGTTGAAGATGTTTAACCATGTCTGCAGCTGGTGGTAACAAACTGTCAAATATCCTTCTAGAACGCTGTAGTTCTGATACAACAGGGTCTTTTAACAGTAGGTCAACACTGGATCGCCAAGTTTCATAGTCTGTTTCATGTTGTGGTCTTGGAGTTCGACCAGAAAATGATCTAAGCTTCAATGAGGACATGTGTATTGCATTGTCATCACTTTTCATGATATGCTCAACCACATACCTCTGGACTCCAGGTGGGTTGATATCTGACAAAGACATGGCTGGCAAAGGTCCAGAAGGACGTGACGTATAATGTGCGGCAGGATCAGGTTGAACATGTGGCGACTCCCCATCCTCTGCAGCGACATCTTCTGGCTTAAGATGAAAACCACCCTTGGTTGCCATCTTTGATGTAAGGGAAGCAGCCATGGCCAAATCCTCTTCTTCTGGGGAAGTCTTCAAAGAAGATGGGACTGGACAAAGTTCAGTGATGGATTGGCCCAGTAGAGACATTACACGCCTGAAGACATCTGTGTAATCCTGACCTGTAAGCTTAGCCACATTTTTCATTTCACTCAGGTATGTTTCAGTTATTATTTTAGTTTCTAACTCGGAGCAAACTACTGACAGCTCTTCAATTTCATAAGTAATTTTTTTAGTTTGGCAAACATACGTGTAAGGCAAGATTTTACGCAGCCTCTCCAACGCACTCCCTGATGAAAACTCAAAAATTATGCAGTTATAGAAATCTGAGTCAGAATCAGTTATAAATTCAAACTTTTCCATTGACCCGTATCCAGTCAGAAAATCAGCCACTTCATTATCAGTCTCTGAGTTCGTTGCATGTCTAATCAACACTGCGTTAGGTATTTTAAAACCACATTTCACCAAAACATCCATATTAGCAACAACTAGCAACTGCAACACTCCAGCTTCTATACAACTGCTCCTGGCTAGCTCACCACTAATGTATGTAACATATTTGAAAAGACAATCTAAATTGTTATTCAATATAAATGGCTTTTAACCAAGATAATAGGCCAGTTTCCTTTCAGAAGAATAGGTACGACTCACGAAAGAGCAGTTAGGCTAGAGTTTTGCAGCTGCGAGTGTTTTGTATTTGCAATGTGAAATCATATATACATATTTACAACCACAACATTGGGATATGCAAATGGCCATCAAGGGAAAAAAAACAAAACAATGAAATAAAAAGGAAAACAGAGGAGAAAAGAAGAAACACAACAAAGGGGAAAAAACAAATTAATCAATCGTTCCCAAAGTTCATCTTACAACCCCTTAGTCCATCCACCCCGAATGGGGATTAATCCCGTCACAAACAAGGCGAGTATCCAGGGCGTGGTTCACGTCCTGGGTAATTGAAAGTCCAATCAAAGAAGGAACAGTTCTCCGTAGGATTCTCCTACCCAGCTGGTAGGAGAAGCAAGCAGTCCTCTGTCACCAACAGGTGAAATCTTTCTTTGGCTCTAGGCCTGGTCTCTTAGCTCACCATCCACCTGGCCAGTTCCGCAGTTTTGTGTCATACTACCGGATCTTTTTCATCTCACTTTCCGGCTCACAATAATGGGCTCCTGCCAGCTCTGCTCCTTCCAACGCGTTCTACCCTTCACGCCCTTTTGCTTGAGCTAATATACCTAGCCGGTAAACTGGAAAGGTACATGTGACCCCAGTACTCAACCGCGATTGGCTAAACGATAATCTCGCGAGAATCAATCATAATACTATTAAAACATCGCGAGATTTGAGGCTAAAAGGCAAAAGAGTAGAAAATCAGAGGAATTGAAGGTTTAAAATTACACTCGGGTTACATGTATTTTATGACTAGAGGTTATGAGATTGAAACAGAGAGAAGCTCAAGGTCACAATGTGACCTTTGGCAGGCTGTAGAGAAGTAATGAGCATCAGTGGCCTGTTAACTGGTTGGCTAATGGTTTGAGTCGGTATCTGTGTTTCACGGCTTGTTAACTTTTAGCTGTTTTCCACCTTGATTCCTGATGAGGTGATGCTCTCTCTCGCCAAACAGCAGGAGAGGGAACTCGGTGTAACACCTCAGATGTTTGCCATGAAGAAGATGAATAAGGAACAGCCAGGTAACAGGTTTACTGGTTGTTCTCCAACCAAAGCATTTAGCACGCCTAACTAGAACATAACCCGGTGAAATAACGTTTTCCAGGGAGAAGATGTACAATAAGTACATCTCCTGAGGAACGTCTTAAAAAGCAGCAGCATCGAGACTCTTGTTTGTTTCCAAACATGCCAGGTTTGTTTTCTCCCCTTTTCAGCAAGTACATTTTTAAAACTCCTAAAGTTTTCTTCTGCAAAACTCAATGATTCACTGCAGAAACATTTCTGCCATCATTTTTTTAATAGATGAACTAATGGCTGTAAACCAGGTAACAAAAAATGACCTTCTCAGACATCAAACTGAAAGTGAGACACACATAATAATATCCTCGTAATTTATATTTTTAATTTGATGGGATAAAGAATGAATCTGTGGAAAAGTTTATGTGGCGTGAAAGAAAACACTTTGTTTTTGGAAGAAGCCTCCAGCGGGACTAATTAAAACTGCTTTTATTGTGCAAGAACATCTGGATAAACTTGATTCAGCTGCTGAAAGGTTTGACTTGATCTGAACCTCACTGGAAAAAAACCCACAGGAAACGGATGAGGAGCGGCAGCTGAGATAATGCTGCAGAGGAAGGATGGATGAGCAGGAACTGTCAAAATATTAGGGTTGCTGGGAAAAGAAATAAATGATTTTAGCAAATAAAAATTACATTCTGATACGTCGCAACTGAAAACCTCCCTGTATGCAAGGTTATGGGATTTTATTATATATAATTTATATATATATATGTATGTATAAATTTTTTTAAAAATTACACTATATATATATTTAATTACACAAAGTAGGATTTAGTAATTAGAAATATTCTGAAGGAACTAAAACACTGATTTTCTTGACTGTGACACTGTTTTGTGTTGCTTTATCACCAAAAATCCCAATCAGATACGTTTGAGTTTGAATAAAGGTTTTAAAAGCTCAATTTCTATGTCCAAATCTTAAAAATGTGGCACATCGCTCCCATCAAATGCATAAACTTTGAAATGGTGCAGGAGGAAATGAGCCAAATCAGTCGGTATGAAAGTGTTTATTTTAATGTTGCTTGGAGAAAGAATTGCAGAACATCTCAGTATTCAGCAAGAACATACCAATACTATTGGTAATGAATGAATAAAACAAGGTCGCAATTTAATTTTATCCCGGAACAGTGAGGTTTGGATTCAGTGCAGAATACTAAAACGGACTAAAAGTGCCAACATCTGTATACACGAGTAAGGAAATGAGAAGGATTATTTCTATGTGGGATTTTCATCAAACATCTCAGGATTCAGTGGAACCGTGATCGGAAAGTTCTGGTTCTGTTGGATTTGAATGGATCCGCAGGGGATCAGGTTGGATCATCTGGCTCTCATCACAGCTGACTGAAGCAACACAAAGAGATAAAAGTTCATATTGATTGGATTCACATTTGAACCCAGGCACCACAATTTATGGTAGATTATAAATCATAAACAATCTGCAGCTTTTTGCCTGATTCCTTTGGGGATAATAAACCTTTTATTATCCTGCACAACTCAGAGAACAAGGAAAACACTTTAATAGTGATGCATTTCTACATTTTATTACAGATGGAGTCATTTAGTAGATATTCCAGAAAATCTGCATATTTGTCTCCTTCTTAAAATCTGGTTGACAAACTGAGTTTTAACATAGGACTGTAATTAATTGAAGTTTACTTTAATCAAATAAAATCCCCATCAGTCAGAAAAGTATCTATCCATACATGTATTTTTATGTCTTTTTTGTTAAGTGATACAGTAAACAAACGCTTTAACGCACTCCACACCACAGCAATGCAGGAAGGGCTTTTAATAAGAAGCATGAGACGCTGCTTGTTTTCATTCAGCACAAATAAGAAGTTCAGAGTGAGATATGGGCTTATGGAAACACAAAAGTGTCATAATTTTTGTAAAACAAAAAACATTAAACATGGCAGATATTCAACATGCACCAACTCTTACAAACGTTTCTCTCATTAATATTATTTTTTTCTACATTTGTAATAAGTTAAAGCTCCCTGTTTTAGTCATTTTTAGTCATTATAATAAGATAAACGCCTTTCAGTTTCTGATCGTATGCAAACATTTGACGATGGTTTGTTCCAACTGGATGAAAAATAAGAATAAAAAATACTTAATTTTATAGAAAAGTTAGGCATCATTAGCCTAAGAACTTTTCAGTAACAGGAGTTTGGATTTTTTGTTTCTGTTTTTATTTATGCGACTCTTACAGGTGATAGTATCTGTGTTCGTAACAAATTGTCCTCTTCAAAGGTGAGTCTTATTTAGTTAAAGTGTACTTTGCAATATGGCTAACCTTATGGATGGCTAATAAATAGTTACGTTTATAATCCAAAAATACTTTATAAATCATTATTAACTGTTTATTTTGCAGTTATTAATGATTTATAAAGTGCTTATAGATGAATTTATAACATACTTATTAGCCACCTATTATGGGAGCTTTATTGTAAACTGTTAAAGTTAAAGTTGCACCTTTTCTTTTGGGAGGGAAAGTCATTTATGAATGTCGGTGCAGTTTACACACTAGGTGGCGCTACTACAAGAAGAAATTCATCTCATGAATGGAATTTTGAAGCAATGGAAATTCAGATCATGTTTTAAGTAAAGGTTTAGTATAATTGAATTAACTTAGGATGATAAAACAAAATGAAAGTGTGGAGAAGAATCACAGTGAAGAAGGAATAAAGTGACTGTTTCCTTTAAGCAGCGTTTTCATCTCATTTTTTGCATTGTATGTGGCAGAGTTTTATTGTTGACCACACTCCGTTTCAAACCGAGCTGCGTGCCAAATGTGACACCAACACACCAATTTGCACCTTGTGAATTACCTGCTAATTGCAGAGGCGAATGTATCATGAACCATCTGCACTGTAAAACTGGCAGGATGTGATAGGCGTATTGTCTGGGTCAGCTAATTTAGTCACTCTGAAAATATGCAGGGCTGCAGGCCACACCACATTGCAGCGCAGTCTGGCCTGCGACGCGTCCCCGAGGAACGCTGCGACTTTTGCAGAACGGACTCAGAAACTGAACCTAATATTTAAAAATTACATAATCAATTGGACCAAAATAAAAGTGGAAAATCATAAAAATTGAGGGGTTTTTTCCAATAAAAAACTCAGAAACTTCATCAAAAACTTGAAGGTGTGTGTCTGTGTCTGGAAAATTTTTGGTTAAAAAACATGTTTGATTTTCATTCAGTGGGTAGAAAATCCAGAAATTCTCTCAGGTAGGAGCAGAAATACTTCATAATAAAATCACTTAAGTAGGATTAAAAAGTAGGCATCTAAGAAATAACCCAAGTAAGAGTAAAAAAAAGTATCTGGTAAAAAGTTTACTCAATTACTGAGTAACTGAGCGAATAATTAATCATTTAATATTTAAAAACTACATCATCAGAAGAACCAAAATAAAAATAAAACAAGTGGAAAATCACAAAAAGTAACAACAATAACAAGAACTGCAGGTGTGTGTCTGTGTGTGGTGCAACTTTAGCTAAAACATACTCCAGTAAAAGTAAAAAGTACATTGTTTTTTTCAAGAAGCTACTAAAGTAAATGTGAGTAGTCGCTACCCCACTCCGAACTTTTAACATGATGATGTGGAGTTTTTATGTGCAAGCAAATTATAGAGGAGATCCGTCTGACAAACATCACATTTTCCACCACTTCAACAATGAGGCAATGGAGGCCTCGGGGACGGCCGTCTCTTTGTGTGCGAACGCAGCCAGATGATGTCATGGCCATTAAGGAGGTTGCAGTTATAAAGGAAGCCATTGAAGTTAGAGATCGGTGTCATTTTCAGTGAAGTCACTCAGAAATGTTCCACCATAAAGAGGAAATCACTGACAATGAGGAAGGGCTGAGAAAGAGCCACAGAAAGAGCAGGAACGATGAAAACAAAACCAAATTATGAGCTCCAGGTTTTTCACTGGAAACACACATGGGCTGTAAAAAACAGCTGGTCTGGTTTGATGCAATCTGAGTTCGATGAGGACAAAATGTGTCTGAAAACTGTTTTATTTTATTTAATGTCTATTTGAATGAGTTTTGTAGAAAAAGAAACAGTTAAATGATTTCAATGCGAACATGTTTTATAATTAAGAGAACTTTTAAAAGGCATTTCTTCACACAGTTTTAATAAAGCAACAGCAAATCTCAATGGTTCTGTATAACAAAACCAGCATCTGTTGTAAGAATAATAAAGTATTGAAATCAATAATTGGTATTGATTGTTTTTTTGTGTTAATTTAATCATGGTGCATCTCAATAAATAATTACTATTTGTATCAATTTTAATAACTTTATTCTCACAGCTTATAAAAACCCAGTGAGCTGAGTTATTATAATATTGCTTAATATAATAATACATTTAATATTTTAACTACTAAAATACAGATATATATTTTTAACAAATTTATGATTAAAAAATACATATTTTTATTGTATGTTATTCAGCTGTTATCCAGAAGCCACTAAAAAATATTAGCAGAAATTTTAGTGGAAGGACAAAGAAGAAAAAAAGGAGTTTTGTGAGGATTAAAAGTCGTCAGGAGTCAGCAGACAGAGGCATTCAGGGTTAATCAAAACGTCAGTTTTGAACTGGGCTACGGAGAAAAAGACCTGGATAGCATTCTAGATCATTACCAAAAGTACCAACAACATCAATTATCATGGTGGGCTTGATTGACCAGAAAACTGGCCTGATATGAATCCAAAGGCCGCAACTATGACAGCAACCTGAACATCGCCTCAGAGGGAAACAGCAAATTCAAATAGCTTCAGCGGCAGCTGAAGTGACTCTGCTGGTGACATAAAGCCACGGCTACAGACACGCATACAGCCGCCATCGGTTAGGCGGCTCGGACGCTCTCTGGCCCCCTAGTGGCAGCTGGTATGAGCTGCCGCTCAAGAAAATGACGTCTGTTGCAGAAGCCGTGGCGTGTGTCACTGCCACGATTTGAGCTCGGCCCTGCTGACCTCAGCAGAACCACAGGCTGACCTTCGTCACTCTGACTCATGCAAAAGGCAACAGAAGTTCATTTGCATAGCACAGTTCAGCAGCAAAGCAAGCCAAGATGCTTTACATGACGAAAACAAGAAGAAGAAACGAGCCACAAACATGTACTGAGTCCATAAAGTCTATAGTTTTATATGTTCATCGTAATCAAACTGAACAGAAATAAACTGAAATAAAATCAGTGAATATGATACATATTATGTATTCAAAGGTTCTAAAACAGATTTCGTAACAACTGAATGAAAATCCAGATCATGTTCTCCTCTCTACTGGATGTGAACTCGACTCGGAGCCGTCGGCCATTTACCGACTTTTTTAATTTAATGATTATTGTCTGTTTTCAAATTGTGCTTTTTGCTTTAAATACGCAGCTGATACTCACTAAAATACCAACTCTGATGTTTATAAGGTCCTTTATGAGCTTTAAAACTGAACAGCGTGTACCAGCTACTACACCCAGGGGCAATTAGATAAATACCCTGGTGTTCATCGTTGGTACTGCACCCTAAAGCCACATGGGGAAAAAAGCTGCTCTAGTGTGCAATAAAATCTGTATCTATTTCAATGAAACACTGACTGGAAATTCACAATTAACCAGAGAATAAACAAAGAAGAATCCCTCTTTTAAAGTACAACTTAACTTTACATGTCTAACATTGTAGACAGTTTACATCTGTAGATGAATTCAGACGTTGATCCAAACCTTTACTAGGAGCCAAAAAAACTTTCCATGTATTATTTTTTTTTTTGTGCTCAGCTTCTATATTTAATTTACTTTATGAAAATAAATGGTATATTTTAGTGAATCGGCGCCAGGTTCAGCAGAACGGACTAGAAGCCTTCATGTCTCTTATTTATACTGATGGTGAAGCTGTTTAAACAACAGCTGTTATTTAGCAGTATTGTTGTTTTTCATTGCAGTTCACATGTGTTTCTAATGAAAGGGAAATGGGAAACATGTTAAAACGTTTCCCTGAATTTTTATAGCAAAAACAAAATCCCAGATAAAAAAACAAAGTAAAATATTATTTTCTTATATGTTCATTTAAAAAAACTATTCAGTTATCCTGTTATTTTGTGCATAATTCATCTTTATATTGTGTTTTGTGAAATTATTTTGTCTGAGTCATCAGTCAGATAAATTAGAATATGCTTCCAGATGAAAATCAGCCACTAAATCAACTTTTCATTGAGCCCACATTTATGTATTAAATATTTTTTTGGTTTGATGCAATATTTTGATTTTAAATGTTATGTTTTCATGAGATGTAAGTAGAAAATGATCATAATTAGAAAGAAAGACTTTCAAACATTCATCAATACGAGTTTCACTTCGTGATGAAGTTTTCAGTAATATTGTAATTTATTGAATAAATCTGTACAAACAAACATTAGTTATTTATTATCGATGGACTTAGTCTAAATTTACACAAGTGTCCAATATTTAAATATTGAATCAGCTTCTCCTCTGGGATCTGGAAGTAAAACTTCAGAGTTCAATTTTGTACATATTTCCACATTTTTTGGGTCTCTTATGCTTTACTTTGGTAAAATAGTTGCACATTTCCTTTTGTAGCTGGTTACAGTTTTTGCTGATCTTTTCCTGAGTGAACAGTAATGAAATAGATCCTAATTTATTATTGCTCCATCCTGCAGGTGACGACCCGGAGTTGTGTTGCGTCTCACCTGATGAGGTTCTGCAGGAGCTGCTTGCTGGAGTTTCTCCTCTTGATGGACCCTGACATGTTGGCTGGTTGTGGTCCGTTGTCCTGGTTCTGGTCCTGGTTGCTGAGCCTCAACCCGTCCCTGCTGCTGCTCTCCGTTCCCCACTTTTCTGCCGTGTTGCTCATGTTGGGTTCTCCCTCTCCACTTAGTCACAGCTCTCTCCTCCCTCCATGTGGTTTTCATTGAAGCAGTTGACCCCCGCCCGACCCCTCCTCTGAACAGAGGTCATGTGACTCTCCCAGAGGGGCAGTAAGATGATATCATAACAGTGGATCTGTGGCAATATTGTGTACATTGTAATTCCAGAGGGAAGCGTAATTAGGGGGGTTGTGTCTGTGTTGCTGGAGTTGTTTTCTTCATATGTATTGAAACAAAAAGTATTTTTTTCCCTTCTATTTAACAATGAATAGCACTGAAATGTATCCACTTCCTGTTGCCTCAATGTTTATGCTCAAAACGTTTTTACAGAGGAAGCATTTTGAACATTTTTATACTTGTATTCAATTTTCAACTGAATCTAAAACAGTTAAAAAAAAAACACCCAGCTGTTCTCCGACTGTAAGTTTCTTCTTTTGGTGTCTGGAAAATTTGTTGTATGAAAAACCTTCCATCGGTGAAGTCACACTGGACGAGCACTCTGCCGTTACCTAGCAACCCCAGCTGAGTTCCAGCATGTTTGGCCAGCTGGTTTTCAATTCAGTTCACTTCAGAAACTGTAACTCATTAATTAAGATTCTTCAGAGTTATTGAAGACTGTGATGGCTGCTGGCAGGAGATATTTCCTCTAGCTGTCTGTATTACAGCAAATCTGAAGAAGCCTCTGACTGAAGATACTGTTTTCTCAAGCCTCATGTCAGGGTTGTCCATAAAGTTCTTGATTTTATTAAGAATCCTTTGCATAATCCTCTCCAGAGGTTCCTCAGGCGCCCCAGAGCAGAACCAGAGCAGAACCAGAGCAGAACCAGAACAGAACCAGAGCAGAACCAAAGCAGAACCAGAGCAGAACCAAAGCAGAACCAGAGCAGAACCAGAGCAGAACCAGAGCAGAACCAGAACAGAACCAGAGCAGAACCAGAGCAGAACCAGAGCAGAACCAAAGCAGAACCAGAGCAGAACCAGAGCAGAACCAAAGCAGAACCAGAGCAGAACCAGAGCAGAACCAGAGCAGAACCAAAGCAGAACCAGAGCAGAACCAGAGCAGAACCAGAGCAGAACCAAAGCAGAACCAGAGCAGAACCAGAGCAGAACCAGAGCAGAACCAGTCTTCCTTATTAGGATGTTGAGCCTTTTTAGGTCCCTGTTTTGATGCTGTTGCTCCAACAGTTTTCCCACTGTATGTCCTGTACAATGGCCGCTGGAAAAGACAAGTGTTTTGTTGTTGACTCATCATCCGGAAACCACTTGGTGCATTCTTTTTTGGTTGTACAGGAGGCTCCACTTCTGCTTTTCAAAGATGTTCAATTGTGTAATTGCAGATCTGTTTGCAGCCATTTCAACATGTGAAGGTAAACATTGAGTTGGGGGGCGGCGTCCTCACTCAACTCATCCTGAAAGAGGATGAGTTGAGTGAGGACGAAGAAGGATTTTCTACAAAAATGTTTTATGTCACCTATTCGTCTATCCTAATCTGTTCAAGGAAGCATAATGTCGCCTTCCAGCATATAAACTTCTTTTACATGGATTTACTTTCATTTATTTTCATGTGTACAAAATACATGTATCATTTATGGATTCTCATTTTGCGCAGTGTGTGTATGTTGGTATAACCGACATGCTAATGCTTTAATTATGTTGCAGTTTTCCAGGACAGGTGTGAGGGAAAGGTTGAAAAGGTTGAAGAAGTCACTGAATCCATTGCATCACTTGGTACAACCAAATGAAGGGTTTATTTTTGTACAGTATAATTTCGCACAGCATTTCGTAACACTCCCATGTTCACTGTATATTTTGCATCTCTGAGTTGCTTTGTTCATGCCACAGAATTTTCTAAAATATGCAGATTAGATTACAGTGTCAGAGGAAGCAGTATTTATCTAAATCTGCATGTCTTCACATGCTGCTGAAATATAAAATGCACCACATCTTTCTTTAATTTCAGGCTAAACATGGTGCATTTAGAAAAGTAAAGCTCCAATTTCTTTTTTAATTTTTGTCTTTTTTACATGTAAAGCACTTTAAACTGTCTTGCTGCTGAAGTATGCTGCTCCAATAAACTTAATATGATGGAGATACAACAATGCAAAATATAAATGACCATTAATTTCCTGTAGTACTGGATTAAAATAGATTATAAATGTTTTACCTCTAATATTTGAGAAATATGGAGCAATATATATTTTTTAGCAAGTTGCATGCATTTAAGCTGGTAATCAATGTTTTAGTATCACTAACATGTTTTCTGTATTGGAAGTTATATTAACTTTTTAACTTGAATCATTTCAAGAATCCAGGCTAAACATTAGGGTGATGGAAAGGAGGCATTCCGACTGCAAAAACTTTTTATTATAGCAAAACAATAATAACAATGATATGTCAGCTATAATTTCAGATTATTGAGAAAGGTATAAATAAGTTTTTCATAGAATTCTCAAATAAAATATAAACAAAAACAAACAGTTTTCTAAACAGATTTCGTGTTTAATTGTTTTTTAATCTAATTTTCTATCAGAAACAAACTTCTTAGTTGAATAAAAAAATGAGTCTAAATTTTAAAAATTCTGGATAACTTTGGGATTTGGGCAATACATTGGAACTAGTTTATAAATCTGCACAAAAATTTACATTTTATCTGTTTTTCAACATGCAAAGTTTATGATCTTAGCTAGGCAGGAGGATAAACTTTACACTTTTTATTTTGCTATACCCCTGAGTGATGTAAATGTGCTCCTAGAACAAGCCTGCTTGTTATTCCCTGCAGGCCAGTTTTACACACATTCATATCATCCAAGGACTTATGGAGGCTAAGCGCATGAAATCGGCAACTGTTATGATTATTATGAGGTTCTTTCTGCGCTCCTCTAAATATGTTGAAGTAAAAACAATCAGGTCTGAGCCATCAGAGCCACATAAAGACAGTTACAAAGTCGGCCTTCTATCAGCTGAAGAACATTTCCAGGATTAGAGAAACTCATCCATGCGTTTATCTTTAGTCGCATTGATTATTGCAACAGCGTCTTCACAGGTCCAGATCTGCCAAAAAAAAAAACAACCTCCAGCTGATCCAAATATGTTAGTTAGTACATGAGAAATAAGAAAATAATCTGCCAAAGGAACTAGTTCATTTTCAACGATGGATTATTGACTTAGAACAAGCTCCTATTGTTGGCTAAAATGTTTTGTTAGTTTTCTCTTAGTACAAGTGTACTAAGGTATTTGCACTAGAAATACTTGGTAAGATTTGAGTGTTTTTGCAGTGTGAAAACAACACTGGAAGCCTAATGAGTTTGTTGGATCCAGTTACTGTTCTGCAGGTTATGAATAAGATATGGCAACTCAGGACAGGAGCAGCTGCTGGAGGCGGCAAGCCGATCCGAGTCACACGGCAAATGACGCTCCGGCTCTGGGTTTAGTTTTGCTTTTAATCATTTTATTCCTTTAAACGGCTTCCAGTGGAGGCTTGCTGCTCACAGACATGAGTGAAACTTTGTCTGTAAAAGCTCTCTCCGCTGATCAGCACACAGATGTGCATGAGGTCACTCAGGCACTTCCAGCCAACACTGATTTCCACACACATGCATGCACACAGACATTTCTTGCGTTCCCTCCCCCAAAATCCTGCAGGAGCCCGAAACGCTCGCCAACACTTCACAAAGTGGTCGCTACAGCAACACTCCCACAGCTCTCCACACAGGGCGAGTGTTGAAACAGCGAGGCTGACTGTGGGAGACCGATCACCGAACTCAACAAGGCAACCAGAAACAGTAAGACGGGGAATCAGAGTGCAACACAAACCGAGTCATTGAACAGCTTGTGGAGTCATTTGTAGGAGTATTTAGTATTTTTAGTTTGTCACGTTATTGTAGAGAATTATTTGCAGACATTAGTTTTTGCACAAACCTTCTGATTTTTTCCTCCTCAGGATTTCACTCAGGTCAAGGTCTGGACTTTGACTGAGCCACTGTAATGCCTCACTGTAATGATATTAGGGATGCAAGTTATCAATTAATGAGTTAATCTAAAGTTGATTGATCAGGTCAATCAACTAATGAGTTGACATTGGCATTTTCTTCAGAGTTTATTCTTTTCTCAACATAAAGAGCTTAATTTTTTATAATAAGCTAAACTAAAAAATAAATGCGTTGTTTGAATAACTATTAAGGTGAAAACTTTGGGAACTTGTCGAGTTTATATTTCTAAACATAAACATAAAGTGAATGATTCATCCCTCACTCTGTTTGGACCGTTTCTCTTTCCTGTTATATTATGGCGCCGCGTCGCCATCTTTATTCCTAACTGGCTTCGGCAGAGGATAACCAGCGGCGCCCTCTGCTGGACGGCGGCCAAACTACAACACAAACAGAAGATCTGAGCGGATTATAGATGGAAACTAACAGTTGAAAAGAAGAGGCTGTCTCTTTCAACAAAACAAACAAACAAAAAAAACTCATTCTTTTTGTAATATCTTATGAATATTGTCATTCCTGCTATCTGAGGCCTGTGGAGTTATTAGAAAGGGGAAGTATTATGCATTTTCCAGCCATTGTGCCATTTTATAGCACAATCAAATAACAACATTGCTTTCCGTTGTTATAAAAATACTGCAGATATCAGATGTGACTCAAAAGAAATTTGACTTTGCAATTTGATGGCTTGAAATTTGGCCTTTGTCTCTTTAAGAAGCTCCTGCCGTATCACAACAATGCTCCTCCACCATGCTGTTTACAACCAGTTTTAGCAGCCCTGGACAGATAAGATGAGGTCAGCAGACGCTCAGCTCCACCAGGTGTTTGCTAATTGCTGCATGACAGAATCAAAACAAGATGTTTTGGATGAATGAATAACATTGCAACATAGCATAAATTTAAAAAAAGAGGTGATCTTACATAACAGTCCCACTTCAAATGTCATCTCACGACTTTCCCAGGTTGATGGGCAGCAGCAGTTATTCTGAAAGGCATTTGATTTTAGCATCTTGTTAACAGGCAGGTGCATGCTGCAGGGCTCAACCTGCTGCTTTGGAAGAGATTCTTCACATGTGTCACATATAAACCAAACTTTCTGTCTAATCCTATAGAGCTCCAGTTTTATTTTCCCAGTTGTGGACGTTTTCTTTACTGATAGAAGCTAAAACCCTGAATCCTTTAGAGTTTTAGTGAGTTTAGTAAAAAGTCTCAGCTCAGACCACCTTGAACCCTTTTGACTGCTTTCTTTGAAATTGTGCTGGTTTAATATGGAACTATCAGCACAGGAACACCTTGCTTTTTACAATTTCTTTAAAGTTCAGAACAAACTGCAATCTTTAAAAGTTTAGCAGTTTAAGGAAACCCATCTGAGTTTGTCTTCGTGTTTCGGCTGGGCTCTTGGCTCTGGCTCTGGGTCCAGAGACTCTGACTGCGCTAAGTGCTGCCAGCTGCGCCATAAAGACGGCGTCTCATGCGAGATAGCAGCCTCTGCCGATTCGATCCAGAGAGATGAGGGAATGGATTCAAGGTGAGTGATGTCAAGACGAGGCACAGAGCTGCTAATCGGAGAGAATTGAAATATTTGGAGGAGAAAGAAAGTCGTGTTTCCGGAGTAAGTCGTTGTTTCAGAGCAGAGATTGATTGATGGGCTGTTGTTAAAGGGGAACGCGGAGCTGAGGGTTGGGGAAGCTTTAAAGTGGCTTAAAAAGTGGAAAATATGTCAGTGTTGGTTTTTACAAGACTTGCCATTAATAAAAGCCACTCTGCCCCTGCCAAAGAAATTTATGTGTTTTCTTATTCTTTTCACCAAGTTGATGAATGGCTGTTTTTCCACTTTCTCAGTCACTACGGCGATACAGTAGAAGAAGAAACGACGAGTCCTCGGGGTCAGGCTTTCCACGTCATAAATCTTAAGAATTGTTACAGAAAGGCTCAGACTGATGGAGGTTTGGAGAAAATAAAGCAGCTTTACTGGTTTCATACGCAGACAGTCGGTCAGTCAGTCTTCATCACCTACAAACTCAAACCACTTGGATAAACAAGTGCTATTTTCTTTCAGCTTTACCTCACTTTATCACTGCAGCGGCAGATGGAAAGGTCAAGGGTCACATTTTATGGTTCATCAGGTTTACTGTTCTCCTCCTTTCCTAAATTTCAGTTATGTTATTTTGCTATATATAGGTAGAAACTAACCTTTTGGAAAAAATGTACTTTCAGGAGTATTTTTACTGTTACTTGAGTGATATTACTACGAACTATTGCTACTCTTACTAGATTAAACTTTCTGGATGCTCTATCCAATACATGAAATAACCAGAAACGTGTTTATTTATGTTAAAGTAAAACTTCTTGTTAGTGCGTCAGCTTTGTTATTAATGTTATTTCCTATGAGCTTTAATTTTATGCAAAGTTTAGCACATAAACTATAAATCGCATATATATATATATATATATATATATATATATATATATATATATATATATATATATATATATATATATATATATATATATATATATATATATATATATATATATATATATATATATATATATATATATATATATATATATATATATATATAGATGTAGCAATACCAAGTGATTGCAACATCAGGAAAAAGGAGCACGAGAAACTGGAGAAATACCAGGGCCTCAGGGAAGAACTGGAGAGGGCCTGGAAGGTGAAGACCACAGTGGTGCCTGTGGTCATCGGGGCCCTCGGGGCAGTAACCCCCAAACTGGAGCAGTGGCTCCAACAGATCCCAGGAACAACATCAGACATCTCAGTCCAGAAATGTGCAGTCCTTGGCACAGCCAAGATACTGCAGGACCCTCAAGTTCCCAGGCCTCTGGTAGAGGCTCAGAGGATAAGAACCACCCGCGGTGGGTGAGAAGGGAATTTTTATTTATATATATATATATATATATATATATATATATATATATATATATATATATATATATATATATATATATATATATATATATATATATATATACAACAAAGGTTGTATTAAAATCTTGAAATGTCGTCTTTAAATTCCTACTGCAACAAAGTGAAAACTTTTCTTTTGCATAACTGTCTGATTTAGAAACGTGTTTGTCTTCGAAGCAGAAACATCTTAGGAAATTATCCTCAAGATTGTTTCAGAAAGCAATATTTATTTTAACGACTTCATCTTTTCCCTGATGTTCCTGCTTTACGTTCTAAGAAATTCTGTTTTTTTCTCTCCAGTGAAACCAAATGTTTGTCAGAACGGTTTCTCAGATAGGCAGAAGAAAAATGAGTTTGTGAGCCTCACCTCCCCTCAACAGCCATCCGGTTTCCATCACTCACTAACAACAAACCTGTGACACATCTGAGAAACATTCATGCCTGACATGCAGCCAGCTCTGCTAAACACAGGGAGGGATGAGACGCTAAACACCAGATTCAATCTCAGTAACTTCATTTATTCCTCATCCAGCGTTTAGCTCTGCTCTTGTCTGCGTCAGTTCAGATATTATCCAGCTCCAAAACTAAAACATTTTTCCTGAATGTATTAGAATAAGCTTCACTGGACAAACTTTCTGCAATCCATTAAGCAATAAATATGTTTTCTTTGTGTTGTAAAAATGCTTCAGCTGAAATAACTCATTATTTAAAGGACTGCTAAAGTGTTTTTGGTCCTAAGAACGACAGGAATGTGATTTGGCTGCACTCCTCCATTAGCATGGCAGAGAAATAAACCAGAAACAATCACATTAATTGAAGATTTGGCTAACTAGTTATATTGCTTGAGTAAGTTTTTTGGGGAAAAAAAAATCACTTTTAGGAGTATTTATACTACGCTGTACTTTTATTATGAAGTATTTTTTCTCTTATTTGAATAAAATTTCTTTTTTTTCCCACTGAATGAAAAAACAAACATGTTTTAACCAAACATTCACTAGAAACACACCTGTAGTTTATGGTCAAATTTCTAAGTTTTTTTTATTGAAAAAAACTGATTTTGAATAAATAAATAAATAAAAAATACAAATGTATATTTTGCCTGATTTTGTTATTTTCTGTTATTTATATAAATTATTGTAATTTTTGTCCTTGAAAAACAAAATTTTCAACTGAACTTTATATTTTGGTCCATTTTTAAATGATTGATAAATTGATCAGTTACTCAGTACTTGAGCAGATTTTTTTTTTTTTTTTTACCAAATACGTTTTTACTCTTACTTGAGTAATTGACTTTCACTTCGTATATTAGTTAATCTCTGAACTAATATACGATGTGTTGGAAGTGAAAGTTGCTGCTGGATAATCAGTCATCTTCCAGCCTGGAAGGCCGTAGGGAAATCCTGCCTTCATTTTCCTGCAGGCAAATCTATTCTTCGGAAGTTTTCCTCAGACCGGTGTGAATGTTAACTACTTGTTTGTGCCTCTCATGTAAATGCGTCTGAAGGTGGTTCTGTGGTGTGAGCTGCAGCTGCACTTAAGCCTCTGCGATGGGAAACGCTCAACCATAAACAGTGAAAAGACGCAGGACAGTTTTCCAACCAAATCCGCTGGAGCTCCTTTGAATGCGTGTTTTTAAATAATTGAGGAAGAAAGCAAAGTTTGACCATGATGAGAATCCTCATTACGCTGATGACTATCCTCCTCTTCCTCAGCACCGTCGGCACAGCAACCGAAGCCGGATCAGTTCTGTCAATCGAACAACGTCAGATGAAATTTGGTCTCACCTGGGAAGATGCACAACAATACTGCAGAGAGTAAGTTTTCTGTTAATTGTTTTATTCTCTGTTTTAGAGTTAACAAATGCTATCATTTAGTTTGATTTCCAGCGATCCGGTCTGTAGCATTAATAGGCCTGCCGGAATAATCAATATTTCAATTAATTGCATGGCAAATTAAAACGTGCTCAACAATTTCCATTTGCATAATTTATATTTTTTCTCTTTCTACCAAAAACAGGTTGGTAAAAGTCTTCAGTTTGGTGTTTTGGTTCATTACACTTTTAAGTTTATTGATGTTTGACATATATTATTATGCCATAATGTCATTATATTACTTGAAAATGATCTCAAAACAACAATATTAACTTCTGGGACCATTTATCATCCAGGAAAATGTGTTACTGTGCCAGGCCTCATCATTAAGCTGAAATGTTTTTCTATTTCCCATGAAATCCTCTAAGAACATTAAATCATTTGAACTTTTTATTCAGGAGCAAATGCAACAGGTGAGGTAAAGATTCAGGTGTGAAAGACAATTGAACAAACATGATAACTGACAGTTTGTCCTTACAGAAAAAACTTGGACTTGGCCACTATCTACAACCAGGCACATGCAGACAGCCTGAACCTGACGGAGTATAACGCCTGGATTGGTCTAAAAAAATCAGCAAACCAGTGGGAGTGGATCAATGGAGGAGATTATCAGATCAAATGGGACCCAAATCAAGAAAATGATAATAATGAAAACTGCGCTGTGATCAGCTACAACAAAAAAATGTAACGTGAGACTGTTGGTTTTTCTGAAATAAATAATCTGAGGCATGACTTTAAAAACTGTTGATCGCATCCAGACTGAGTTTGAGTTAATTTGCAAAGTAGCAAAAGATCCACTTCAGTTACAGAGCGCTGACAGAAACATTTTATAGTTTCAATTCTGTGTTGGTTTCACCACATACGTACAATTTCTGATGTATGTATGATGTATGTACTCCTACAAAACGTAACATTAGTAAAGCTTTCCTTCATCTGCATTGACCTCTCTGACAAGATTGTCTTAATCTTAATATAATTAATAAGTTAATTAATGTAATTTTTTAATTATTTTGCAGAGTTGTTTTTGTCATATTCAGATAAAGTTAATTTTCTTATAGCTGTGGTGGTTATTGCTCAGTTGATTTCTGCTACAGTATATCTATATGATTATAGAAATATTTGGAGGTAAAGACGTTTTAGGGCTTGGCTGACGTGTTAAACTGTTTGAATTCACTGTCATTAATCCAGTTAAATGTTTTTGTTCAGATGTGGATACGAGGGTTTGAAACATTAAGTTGTTTTATTCATATTTTTGCTTTAAGGATTTATAGCAGACACTGTGAAACAAAATCATTTGCTGCGTGTCAGAATTCAAACAACGGCTCTATAACCATGATTCAGCAGATGATGACCTGGTCTGACGCGGAGGAGCACTGCGAGGATATCAATCAGAGACTGGCAACTTTTACACAGGACAAAATGACGCTTTTCAGTGAGCAAGACTTTCCCATATGGATCGGACTTCGCAGAAATGGTAAAAACAAACAACAAAAGGTTTAAAAATGATTTCCAATAAACCAGATTTGGCTCAAATGTTGCTCAGGAATCAGAAAGTGATTTGATTTCTGCTTGCAGGAAGACGAGCTGCAGTCGTATCAGAAGTTATTTAGCTTCTCCTCATTCCAAGTTCAGTTGGAAAGAAACATCTGAGATAAATTTATTCACTCTTTTCTTCAGACAACTCATGGAAATGGAGTTCAGGCCTCAAGGAGGACAAACGCTGGAACTTAGATTCGAATGGCAACAAGAAATGTGTAACCATCACTTCAATAACAAAGAAGCTGGTTGCCGAAGACTGCCAGACCCTTCATCCGTCCTTCTGCACAGACAACGTGATTCTGGTGAAGCAGAATAAGAGCTGGGAGGAGGCGTTGGAGTACTGCCTGAGCCTGGGGGCCAACAGCAACCTTTCCTTCAATCTGCTCAGCCTGAAGCCTGGAGAGAAACCCAAATATATGGACAACAGAATGAAGGAGGCTGACACCGAAGAGGTGGGTTCACATCCATTTTCATATCTAATTATTTTTGAAACAGGGATGGAGCTGTTTGACTGAGCTGCTCCTGAGACTTCGAGACACCAGAGTTTAGACAAAATCAAGAAACTTAACTTCCTTTCCTCCTCACATGCAGATGCACAACAAGCTGAACACGAGTTAAAAGCAACATAAGTTATCAGAGCCACCGACTCAGAGAAAATACAAAGTTGTTGCTAATGATGGTAAAATTGTGTTTCTAAAACAACGTGGCGTTTGGTCCTGGCTTAAAGTGCCGTCTGCAATTATCTGACTGCAGAAAATTGTTTAATTGGTTTTGAATTTTTAGAAAGGAGAGAAAAAAAAAACACCAGGGAACCTGTAAACTTTGTCCACAGCCAGAATGAGCAGCTACGAAGAGGAAGCAGAGCAACATTTTAATAGAAAGGTAAAGTACTGGAGGAACCAGTTTTACCTCCATCCCTGCAAAACATGGAGCAAAATCTGACGACTTCATGGCACCAAAGAGGAAAATGTTGTTTTCTGGAGCCATTTTCTCTCTTTGTTCACCTTATTTACTGAGTGTAGAGGAATATTTGCGGATTTGGAGTTTCAGGCATGAAAAGTTTAATTTCTCTTCCTTCTGGCAGGTCTGGACTGGTCTGCGTTTCCTGGGAGATGAATGGCTGTGGACAGACAGGAAAGCTATGTTGTTCCCTGGCCTGCTGAATTGCCCCCCCAAGGGGCAACGCTGTGGGGCCATACTTAAGGGTAACAGCAACATCCTACTGGCCAGAGACTGCCTGGAGAGAAAAAACTTCCTCTGTTACAGCTACTAATGTCACCAAAATCTTCTAAAGTCCTGAGTCTCTGCAGCAAACATCCTGCAGAAATGTCCAGCCATCGACTTGAAACTCTGGATTCCTAACATGAGTTAACAGAAACATGCATAACTACATATATAAGTTATTAGGTGCTAGTCTTTATTTGAAAGTTAAATAATCTGTCAGAGTTAGAGTGACTGACTGACAGGATTTTGCTGATAGAAATTTAAGGCAACCAAAATGCTGAACTGTCCTTAGAAAGTATTCTGCATGTGCTTTAATTTGTTGTTTAAGTTTTAAAAAATGTCTTTATCTTTGGAGAAAGTGGCTAAAACTGTTTAAGTGTGTGAAGAAGTTGCTGTGGTCATCATGATTTCTTTAAAAAAAGAATAAAAATGACTCTTTCATCACACCTTTTCTAACAGTCAGTAGTTAAAAAATAAATGTATTTAAAGACTTTAAAATCATTATAGATTCAATCATGAAATAAATGTGATTAATAAGTGATGGTTGTGTTTCTCTTCAATTTCTCTCCTCAAATTTTCCACAGTATTGTACTGAGACTGAATCTCATAATAAGGACCTAATGTGTGAGATTGATCCTTACTCGTGACCTTTTATGCTTCAAGCATATAAACATTTTTTCCATAAAATCATTTTTAGATAATTAGGTTTTTATTTTGTCAGTTCTGCCTCTTTTGAGTCTTCTGTCTCTTTAAATTAAAACAATCTGCTGCTGGCCACGCCCCCAAACTCAATGTTTACACCTGACCTTTATATATGTGAAAATGTGCCATTATACAACAGTACATCTTCGAAAAGCGGAAGTAACACCTCCTGCGCAACCAGCAAAAATGCAGGAAGTGGTTTCCGGATGGCAAGGCAACAAGAAGACACTTGTCTTTTCCAGCAGCCATTGTACAGTGGTACAACCAAACGAGCTGGAGCTCAGCAAGGCCATGTTGCTAAGTAACGAGGCTGGGTTCAGCTGAGGTTGCTAGGTGACGGCACAGCGGTCGCCAATTGTGGGTTGACAACTGGAACGTTTTTGGAACGGTTTGTTTTCCAGACACCAAAAACACATGAACTTCCTGCCAGAAAACGCCTGGCTGTTTTTTCAAGTTCTGAGTCCGTTTCTGGAAACAGCAGAGACCCAAACAGAAATGTGAAAAAACTGAAAACACACACAAGCGCTCTGTGGAAGACGGACAAACCTCGACTTGGACTTCAGATCAGACTTATTTGCCAAATTTGCACACAAACAAGAACTCTGACTTTAGTTTCTCTTTGCTTTCAATAAGGGCTTTAAATATCGGAGAGCAGAAAAAACAGTGAAGTAAAAAGTCTTGATGCTGGAGGAATAATAGAGGATCGGAGGATTGTATTACTGTCTGAAATGATCAGACAACAGGGGAAGTCCATGCACTTTTCACAATAAAATTTTAAGTAAAAAAAAAAGAAATTTCTGCCACATCAAGAACGTTCTGGAAAATAGAACATCATTCTATAAGTAAATATGTAACATGGAGCACTAACTATGTTAGACCAACATTTAGCTTTATACTTTTAATATTAGAGAAACTCCTGTTGGTTTATTTGGCCATCCAGAACAAGAATCAGGCATGGAAAACCAACATTTAACTTTATGTTGTACAAATCTAGAAATCGACCCATAACAAATGTTTGATCAGAACAAGAATCCAGAGAAACTAATACTAGTTTATAAATTACCGGTATGGACTATTTATTCTCATAAAACCTTAAGAACCAGTTTGTAGTTTCCAGTTTGTTTTTCTTCTGGTTTTGTAGTTTTGTTTGCATTTCCTTCTAAGTCATGAAAAGCATGTTGAGCTGCCTTGTTGCTGAAAATGTGATGTGTAAATAAAATGATTTCACCTTCCAACAGTATTATGAGAGAGTATTTATCTCCATCGGCCCGATCTTACCTCTGACCTTCCTATGACAGTGTGGCATTACGTGACCCCAACATTGCAAGCCAAGGTAAGACAATAGTAATTTATCACAACATGAATGTGCTGCATACTTGTTATGTTAGATGCCTTTGTCCTGACCTTTGACCTGTACAAATCCTGACAGGAAGGGAGGTCCGGGAACTCTGGACCTGTCAAGTTTAACGGATGAGCTCAGGACGCTTAAACATTGAGTTAAAAACTGAGCTAAAGTCCAACATGCAGAGCATTAAGTTCATCTTTACTTCCATTATTTCCAACCAAGACGTTTGAAGACTGTGTCATTTTCTGCATTAACTTTGTTAATCAAATGAGAAAAAAATATGCAAGTCGTGACCTTGCAGCCAGTTGTGACCTTGCAGGAGCTGCATAAACAGAACGACTGTCTCTAGACTGAGGGAACAGGAGCATTCAAGGTTTTATCTTGGTGTTAATCAATTGAGCTTTTATTTCTCACACCAGTGACATTTTTCTCCAGGTGATCCAGGCTGTTGCATTTTGTCGTCTGTTGAAACAGTTCATGTGGGGCGAAGTAATCCCTTCATTTCCCTGCTACGTCCTTTTCTTCAGGAAGAATATTTTCCTGTTTTTCACCTGTAGGAAAATCCTTCCACTGATTTTCCTACAGGTGAATCAAATGTCTTAAAGGCGAGATGGGCGTGACAGATGACTGTAAGTGTGTTTCCCAGGCAAATGCCTGCTCTAGAAAATACGACCTAAAATAACAAGACGTCCAGTTGGACTTTGTTGGCTCATCAATCAAGTTCAAAACCAGAAAGAAAAACCAGTGGGTGACGAGAGGCAACTGGTAAATTATCTAATACTGACAATACATGATCAAAGTTTATGTCTGTCATGTGAATGATTTTGTTTTGCTTTTTTAATAGCAAAAGAAAGCGTGAAGTGATAAGTGAGCTGAATTTAACAAAAAACATCTTTGCTATAAAGGAAAAAAGATGCAGAGCATCCAACTGGGCCCGCTGGTTCTGCTCGGCTGTTTGATCGCCGCTGAAGCGCAGGGAACATCTCCGTCCAATCATTACGTACGTTTCACCTTTGGTTTGACGTGGAACGATGCACGCAATTTCTGCAAGCGGTGAGGCTTTCTAATGACAATGTGCATTTATTTTGTCATAAATAAGATTAAAGAAAGAAAAACATCAAGAACTGAAGTTACAGAAATGGAAAGAAAACAGAGAATAAGAATAATCGGCAATCAGAGCACAACTGGACTTATTATCCAGATTCTGAAGAAATGGATAAATATTATTCTGTTAAAGTTCTCAAGTGGAGAAAATTGCAGCTTATTGACGTAAAAAATTCTGCCAATTACTTTTTCCATGTTGACTCAGATTGGTTTGTGTCAAAAAAGCAAAAACAGAAAAAAATGCTATGAGAAATGGAGGTTGGAAACTTTTCATTCTTCAAAAATACCAAAATAAATTAACTGATATAATGGTGAAAAACATGGGAATGATTTGGTTTGTTTATTAGCTAAGAACATTTTATTTGTTAAATTCTCTTCATAGACAAAACCATCACAAAACACAGTAGAGAAAACCATTGAAATAACTACTAAAATTAATTACTAGAAAGACAAAAGACAAAATGTGTTTTAACTGCTTTTTAAGAGTCACATACATTTGAATATCATCTGTATAGAAGTGACATCAGTCCGTCCAAAGCTGAAATAAACTTACAACAGAAAGTCAGTTTAAAGCTTTTAACTTCTTTTTATGTAATTTATAGTTGAATATCATCTGTATAAAAGTGATATGAAATTTCTTTAAGCGATTCCACCCAAAGGACGAACACAAAAAGCAGATAATGAATTTTCTTATAGGTCTTTCAACAGTCTTGATCAAACTTTTGTTGGATCTTTACAACTCTTCAGTTCATGATTGTTTTTAAAATATTTTTTGTTCTTCTTTAAGAATAGAATAGAAAAGACGTTGAGGAAATTGTCCATGCCAGGAGTCAGAGCCTGTTTCACGCTTCACCATGGATGATTATTTAGCAAATGTAATGATTTATTTGTTTTTCTCCAAAGCAATCACATCGATTTGGCCGCCTTCTCTACACCCTCAGACATGAACAGCATGGACTTGAAGCAATATGAGGTGTGGGTCGGCCTGTACAGAGATTGGTGGAAATATTGGTGGAAATGGTCTGATGGAGCGACCCATTATGTCTCAGACTGGGGGAACGAAGAGCCAAAGTGGGGAAAATTTTGTGCCTCCGTTTCTTTCAGTGACAAAAAGTAAGGGAAGAAATTTTAAAGTAATAATGAGATCAATTTAATTGGGTATCTAATGTATTTAGTTTCATTCAGTCTAAGTGAATCTCCTTTATTATTTATTCATTTAAAACAAAAACAATTCTTTTTACGCCCTCTTCTGTTCATTAAGAATATAATTTTCTAACCTGATTGTCTACAAAAACTGATATATGTGTTGTTCATCTTTAGTCTACATTCACTTAATTTCCTTCTCCGTTCAGCATAGATCAGACATGTAGAAGTTGACACTAGTTTTCATTGAATGTTTGTAGGAAATGATGTAGAAGAGTTAAAACAACAGCTGATAATGCTTCACTGGTTAGGGTTAAGGTTAGGGTTAGGGTTAGGGAAACTTTGTAATGGGATTCCCTGTTTTCCTATCTAAAAATCTTTTCACCAACAGAGAATTAGGACTATATAAGAAAAAAATACAAAATAATAATAATAAAAAAATTATGAGTATGTATACATACGAGTTAGTATTTTGAGAACAAAGTCATGCAAGAATCAAGTCAAACTAATATGAAATCAAGTCAAACTAATATGAAAATATTTCAATAAGTCATAAAACTGCGAGAATAATATCTACTTGAAATATACATTATTTCAAGTTTACTGTTGCATGATTTATTCTCATAATTTTCTATACATATGCATTTTGTTTAATTTTTCTATAGTTTTTAATTTTTTTGACTAAAAGTCATTAGTTTATATCTATTTGGTAAATTAATAGAGATTAAAAAATGCAACACAATCATCCGCTAAACTATAAACCTTGAAAAAAAAAACATTTATTGTTGTTTAATTAAGCTGCAATCTGATTGACAGTTTTATTTTATTTTATACACTACTCTGTTTTCTAAATGAACCTTTTTTTGATTCTTTGAAGGATTTATTCCAGAGATTGTGGAACTCGTCTGATGTTTGTCTGTCGGATTGGAGGAACATACAAGTTTGTAAATGAGACAAAGACTCAGTTTCAGGCATGGAACCACTGCATAAATCAGAATGGAAACCTGGCGAGTTTCAGCAGCTCCAAAATGAACGAGATCTTTACTGAGTTTGACTTTCCCATCTGGATTGGTCTGAAGAGAGGTAACAGCCAGAAATGCAACCTGCTGCAATTTTTTTACTGATAATTAGGGCATCATCAATGTAAAAACTGATTTGCTAAATATTTTTCTGAAATATTTAGCAAATTTTAAAGATGTTAAACATTTTGTCATGCAAATGTTTCTGAAAACTTTCAGAGAAATCTGACGTTGAATGAGAGAAAATCCAGTCAGCTCAAACTTTTCTTAAGAAATTAGTTGGGAAATAATACCGACTTAGCTGAGTTAATTTTATAGCAGCGGCAAACAAAAATAAAATAAGATATTTTTTTTGGAATGCATAATGGCATTAAGTGTGTCACTTTATTTGAACTATTTGAAAGAAACATCATCTAAAAAATATTAAATGAAATTTTTTGCATATTTGAAACACAGACAACACATTCAAACAAACACTGAACAGCTCCTGCCCACATTTATTTTATTTTAAAATAAAGTGAAATAAAATTCAGCTAAAAAAAATACATAAAAAATAAAATATTAAATAATTTTTAAAACGTACAAATGGATAAATATATGTATGCAGACAAATTAAATGAGGGTTCAATAATTCAACTGTAGGTTAAGAATCACTCTCCCATTAAAAATTAAATATATGAATTGAGAAACACTTACATTTAAACAATTTAGCAATCTGGATATTTTATGTAGCGTCAGCAACAGGTGGAGCTATAATTTCTGTAACAACCAGAAAAATAATAAAATATTTTTTTTTCATTTGCGGTGGAATTTAGATTGTACTAAATATTGTTTTAAATATATAATCATGCTAGCTTGGTGTTTTCTTGGGGCCCATTGTTGATGCAGTGGCCCGAAGCAGCAATTCTTTGGGCCGTCTCTGTCTTTAATGATGATCTATATGCGACTTTTATTGCAGGTTGTAAACAGACCGTAAACTCAAAAGTTTGATATGTGTTTTAGTTGGGGACTCATTCTCCTGGACCTCTGGAGGTTCAGGTTATATAAACTGGAGAAATAACGAGCCGAACAGAGATGGCGACTGCGTGGCCGTCTCCTCGCTGAGCAGGCAGATGTCCACCAAGCCCTGCGACGTCCAGCTTCCCTTCGTCTGCATGGGGCACAGGAATGTCAGCGTGCAGCTGGTGAAGGAGCAGAAGAGCTGGGAGGAGGCGCTGGAGCACTGCCGGGGCCTCAGTGGAAACGGCCTCCTCTTCGACCTGGTCAGCGTTCAGCCTGGAGACGAACACCAGTACATGATGAGACAAGTCATGGCGGCCGACACCGAGGAGGTGCATCCAAACACTGCTGGTCTGACCCGACCTGTCAGCTGAAACACAGCAGGACGTTAAATTTGCAGTTTGTAGCTTTTACAAAAATAAAAAGAAAAAAAAGGAGGAGGGTCTTATCGCTGTCAATCATCCTCCTTTACTGAAGCTTACAGAAGCCTGAAGGAGGATGACTGATGGCGCTGAGACCATCCTCCTGGCTCTGATTGTTGCTTTCTGACTGAGGAAGCAGTCAGAAAACTCTCTGACTGTATTTCTGCAATTAGTGCTGCATTTTCCAGAAGTCAAACATTTGTGAGAAAAACTCAGAAATTTTTAATCAAACTCAGAAATTTTCTAGGAAAAAAAAAAAATTCTGAGCTGCAAAGTTGCAAATATTAAACTTTTTAAATGTTGAAGGTATTTCTGAAAAATCTTTGAAATTAATGTCAAAGTTTTTGAGTATATTTTTGCTTGTTTGGCTGTTGAAGCTCAGAAATTTCCTTATTTTCTAAATGATTTTTTACTGAATATTTTTGGCAAATATTTTCTTTTTTTTTCTACATTGGCCCAGAAAACTCAACCAGTAGCATCTCCAGATTCATTTTGTATTGAATATTTTACATATGCTGTTTGAAAATAATTTGCTTAGAGGCAAATTTTCAACAAATAATTTGAATTACTTTGCACAGAAAATCCACCAATAGATGAATTTGTCTCCACCAGAGTTGCTCATCCAGCAGATGTTTCTCTGCCAGTAATTATTGGCATCATGTCTGAAAAACATATTCTTCTGCACTTTGGATAGATCTCTGAAAGTCACTGTTTTCCTCCTGCAGGTGTGGACCGGCCTCCGTTTCCTGGGCGACGAGTGGCTGTGGGTGGACGGAGCAGAGATGACCTCTGACCTGCTTCAGTGCCCCGTGCAGGAGCGGCGCTGCGGAGCGTTATCCAAGAGCAACACCGGCGCCGTGGAGCACAGAGACTGCTCAGAGAGGAAAAACTTCCTCTGTTACAGTTTTCCTGCCTGATCTGTTAGCAGCCAGTTAGCTTCAGGAAATACAACATTTTACTCAAATCTGTACTTTCTAGCAGAAGATAACAATTAATTTGAAATTTTATTGTTTCTTAAAACTAGTTTAGTAAAAATGTAGACAATTTGTAACATTTAGAGATGTTGCACCACAAAATGATTTTAAAAACAAATGAATTGTTTTGACTTTCCTGAACATGACAGAGGAAACTCTCTGTCTTTGTGTTGCTAATCTGCTGTCTTTATTTAGGATTTATGGTTAAAAAAATAAAGGTATAAATAAAGAACATAATCTTCTCCCAAGATTATGGTTTGTGGTGTCTCATGATGATTAAAGGAATAAATATATTTGGAATATTTTGCTCTTCATCACAACTTCAATTTTTTTTTCTCAACTAGAAAATCTAAATAAAATGTAAATTAACTGGCTCAGACATGGATTGTTTTAATATTACGATAAACATTAATTTTTCTTTAATTTCTGAGCAGAAAGCTTCAGTTTGTCTGTAAGCAACAGATACACTAACAAATGCCACTAAATCAGATTTAAGCAAAAAATATACAAAGAATTGTTCACAGACAAAATAGTTTTGTCCAAACATAAAATAAAGCATTTTTTATTTTAGTTTACTCACTATTTTTTTTTAAGGATTTTGTTGATATTGATACTGGATAATTATCACAACTGATTAAGTTAAGACAGAATTTGTGTATTGGGATCACAAAATCCTTTTATTTACCGGTATTAAATTTAAAATGTGCAAAATAAAGTCATTATTTTAATCACTCACTGCTTTATTGTCCACTAGGTGGAGCAGGAGAGCAAATGAAGCATTATCTCGCTTGTTTCACTGAAACTAACAAAATAATCACTGAATTTGAGAAAACATTTTTGTTAACTGAAATAATTACTGGGGAAACTAAAGCTGAGCAGAACTATATCATGTGTTTATGAAGCTAAAACTTACAGAAAAAGATATTCTTTGTTTCCATGTTTCTGAATTTATTTATTTGCCTTTTGAACTGATGTGACATTTACAGTATTTTATGTCAGCCATTTGGAAATTATTACAAATTCTAGTATTATTACAACTACAAGGAGTACTATTAGGGGACTACTCCTTGTAGGGCTAGTAGTACTACTCCTAGTGGCCAAGAGTTGTCTGCCACTCCTCCTGGTGGGACTTTCACTAGTTGGGAGGAAACACTAAAGCTTGGTTGTTCAACAATAATTCAGGACACTTTTTGAAAACAATATCTTCTGTAGAGTATTTATTATCCAATCTATGTATGAAAAGGCTAAAGTAATTATTGTACTTTAGCCTTTTTCAATTCTGCATCTGTAAATGAATCAAAGTATGAAAAAAACAGCACTACAAAAACTAGACAAAACAATATTTAAGTCATAATAAATGATAAAATCGAGAAAACACATTAATACCTAAAAGGAACTGAATTAGGCAAAAAGTCACATCAGAAAACTAAATTATTGAGAAACTATTTCAACCCTCATCATCACTGTTACTTGGATAAATGGAAGGATGGAAGGATGGAAGGATGGATGGATGGATGGATGGATGGATGGATGGATGGATGGATGGATGGATGGATGGATGGATGAATGGATGGATGGATGGATGGATGGATAAATGGATGGATGGATGGATGGATGGATGGATGGATGGATGGATGGATGGATGGATGGATGGATGGATGATGGATGGATGGAGGGATGGATGGATAAATGGATGGATGGATGGATGGATGGATGGATGGATGATACATGTTAGCAGGCTGAGAAAGAGCAAATCGATCAACAGGACAGTAAACACCACAACAAAATGGCAGCACCTCATTGAATCCTTGAATTATTCTTTTTATTCTTTAGTTTAAACAATGAAAAACGTCAGAAATTTTAAGTTGTTCATTTACAATTTATGTTACAAACCCCTAATAAAAATATATTTAATATATTTCCTAAATAGCTACTATTTTATAATATTATCTCAGTTAAATCTATATATCTAAGGAATGTTGCATAGTCAAAAGCAGAATCTCTTTTTAAATGTGCTGCAGAGATGATCGGGCTTCTTACTGATGTTTGGCTGTTTCGTGGTAACAGAGGAAGTTCTTTTTCTCCAAACAGTCTTTGGTCTTTAGTCCAGCGGTCTCGTTTTTTGACAGCGCCCCACAGTGTTGCCCCGGGGCGGGGCAAGAGGGCAGGTCAGTGTGCAACATGTCTGCTCCGTTCACCCACAGCCAATCACCAGCCAGGAAACGGAGGCCGGTCCAAACCTGCAGGAACAAAAACCCAGATTTATCAGGCATCATGTCGCACACAAATACAGACGTTTGCAAACCTCAGACTTTGTTCATCATCGGCATTTACATGGAAGTTCTTTAGGCAAAGCATATTTAAGATCAATATGTTTCAATATTGATCTATGTAAAGTTTACTCAAGTAATAAGGAAAAATGTATACGTCCAAAAAATTACTTATAATTAATTATATAATATTTGGTAAAAAAAAAATATTCAGTTACTGAGTAACTGATCAAATTATAAACCATTTTATATTTAAAACTTATATCACAAGGAAATATAAAGTTTAGTGGTAAAGTTGGTAAAGGGGCCATAATAGCAATAATTCATAAAAGCAACAAAAAATAAAATCAGATAAAGAAAAATTTTTCCAAAGCGTTTTATTTCAATGAAAACTTATGAAACATTAATAAACTGCAGGTGTGTCTTTATCTGGTGAACTTTTGGTTAAAACATGTTTGTTTTTCTTTCAATGGGTAGAAAATGCAGAAAGTGAAGTAAAATCATATTCTTCAATGTTAATATTTAAAAATAGGACTGGTATGCTAACGGTGACCCTTTCTGCTTCCTTGAATAGGTTAGGATTGTTCTGTTGGTGAAACAAAACAAGTTTATTTCATTTATTGCACAAAATTATTCTTAGGTATTGAGATTCTACTTTATTTTGAGCTTCTTTCAGAGTGAACTTCTTCTCGGACGTCTTGTCACTTTAAATCCAAATAAGCTGCTGCTGGCCGCGCCCCTCAACTCAATGTTTACGTGTTGAGAGAGAGAGAGAGAGAGAGAGAGAGAGAGAGAGAGAGAGGATTACTGATTAGTTATAAAAATAATCTATAGGGTACTCGATTACTAAAATATTTTTTTTACAACAGCCCTAGTAAAAATAGAAACAGATGCTCAAATATACAGCTATACATCTTTGAAAAGCATTAATCGAGCCTCCTGCACAACCAATAAGAATTCAGCAGGTGGTTTCTGGGTCGTAAGTCAACGCTCGTCTTTTCCAGCAGCCATTGTACGTTGCATACAGCCGTCAGAGATGCTGGAGCTCAGCTTGGGTTGCTTGGTAACAAGCTGAACTTTGATGGGGTTGCTAGGTAACAGATTTGTGACGCTACATTCTGAATGTTTTTGAGACGGCTCATTTTCCAGACACCAAAAGACATGAACTTATTGTTATTTATTTATTTTTTTTAACTCTTGGGTTGTTTCTGAAGCAGTTGAGACCCAAATGGAGGTAAAAAAAAGATTTCTTTTGTCAGCCCACCTCCTCAGTGTCGGCCTCCAGGACCTTCCTCAGCATGTGCTCCTCTCCCGGCTGCAGGCTGAGCAGATCGTAGCGCTCGTCGCTGTAGTTGGACGACCCGAGGCCTCTGCAGTGCTCCAGCGCCTCCTCCCAGCTCCGGTTCTCCTTCACCAGAACCACGTTGTCCGAGACGCAGAGGAAGGGGAATCGCTTGTCGCAGTTTTGGGCAGCCATGTTGAACGACTCGGAGGACATGGAGACACAGTCGCCGTTGGAACTCGGCTCATTTATTTCCCAGCTTTTATATTCTGAAGGGCCCTCAGTCCAGTTCCACCATCCACCTGCAGAACAGATGTGAAAAATTCAGGCAGCTGGCAGTGAGAAGAAAGAAAGATGTTTTATGTTCGCTACTCTATTATTACTGTTATGATGACTAATGTAATTGATTTTATAAAAATCGCTGCAAGCTGTAGCCCTGAGTTTTTACCGTCTCGATGAAGTCCAATCCAGAAGGGAAAATCCTCAGAATGAATGTTGCTGGTCAGACGATGACCGTCGATATTTGCCAGCTCTTCATGGTTGTCCTTACAGTACTGCTGAGCCGCAGACCAGTTCTTCGCTTCAGATATGAAAATATACTCCTTTGCCTGGTTATAATGTGAACTGTCGTACTGGCAGATGAAGAAGAACTCATTTCCACAATTCAGGCCATAAACTCTTTCAAGAGAAACAAGAACAAAGGAACATAAATAATTACCATAGATTATTGACTAAATTAGCCAATGTGTATAAGATTAAAAAGTCATTCTGACTTCCGATGACAGTACATGAACATACGTAATAAAAAAATAATTTTGTTTTAAAAACTTATTGCTAATGGATCTGCTTCCTACCTGTTGATTAGTGGATAGCTGTTGTTAGTGCAGAGAGTCAGTCATGCAGAATGAAGTGGAAGCAAAGAAATGATTAGTGCATCTGTTCAGTGCAAACAAAAATAAAAATCATCTTGAAAATTTAGTTATTTCATCCACTAATTGTAATGAAAGGCTGTTTTTGGTTCTCATTTGTGTTTTATTTTGGATTATTATTGTCACTAAGGTGTTTCCATACATAGGTTTTCCTTCGTTTTGCTTTGGAACGGCCTTCGGAGGAGACATCCTGTCCTTCAAACTATTCAACTGTCTCCTGCATATTCAGCGTTTATTTAATGCGACTGAACGTTTTTGCTGGACAGATTTAGAAAGGGTTATATTTTCAAATAGTAAAAGTTATAATTTTGTATATCCAGCTTCTTCGTAGGTCCTCCACAAGCAAGATCTTTTCTATTCCTCTCTCTGTAGTCTTCACTTGACTGGTCGTAGTTAATGGGAGCAAACAGCAACAATATGTGGCCAATCTGTGTTCCAGCAGCGAAAGCTCAGTTTTTTCCGACTCTGATGTTGGACTCTGGAAAAGATTCAAATTGCGCTGCGTTTGATGCGCCGCCGCGCCGCCACATGCCTCCTTTAACAGATTAGAATAAACCTGATGCGCTTAATGCTCAAAACGCGTTTTCTGTGACCTGACCAAACAGGAGATTTCAGTTTAGGAACCTTTGTATTTGCATGTTTCTGGTACACCCATAAATCTGACGCACAAGCGACATCCACAAACTGCAGAGACAAAAAACAACAGTCTGATGTTACCTGTTATAATGCCAGACATGGTAGCTGGCTGCAAGACATTTTGCACTGTTGGCCAAGGTTTGGTTTTCCAAAGAGTTGAGAAAATATCCCTTCCCGTCAAACAACACAAGATCAGACCAGTAAGTCCTGACTCCACCCAGGCCGATCCAGGCGTAATATCGCCCCAGGTTCCGGTTCTGCACATCTGCTTTTGAGTAGACGGTGGCCAGGTCGGTGTAGTGGCTTTAGGAAATAAAAAAAATCTGATTCATAATTGCAAAGTCACAAATACTTTCTTTTGATTGCATAGCTCCTTTAATGACAAGCCATATATTCAGAAGTAAAACTATGCAGCTGAAAATGTGAAAATCTTCAGAATGAAGTGAGGACATTCATGAACTTACCTGCAGCTCAGTCACACCTCTAATGTTCGACCGCATCACGTTTACAGAAATCAAGAGACTAATTATGGAAAACTTAGAAATTAGTTGCAAAAACATCCCTGTTGATGTAAATGCTTAAATCAAAATTAATTTCTGCTGAACTGTCACTGCTTCACACATTTCATATTTTTGAGCTTCATTTGGATCTTTAGAGGAAGAATAACTAGATTACTTCAGTCAATTGATATTGTATTTTTTTTTTGTGTGTTTATTGAACAACAACCACGCCTGAAGTGTCTGAAATGTTATGACGCTCCAGTATGACTTGACCAAAAATGAAACGGCAACAGGTAATTCAAAGGTCACCTGGTGACATCGTAATGTAGAGCTGTGTATTTTCTGCAGTTACAGAAGCCAATCTTATTTCCTGTTATAACCTGAGCTAGTGGGAGCATATAGAGATTGAGGGGTCCCAGGATTGAGCCTTGGGGTGTCCCGTATGTGACTTCTGTCCACTTCGATGAAAACTGGTCATAGAAATCTATGTTCTTCATGTAAGATTCCAACCAGTACTGGATTGGAGAGCTCTATCCAACTCTCCAGTTGTTTCATACTTCCTGAATCTTTCATGGGCTGGAGTCCTTGTGAGTCCGTAGTCTGGGTTTTGGGCCAGCGCCAGGCCCTGACCCAAACCCGGGACTTTTTTTTAAGGGCTCTTCAGCGTCGAGCTGAACTGTCAAAATTAGTTCTCATTGTCGCAGCTACATGATTAAAATCCTGTTATTTCGTCCTCAGCCTCATTTTTTCCACTCATCTTGTGATTGGTCTGAATTTTGTGGTCCAATCACAATTACTCAACTTCCAGAAGCCATTATAATTCTAACCACAGAACAGAGCAGGTCGTTTAGAAGACTAATTGACGAATTCTCCTCCCCTTGCTCGGTTCTGGTCCAGTGCAGTGGGAGAACGTCTCACCAACACTTTCCATCCTTTTTGCTGACAACGCGAAAAATAAAATGAGATTTTCCAGCATTATTTCCTCCTCTTTCAAACGTGATGGAAGATGCGTGAAGCAATAGTTCTCATGAATCTGGTTGTTGGTTTTTCTGACAAAAACAACTTTTCATTCACACCTAGAATTCGCCACTGATTAGTTTTAACAATGAACAGAAATCTCACCTTCTGCAGACGTTCCGCGCGTTCTCCCAGGTGCTTGGATAGACGTTGTACCTGAACTCTCGCTCCAGTACTGATTTCAGGGAAAATGCAAAGCTAGTGCAGAGGAGGAGGAAGATCCAGGATCCAGAAACGTTCATCATCTTCAACGTCCAGTTCTATAAAAAAAGGCTTTATTAATGCAAAGGGTTAATTCAAACTAAATCTTTTATTTCCTGCCTTGCAGGAAATAGTATGAATAGTCAAACAATTCTAGTATTCACCTCGTTATTAGTGTGATTACCGGACTTCGTGTGATGCTTCGTGATGCTGCTGCTTTATGAGCCTCCAAACCTCGACTGCAGGTCCTGTTGTTTTAGCCTCCATGTTTTAAACTCATTATTTGCTTAGTAGATAAGATTTAAATCAATCATCAGTCTGGTGTTATCACTATCTGGCAGGAATATTTGACTGCTAGCAAAGATCTGCTGTTGTTGTATCAACCTTCCAGACCTCTCAGGTTCTGGTTCTGGTCTGCTTTGCATCCCCAGAACCAGAACCAAGAGAGGAGAAGCAGCTTTCAGCATCTATGCACCAAACATTTGGAACAAATTTCCAGAAAACTGTAAAACAGCAGAAACCCTGACTTCCTTTAAATCTCGACTAAAAACACACCTGTTTAGAATTGCATTTGAAATGTAATATAATAATAATAATAATAATATTAATAATAAATGCACCTTAGCCTTTTTAGTTGAACTTGCATTATTTTAATTTCTACAAAAGAAATAAATATTTTTTGTGGCTCTCAAAATGACTTCGGACATTTTCTGAACATTCTGATACAATTTTCAGCCAAAAGTTTGATGTCGCTTGGAAAATATAGAAGAAATTCACAATTATTTAGAAGAATAGTAAAAGATACAAACGTTTTAAGAGTTTCTTTCAGCATAATCTTGCTGATACTGAACAATAATTGAAAAAGTCTTTTTTCAAAAATAACAGAGTTGCAGTAACTTCTCCGCCGTTTCCTCGTTTTCTCCATCTGTGCTTCTCCAGCGTCATAAAGTCTTAGAAACGGTGGAAACTCTTCCAGACGGACTGACGACTTGAATCGAAGCTTTTTCAGATCCTCTGGCCTGCTTCATGCTGTCAGGACGGCTCCAGTTTAGTAATTTCTTGATTGAAAATGTCTGACTTTGAATTACGGTTGGGTGTAGCTTTTGAAATTAAACTTGGAAATGTGGTGAATTATAGTTATAAAACACAGGAAATCATAAAACTTGGGCAAACAAAGTTGATTAAATATTTACACCTATAACATAAACTAAATATAACAGATAATTTGTGGTATTTGCTAAACTTTCATATCAGTTTCTGTCATAGAAAACAGATTTCTCCAAGAGTCAGAAGACCTTTATTTAGACCACAGGTTTGTAACTGTAACACAGGAAGTTTTTTCCCTCTGAACAATCCCTGGTCTCCATGCTGCTGCTGCTCCTTTTGGATAGGATCCCACAGTGTTGCCCCGGGGCGGGGCAGAAGGGCAGATCGGTGAACAACATGTCTGCTCCGTTCACCCACAGCCAATCACCAGCCAGGAAACGCAGGCCGGTCCAAACCTGCAGAAGCAACGGATTACTTTTATAAATCTGTAGAGTTTGGTTCATTTGTATTAAACTTAAGATCTGTGAAACCGTTGGATAAGGCCGTAAAATCATTTTTTTGTACATAACCATTATTTTTCATGGATAAAAGTAGAAATCCTGTGTTTTAAATTAATCTTCCCTTCAAGTTTTTTTCTTTTTGCTGCTTTTGGGCCAGCAGTTGAATTAGGGCCAAATCTACATTATTTATCATTTGATGTATTTTGCATTGAGTTTGATGTTTAAAATTATTAAAATCAAGTTTTTTGTCCTTTTGTCCTTGTTTACCTTACATCTTATAAAATGATATTTGTAAGACATTTTTCTACATTGGTATTTGTCTCTTACCTCCTCTGTGTCGGCCTGCATGACCTTGGTCCTGATGAAGTCCTGATTGTCTGCAGGCTGCAGGCTGAGCAGATCGTAACGCAGGTCGCTGGAGGACTGGAGGCCTCTGCAGAGCTCCAGCGCCTCCTGCCAGCTCCTCTTCTCCTTCATCAGGACCAGATTGTCTGCGATGCAGAGGGACGGGAGGGGAGTACCGCAGCCTTGGGGAGCCGTCGTCTTCGTCAGCGAGGAGATCGAGCCGCAGTCATTGCTGGCGCTCAGCTCTCCTAACCAGTTTGTATATTCAGTGTCTCCCCAGCTCCATTTCCACGATGCTCCTTTGAAAAAGAGGCAATAAATTTATTGGCATTGTTGAGTTCAATAATCCTAAAAACATCCTAAACTCTTCATCCTGCACCAACTCTGCAACTTAAACCAGAATTGCTCTCTAAATGTTTGAAATTGTTGACTAAATAAAAAATGCATGCAACACATTTCAGATATTTTTCATAAAAAACAACAACAACAAAATTTAAACATTCATTTGCAAAAGCAGTAAAGGTGTCAAAGGTGTGAAGTTTGGGAAGGATTATAAGATCAGTCATTGTTTTCCCACTTGAAGCTGTTAAAATCTATTGCTGCAAATATACAAATGAAAAAGAGCTTTAAACCAGGAAGTTACACTGAATGATTCTCATGAATTGCAAATCAGCCAAATGTTTAAACAAGCAGGTTTTCTGATTTACTTAAACATGAGTCACTGAGGGGCAGAAGGAGGCTTGATAAATGAGTTTCTTTAAATCCTTCTCAGCTTGCTGTGATGATGATTACTACATCAAAGTGTTATTATACCTGGTTCAAAATTAAGTGTTTCTTTGGAATGGTCAACCATAAAATCCCAATGAAAAATCTAAAGGTCTGAAGCAGAAACCAAATCTTTGGTCGTCACTGTAAATATTTAACAAGTGAATCATATCCTGGTTTTAGCAGTGATCGTTTACCGTCTCTGTGAAGTCCGATCCAGGTGGGAATCTCCCGGTCAAAGAAGACGTCGTCGTAATCGTCGCTAGAAAAACTGACCAGGTCGCGATAGTTTGACCTGCAGTAGTCCAATGCTTCTGGCCAAGTCTTTGCCTCCAGTATGAAGACATAATTCTTATCAGACGTCTGACAGGTGAAGAACAGACGGTTCCCGCAGTCTCTGACGTAGATCCTGTAAAGAGAACAATCGACATTTACTGAATCATCAACGTTTAAGAAAACAGGATGAACAGGAGATTCTGGGAGCCATGTTGCAATGTTCATCCCTCATTAATTATTCCTTTGATTCCTTCGTGCATGTTTCAGAAGTTTTTGAATCTTTGTGGCGGAAAATTTGTTGTAATTTTATGTTTTTTAATATGTGGAACACCTTAAACCTCCTCACAAAACGACGCCATTTCCATCTGGAGGAACAGTTGCTATTCAGAGTCCAGTGATCCTAAAACCGGTTGAAAATGCCATAACAAAGGAGCACTGTTGTGATGACGAGCATCAGAAAGAGCAGGAGCTTCTTAAAGAGACAGACGCCCAATTTCAAGGCGTAAAATTCAAATCACTTTTAAGTCCTGTTACGACACCAGGGTGTTGTAACAGCTTCCGTAACAGTTTTACGGAAGCTGCTGGAAACATAAATGTGTCCAGAGAAAGGAAAGTGGAAATTTAAAATGATTTATTACAAAAAGCTTGTTTCACAAACACAGTACAGCTCAACACTCAATGCAAAATGAAAGACAACTGGAGCTGATAAACAAGATGATATTTCTACCATTAACAATGAAGACGATGGTAATTGGTGAAAAATTTAGTAAAAAAAAAAAAAAAAAATTACATTTCCATGCAGAAGGCTTCAATTTTGAGTCACTCTTACTTTTTGTCTTTGTATGCCACAGAAGCACAGTTTCCCTCGGCGTTTTCCACGTTGTCTTGCCAGTTGACTTTGTGGGTTTGACCGTCAGACCAGATCCACTTGGTGCCGAATAACCAAGAGGTGTCTTTGTGCAGACCGATCCAGGAGTTATAGCTCTTGAAGTACGCAGCGTTTACATCCGACAGTGAATAGAAGGTGGCCAGGTCAGTGAATTCACTGCAGGGACAAAAAAGTAAAGCCATGGATTCATGAAGAGACATTCCAGAAGACAATGTCTTCATGTTGTTTGTTAATAACTTTTAAAATGAAAAAGTGAAATTGTGTAGCCATGTTTCTTTCTTGACTGAAATTTGATTGTAGATACAAAAAACAGTTAAATAGATACAAAACAAAGTAAAACCTTAAATAAAAAAAAGAGGTAAGAATGTAGTGCATCAGTGTTGCATAACAAAAAAGTAGCTAAATCCAGAGGAGAAACAATTCAGAGTAAAATAAACCAACAAATAATAAAAACACCCTTTATAATGGAAACGATGAGTAAACCTGCAGCTTTAGAGCAATGTTCTCATCGGCTGATTAAATAAAGTTCAGCCCTTTATTCAATCAGCATTTGATTTTATTTGTAGCACATTCTGAATTTTACAGGCAACCATTGCAGTGATGAAGGAAGTTCACTGCAGATTTCAGGAGGACTTTATTTTATAGCATTTTCACTTGATGGTGTGATGGACTCAGTTCAATTTGGAATAAAATTGCACTTTGAACTGCCTTGATGCGGAACTGTGCTGAACAAATACACTTGATTAAGGCGAAAAGATGGATTTCTACAAACAACCACTGCGAAGCAGCACTGTGATCGCATTCGGTCTTTGAGTTCATTACGGCACTTGCTGCTCTGAGGTCTAGAAAAACTCAGACACTGAATATTTACGATGATCTTGATTCAAATATGAGAACATGGGTTCCTTTAGCAACTCCTGGTTTACGATTTGAGTAAATCAGGCATCTTACCGCCTGCAGAAGCTTTGGGCGTTCTCCCAGGTTAGAGGATATCTGAGGTGTTTGTATGAAATGTGCAGGACGGATCCCAGGCCATCTGCATCGCCGCTGCTGCCGAGGATGAGGAGGAGAATCAGAGGGTCGCAGAGGCTGTGCTTCATCTTCAGACCGTTTTCACAAACTGCTTTTGTCAGTTTCTGATCAGACATGAACCAAATGCATTACTGGGGAACATGAAAAACTAAATACTGAGATGAACAAGACTTACAGTGCAAAATATAGAAAACCTTACCAATTGTTTTTGTCTAGTTTCCAGTTTTTGTCTAGTTTTCAGCTTGTTTTAAATAAATAACTCTTTTATACTGATGAAAATTTCTAGTTTCATTGGCAAATAAATGTATAACATGGAAAATGTCTTGTTATGAAATTACTTACTTAAAAAAAGCTCATATCTTGCTGAAAAGTAACTTTTGTCTTATTTCAAGTTTACCAAGATATTGGCACCAGAAACTAAACCAAAAGTACTTGGTAAGATTTTGTGTTTCTGCAGTTTAATCAGATTAAAAGTAAAACTAAAGCATTAAAGAGTGTATGCTGCCATTACCTGCTCAGATTCTTCCAGTTGAGGATCTAGCAACTTCTTTCTGTCTGGCGTTTTATTTGCAACGTTCATTAAAGAGCTTTAGAACATCACTCCCACCTTAATCCTGCTGACCTACAAAACATTTGACTTCTGGCAAATGAAGGACAAATTTACCTGCAGACCTAAATGACAAAACCCATTTACCCCGAAGCTTTGGAGGAGCAGGCAAATGAACAAAAGGAGTTTGTTTTCTGCAAAGCGCCAATAACATGAAGTCGGTTCATACTGAGTTTGACTCAGATCAAAATGGGACAAGTTCAATGTTTCTGGCTTCTAAATTCTAACTTGTAATGAAAAGTTTAAAAAAAGGGATTTTATTAAAATTATAAATATTATAAAGTAGTGACATCCTGAGCATCTGTTAAGACTTAGACCAAACTTAAAATTTGAAGTTATAAATATGATTTTCTTATTCATAGAAATGTTAAATCTCTCAGCATGTCACTTAATATAATGCAACACATCAGTCTAGTTATTTGGGACAATAACAGTAAAATTGAAGCATTTTCAAATTTTTCACTGTGGAGATAAAAATATAATTGAACCACAAAAAGTTTCAATTCACTATATATTTATTACTAATGTTATTGAAATGTTTCCCACACTTGAAAACAGAATGGTAATTTAATAAAAATGTAAAAAAATCAATTTTCAATATTTATTTTTCAAATTTAGGGTTTAATCAAATGTTGAATTGCATTTTATAGCAGTTTGCTGGTTGAATATCAAGCAGTTTCCAAACCTTGAAAACCTCCATTTGAAATTCAAGCATTTAAGGATTTCAAGCACCTGCATGAATTCATTAGCACTCGGTGGAGCAAAGATTTCCTCCAGATGACCAAAGAGCAAACATTGAACGCAGAGTTCGATCGCCTCATCACAGAAATGCTTCCTTCCCTTCAAACAGTCTGCATGTGAAAATCGCTGCAGCATCAAGATTTCCTGCTTCCGCCTCCTGCAGGATGTCAGGTGGGTGAGAATAAGATTCAATGAGAAACTTTCTGGAACTTCTCTGTAATTCCAAACCGCTGATTTATGTGGGACTGCGCCGCCGGTCAGGTAAATGCAAAAGGACTGAGCACACATCCCAGAGGAACCCCTAAGCTCAGTATAAAACGACAAACATAGAAGTCAGATCTCAATTTTCAAAGGAGCAGATATGAAGTATTTTCTACCATCTTTCTGGAAAACATGTCAGCAAATTATCATTTTATCTCAACAAAATTTGTAGCTTGAATTAAGTTGAAATCTTTTTGAAAAACGGCAACAAAACGCAGTGAGATTACTTGAGGAGTTGATAGATGAACGGATAGAGATGTAAGCAAAAAGCCGTTTTTACTTTGTATAAATAAATAAAAAAAGACCACATTTATAGACAACACAACTGAATGATATGCATATTTTATTATGCATTGTTTTAAGTGGATTGAAACCTGCAGGAATTACGTTTCAAGTAAACTCCATATTACACCTGAAATGCAAAAAGAAAAGCAGTTATTTCTCACAAGCGAGTTCTGCCAGGTCAGCTAGAAATTCAGAGACAATGAGAATCAGATTTTTCCAGAATGAGGACTTTATGTGCTGACCTGGGTTGGACATGCTCCTCTCCAGCATCTTCAGGGTTTCGCCGGTCAGCGTGTGGAGCTCGTCCTGCAGCCGGCGGTGGCCGTCCAGCGTCAGGTGCCAGAAGCACGACTTCCTCTTCCCCTCTTTGCAGAGCTGGTTGCAGGTTTTACGGAAGCTGCTGCTGAAGCACAGGTTGTGGCGGATCGTGTTCTTCCAGCCGTCCGGAGCCGTCTGAAAGAAGGGGAAGTGCTCTCTGGAAGAGCAGAGGAAACGGTGAACTGAAGATGAACCACAGTGCAAACCGGAAACGTTTTCCAGCACATTTCAAAGATTCTAGACAGAGGCTGACGCCTGATCAGTTAGTATAGAAGTGGCTTCATTTTCTCCATTCTGGTGTCCATTTCTCCCTCATTCTAAAAGATAAAAACTCCCATTCAAAAGAGAAGAACCTTCTCCATTCAAAGTGTGGAAGAAGCTCTTTTACTTTTAAAGGGAACCAGTGTGTCTGCAACCATCAGCTCTTTGGTTCTGACCTGGTGAAGTTGTAAATCTGCTGGACTTTGAGGCTCCCCGTTTGGCTGCTCTTGAGCGCCAGAGCAACGAGGACGCAGTAATTCACCGGCGGACGAGGCCAGCACCCCGGCTTCAGGGACTGCAGGTCCTGAGAGACGGGAGGACAGAACCAGAGACACCAAACTTTACATTCACAGAACGACGTTCGAATCCCATTCATGTTCCTCAGGGTCTTCAGAAAATAGTGGCTGGTCTGAAATTTCACAGGTTGGTCAGGATCGACTGGTTCATGACGATTCTAAAGTGATTTCTAAGACTTTGTGAAAGTTTAATAAAAATAAAAGCATAGATACAATGTGAAAGTGTAAATAGAAAATACAAATTCTGCTAGAAGAAATTAATCTGAAATTTTCTAGAATGATCTCAAAATTGGAGTTTCAAAAATTGAAAAATTAGAATTTTTTTGGCTTTCCAAGGTTTTTTTCATTCTAGAAAACTTAAGAATTTTTATTTTTTTTAATTAGTGGTAAAAATTTTCTCCAATAAGCCATTGTAGAAAATACAATGTAGCTAAAATTTCCACTTCTATCAGCAGCAGCGTTTCCATTAGAAATTTGCACAAAACTTTGGCAATATTCCACGAACGTCAAAAAACTATTTTGCATTTGTGGAGTTTCCATAAAAAAAAAGAAAAGCAATTAAAATTAGAGGTGAATAAGTTTGTCCACTGGACAAATAATTTAAAAAAATTGCTGAGTCATGATTCATCTTTGTGGTTTAAATAAAATAAAATAAAAGCTGCTGTTCTTCCTCACCACAACTTTTATGATCTTCGCCTTCCGTCTGGACCGGACCGGTTTGCTGGAACCTTCTTGTTTCTTTATCCGAGAGTCAAAGATGAGAAAAATAAAACAGAAATCCACATTAAAACTCATCATTGTGTCTCAAATAAACATCTAAGATCCTTTTGATCTGCAGGAGACATTCAGATATAATCCTGCTATTTGATTAAATCTGTTTTACAGCAATAGAGCAGAATAAAGATGCATTTATAAGCATTTACTTAATTAAAAACAAGCTTCTTAATGACACTTTAGTGGAATAATTTATTTTGCCAATTAATACGTTTCAGTTGTATGCACTCTGACAGCGTATTGTTCCACTTAAATTTTATTCATGAGAGAAAATGCAGCTTGAAGCAGAGAATGGATTTGATTTCCTGCTCCAATCAGGCAGGAAAAACAAGAAAAACATCAAACTTTAAACCAGACAGCTGCAGGTTTGTTCAAACGTTTGAAACTTGCCAGAGAAACTTTTGAGTGCTGGAGCTTTTGGACTTGCTTCATGCTTCATGTTAATGCAGAGCTATAATTTGCACAGTTCTTCTATTTTTCTTCTTATACTTTGTTTTTATTTCCAGCCTGAAATTACACTTTTTGCAGAAAAAAAAAAAAAAGTAAACCAATGCTCCAGCTTTATCACACAAAAATTCTGCAGATTGCCTAAGAAATTTGACTTTGTGACTCTTGCAAGAGGGGGAAAAAAAAACCACATGCAAGTATAAATTAAATATAGATTTTCTGAAAATGTAAATCCACTTTGGATTAAATTCCACCATGAATGAAGTAAAATTATGAACATGGCATGTTAAAGAGTTGATATTTGCCACTACGTTGCAAAAGCAAAATTTTACCAAGTATTTTTGTCTAGTTTTAGGTGAAACTTGATGAACCTTAAATTAAATCGATATAAGTTACAGTTGGCTTTCCAGCAAGAAATATAAACTTATTTTAAGGAAATAATTCCTCAACATTGATGAAAATATTCCAGTTATAGGTGAAACGATTACCCAGTGGCACCAATACATTTTCATCAATATCAAGGGATTATTTATTTTAAACAAGCTCCTACATCTTGCTGAAAAGTTAAAGTTTTCTTATAGATATTTCCACTATAAAGTAGAGCAGAAATACTTGGTAAGATTTTGTGTTTTTGCAGTGCAGGACTTAGATGAGTAATCTTTAATTCTTCATGCATGAAGAATTCCTGCATCTATGTGTTTGATAAATGTTAAAATAAATGCTTTAACCTCTGTTCATTTTGTTTTTAGAGATTCTCTCAGAGTGATGTGAGAGTTTGTTACAGTGTCTGTCGCTGTGGAGCAAGCAGGAAGCTGCGGTTCCTCCTGACGGGGACACGTTTGCAGATCGGATGTGGACGGACCCTCCATGTCCCCGGGCTCCAGCTGGAGCAGCTGGTCGGCACGACCCGGTTCCGGCTGGAGGTCAGCATCCGCCTGCACGTACTGGACCGGACAGGCGATGTTGGGATTCACCAACAGCCACAGGTTGGGTTTCACAAATGTGTCTGATGGGGAGAAAAAAGATCAACACATCGGATTTAAAAAATCTGCAACGTTCATCAGAGGCAAAAATGATGTCCAAACAAAAGATACATTTTTTATAGCTGGTGGTGCAGAAGCTGAAACCCAACATGAATCTTCTGTTCTGAGCCTATTTTACTTCAGATTCATAACAGACAAATGGATAAAGAGTCTCTCTGTGTGAACTCACCTGATGTCTTGTCGTACCAGATGAACTCATCTTTTCTTCTGGAGGTCCTTGCAGAAGGTCTCTGGGCCAAATATTGATCATTCACTTTGTCTTCTGTCAGAGTAGATAAACCTCACTGACACACACATGGATAAATTACATTTTACACACAAGAAAAGATAAATCAAGCTCCAAATTCTCACTGAATTCCTCTCTGCGTTGCACAAACAATCACATATTCATCTGCACCGTTTCATGGCAGCTGCAGTTTATTAAAACAATCATAAAAATGTTCACCGTTACAGTTTTGGTCAGTGGTTGTTGCCAATTTGAGCTCTTTGTCCATGTCCCAGTCGGTCAGACCCACACAGCAGTGCAGGCCACAGAACCGGCCTCCGGTTTTCAGCTGGAACGTCATGCTCGGACTTCTGCAGATGGTTCTTCCTCCCTGATGAAGAGGAGGAAACTGCAGACTGTTGATTCAGCAGCTGGAGCAGAACCACCTGATTGGAGTCAATCAGGCCTAACAGAGAGCAGCCGGTCCGGAACGGACGGTTCCACCTGAGGATGGCTGTTTTATATCACATTTATTTAATTTGTGATCTAGTTTGAGTGAAAAGCTTTTGGTTTGTGTGTTTTAGTTGTAGCAAAAGTCAAATGAAAGTTTATTTTTCCATTGAAAAACCCATGAGGAGAATTTAACAGCGTTTACTGAAACAAGATTTGAGTTTATTTTAATTTATTGACAAATTTGAAGAAAATTCCCTGAATTCAAAAACCAAATCATTTTGTTTAACGTTCCTGGTCTGAATGAACAATTTCCAGAAATTTTTCATAAACATGTTTTAAAATTACTCAAGGATAAACCAGTATAATGGGTCACGTAAAGTATCAAACAGTGTAACATTTACCACATCATTATCAATGTAAATTGTACAATTTTTAAGTAATAGCTCATTTATTCAAGTTAAGCCTCCAAGCTGAGTCTCTAGATCTACAGTCTCTTAAGTTTTGCTTTGGTCTTTATCAACGTTTTCTCCTCTATGATGGCGCATTGGAGCCGGAGCAGAAAGGAAAAAAGAGTAAATTTCAAGCAAAAAAAACTTTAATTTCAGACATTTTCTAGAAAAAAAACTAATGAAATGTCTGAGATGGAAAACTTGGAAACTTGCAAGAAAAAAATCTGAAAAAAGATTGAGATTAATCTTATAAATTTCTAGAAAAGACTTGGACATTTCTGAACTTGAAAAGTGAAACATTTTGGGAATAAACCCTAAAATTATCTGAGAAATTTCCTACAAATTAAATAAAGGAAATTTGTGGAGTCAGAAATGTGCTTGTTAGTAAAAAATCTGAAAGTTTAATATCAGTCAACTTTTGGTGCTTTATACAAAAATTTCTGGAGATTCATCTAAAAAAATTTTTCTTGCAGTTTTGACTTTTGGAGCTCAGAAAATTCTTGTTTTTTCTAAAATATTTCTCAGATTAATAGCATTTGAGTTTATGGATTCAGTTAGATTTAACTTCAGTTTGAAAAACGCTGAATCAGTTAATGATGCAGAGAAAAACTGGAAACAGCTGCTGATTAATATCACTGGCTGGGAGGGAAATATTAGAAAAATTTGTTTTTATTTTTGGACAGTATAATACAGAACAATTGTTACTGTAAACACTTTGCCAGAATATGCTTTCATTTTTAATTTGCTGATGAAATGTGAATGAATGAAAAAAGATCATTTTCTTCAGACTGTTTATTACTCACATTAATAATACACATTTCACAACAACAGATACAAACATTAAGAAATCAAATTTTATACAGCATGAGGACAGAAAACCATATAATCACCTTTAAATATCTATATATCTTTTATAGTTTAAATGTTTTCCATTTAACCACAAGCATTCACTTTGTTCATGTACAGAAACGTGACAGCTCAGCTCTTATTTTAATATTTAACAATAATAATGAGATTTATTCCTTTTACTCGTCATTTTGTTGGGAAAAGACAAACAACCAGACATGCAGACAAACACCAGAACAGAAATAAATACGAGCTCTGAGCTCCGGACTGAGCAGAGGAACGTTTTCTGCTGGACAGGATCTCAGATTTCTGGAATAAGGAAAATCAAAAGTTGATGCGTGCCAACTACATCCTGGTTTTAATAAATTGCAAATCTGGTCTGGAGTTTATGCAAGCGGTGGAAGGAAGGGAGGACAACGAGCTGGGAAAAGTTTAGACAATCACACAAAGGTGTTTGAAAGTCAAATGGGTTCAAAACAGAAGCAAAGCGCCTCGGCTGATTCCTTCGCACTGAAAAACACTAAACCTCAGCAAGCAATTTAATCCAGTTTCTGGAGCAAATATCTTATTAAAGTAAGAAAACTAACTCCAACCTAACTACAAGACCTAGAGACTTGTTCAAAATCAATAATTTACTAATACTGATGAGACAATACTGTTCCATTGGAAGATTATTTATTTCACAGGAAATAAAACAATTTTTCCAACTTAAAATTTTATTTATCTGCCAGTGGAACTAAAACTTTTTCATCAATATTAAGGAATTATTTATTTATTGAAAACAAGTTTCTATATCTTACTAAAAAGGTGATTTTCAGTTAGTTTGGTTTTATTTTAAGTGAACTGAGATAGTTGCACCAGAAACTGGACTAAATTACTTAGTAAATGTTTGTGGTTTTTCAGTGCAGAGCAGAAAATGCACCATATGGAAAACCAACCTACATCTAGACGAACGTATCGGGAGCCAATTCTGGATCCGGGTTTTACTGAGACCAGGCGAAACGGGCGCAACGTGGAGCTGAGCGCTCAGAATATTGGGATGTAGTTGTCGATTTTGGCGCGGTGCCGCTGGGCGATGCACTCTGCGATCCACACGATGTTCCTGCACTCCTGCTCTTTCAGCTTGACGTAGGCGTAGAAGACGCTGAAGTGGAACTGGTTGAGGAAAGCCAGCTTGTTCAGCTTCACCTGCACGAAACAAACAACAAGAAAATAAAAACTTCCCGTGAAAAACAACAAAAATTTATTGTACTGCAACAGTCGGCCTTCCACGACAACAAAATTCATAATCATGGTATAATAATAAAAGTTTACTGTCTCAGAGAATAATAAACATTTGACTTTCGTTTTAAATACACAAAATAAAACACAACCAAAAAGAAAAACCTCCAGCTAAAACCATAAATAACATGTAATAACAAGCTATTTATGCTGCAGAATGCTCAGATTTGCGGTTTATTCTGAATTTTGACACCGAAATAAAAAAGTTTTCCTCTGTTTTACATCAAATATCAAATTTTATAGCAGATTTGGTTAGAATTATTTTTCAGACTTTTACTGTCTTTCACTTTGAATCAAAAGCCATGTTGTGAGAATAATAATGCAGATATTGGAGCATTTCCTCTGAATCCAGGTAAACACTGCAAGTCTGGGTCCATTTTCAGTGTTTTTGTCCAGAATGAAGGGAAACAAGAGTCTCTGTTTCATCAGATGCAGATTTTTTTTTCTTGTTTTCAACACAATAAAGGACTACCTGGACCAAAGCCTGTAAACATTTGGTTCTAAAGCATCGCAGGTCAACGTCTCGGCGACAGCAGAACAAATATTGCAGAGCTGTGATTGTATTCAAGACTGTAAATATTTTACATCTTCAAAACAAAAACACTGGAAACACAAACCATCAGAACCAGATGCTGAGACGATTCAGGTCATCAGGATTTGACTAGACTAAACTAAATGAGTCAAAGATGTTTGAACCAGTTATCAGTGCGAAACCTTCAAATGCAGTTGGAAAAACCTAAACTGGAATGTCAAGTTTAGGTCTGAAATACACTAAGATTAATGTAATGTTTAAGATTTGAAATTCTTTCAACACATTCCCACAAAAAACTGCAGAGTGACTCGAGTTTTCTTCCGTTTTATTAGGATATCGTGTGCACTGCTGCTCAGCTGGCTGAAAGAAGGCTAAGTTTCTTTCTCGCTTACAGCAAAGACAGATTTTCATCTTAAAACGTGTCAGACGTCAAAAACAACGCTTACATCACTCTTCTTATTGTGTCTCTTTGACACAAAGTTGCATAAACTTATGATGCCACATAACGTGAAGCTAAGAAACAGAAAAATAATGTCGATCTCAGAACCGATGCAACAAAATATAGAGTTAAATATCAACCGCTCTAAATAATACGACCTTCTTCCACCAATAGGATTCACTACGTAATCACTGGAAACTGTGACCGTTTCTGGTGTTCAAGCAACAAAAAGAAACAGGGACACATTTCTGCAATTAAGAGTAATTTTATTTATGACCACTTAGATAAAAATCTTGTGTTAAATATAAATTACTTTGGATAAATTTGATTCCTATCATTCTGGATTCAGATCAAGTGTTGCTGTTTATGCATAATACACCTGGCAGGTAATTTTGTTGATTTATGAACGAGCTGCACATCACAGTGTGTTTACGAGCGAAAAGCCTTTAATGACCTTCTCCTGGTGAAATGTGTCCCATGACTGTGACTCAGAGGGAAGAAGTTCTCGGGTCGAGCCAGCTCCTGTTAAACCCAGGAATAACGTGTCTGAAAAAGTGACTCACCTCATGCTCAAAGAAGCGATCCTCCAGGGTTTTATCTCCTGGGTTGCTCCCAGCGCCTTCAAACAGCAGCTTGTATTCCTGAAAAGAGGAAAAAATCAGAAACAGACACAGTCAGACGGAGACCTGAGGCTTTTTTACTGGGATATTCTGATAATCAATGGATGAAAAGTAAAGCAGCGACGAGGAGAAACACTGAGGAAAAAATAATATTAAGAACTGCTGTAGATGTATTAAAAAAAAAACATTTTAAAAACTTAAGTGTGGTGGAAACGTGTGTGGAGTGAGGCAACGCCCCCTGGTGGAACTGCTCTGTAATATATTTACTGCCAATTCTTTTTTGTAATGATTTAAATTAACTGAATTTATTCACATCTTAATCTTTGTTAGGTTATTTATTTTTCAAGAAAAAAACAAAACAAAATAAAGACAGAGTAACTAGATACATTTACTCAAGTACATTTCTTTGAAGAAATGTTAAGAGTATTTTTACTACGTTGTACTTTAGGTAATTTTACTATAAAGTATTTCTACTATTTCTTTGTGAAATTTCTGGATTTTTCACCCACTGAATGAAAAACATGTTTAAACCAAAATTCAACACATTGCAGTTTCTGTTAAAGTTTCCAAAGTTTTTTTATTGAAAGAATCTGATTTGGAAAATGTGTATTTTGCCTGATCTTGTTATTTTTATGAATATTGTCATTTTGGTCCTTTAAATACCAAAACTACCACTTCACTTAACGTTTTGTTGCATCTGATGATATCATGTTGAAATATTACATGATTGATAATTTCATCAGTTACTCAGTACTTGAGTAAACCTTTTTCTACTTTTTTTACGCTTAATTGAGTAATTTTTTTATATGACTACATTGAGCTGATTTTGTTTTGATAAGGAAAAAAAGACCCACAGGGTGAATCTCATTATGAATTTAACAAACAGATGATGACATATTGAAGGTTTCTGGACTTACAGGATAATAATCAGCGACCGCCTTGACCTGCTCGTAGTCGTCGGCTCTGGCCAGCTGCGCCAGGCCTTCTGGGTAAAGCTTGCCGCAGTGCGGGAAGAGCTTGGCTCGGTCCTCTTTGGACAGCTCTGTGCCGAAGGAGTTGATGGTGATGATGAAAGCTCGTCTGTCAGCCTCAAACTGCAGCAGAAACGGGAACAAAAATCAAAAGTGAAACCAAACACACAAAATGACAAATATCTGGATTACTCTGTAAAGTGAACGCTGACCTCCAGAATCGGACACATGGTGTCTGCAGTCGTTCCTCCCAGATTAGAGCAGAACTTATAGAAAGCCTCCAGATAAGCCTGAAAACACACAAACATCTTTTAGGAACTAAATAAACACAGGAATTACATTTTGTCAATTCACACAGCTGAAGTTTTCAATGCATAATAAATAAAGAGGATTTACCTTGTACAGCGTGTTACGGATGATTTCAATGTTCATTTCATCCAAATCCTGCTCAGATATACAATCCTGGAAAAAGGCAGCTGGACAAAAACACAACAACATCCATCAACATGAGACCGGTCTGTGTTCCTGCCTTCAGTCAGGGGCTAACGCCGCCTCACGTACCCAGCGGCGTGTCCACCAGGATGGCGTTGTAGAGCTCTGCGGGGGTCTGCGCGATGTTGACCGCCTCCATCTGCTCAAAGCTGCCCAGCGGGTGACACTTTGGGACGAGCTCAGAGATGGCCCTCTGGTGCAGCGTGCCGGTGATCAGCAGGATCACGTTATCAATCATGTAGCTGTACCTGCACAGCACGAGCAATGTGACTTTAATCAAACGATTAATCAGATCGATCGATTACTAAAATCATTGCCAAGTAAATTAGTGATCATTGAATTGTTAACTGGAGCTTAGATGCACAAAATACTAATTTGCTGACATAATAACACTTAGAGCAGTGATTAAGTCAAAGCTGTACATAGATATATACAATTTGCATTAAGATAAAAAAATCTCTTGTCTGTATCACATAATTAATTGGTAATTTAAAAAAACCCAACAGATCAGCCCTACATTGTATTGATGTTGAGTCAAGCAGGAAGTACTTTTCACATGTTGATGTAAATGATGATGCGTTCACTGAAGGAATAATGTGTGGCTGCATTTTAGCCAATAAAATATTTTTCTTCATATTTAAAAAGAATTGAATTGTTTGTTTACATCTTTTAATGTATTTCTAAAATTGTATGAAGAAGCTTCAGTGAAAAATGTATCAAATCTTTTATCCAATTAATCACCCCAATAATTAATAATTAAAGTAATCATTATTTGCATTCATTTTTATGTGTTTTAAATGTATAAGTATGTTTAAATTAAACACAAAACAAATTGCTTTTCAATAGAGTATTTAGATCATCTACCTTAAACAGAACTTTAATGTGAATTAAATTGATCAATAAATTTAATTTCAATGAACAACACGTAATTTCCCTTTGGGATTAAAAAAGTCATTTTGAATTTGAAAATTGATTACAATGTGAAACAGGAAACAGCGAGAGTTTTTTGTTTGGAACGGATTCAATATGGCGGATTTCCACTTACGTGATGAAATCCATAAAACTGGCCAGAGGTTCGTACGACTGGTTCCTCATGTGGCGAAACTCCACCACCATCTTCTCCTTCAGCTTGTCGTCGATGACCGACACGGTGAGCGGAGACGCCTCGTTGGCGAGGAAGCTGCCGTAGTCGGTGCTCTGCAGATGGAGCTTCAGGTCTGCAGGGAGAACAAAGTCAGAATATGGAGGTTAACATATACTTCCATATTACCTAAATATGAAAACATTTAGGTAATTAATAAGGTCGTCTGAATAAAAATCTAAGAAGGTCTGAATTCAGGAAAATCTCAAGTACTTTTCAAGCTTCTTTACTTGTAAAATTGATGTGAAAAAAGATTATAATGTTCGATATTTTTAGATATGTGACTTATCTATATTAATCCTAGTTCTTCCAAATCCTACATTCTTTTACAATACCGGGGTTTTTGTCCTATTTTATTGTATTTTCCATTTTATGAAGTTCTATCAACACATTTTATGATGAATTTTATCTTTCTGCTTTCTTAAGTTGAAGATTTTAGGCTTAAGTTGCTTAAAAATAAATGTTTATGCTTTTGACAACCAAAAATTACAAATTGTCACTATAGAGGTGTAGTTTCAAAATAAAACAGACTTGAAAAGAGAGAAAATAAAATCTGCCAAAAACAATCAGCAATATTTAAAAAATAAAAGGGGTCATACCAAACATATTAAGAATATTTGGCTTGACCTCATTTTTAAATTTGCTAGCAACAGATTGGGGGCCAGTGGGAATCCTTCCTGGATGAAAAAGCACCTTTATGACTTTTTATGATTAGTATTTTGCAAAATTAGCAATTTCAGAGCTTTGATTTAGCAGTGAAAAAGTGCATAGTGCATCCACAATCTTATTTTTAATTCATACCGACATAATTGCATAAAGGTGCAGCCATTCCCCATCATTTAGTTCATATATAATTCAATTAATAAATTACTGTGGTTAGGAATAAAAACGAAGAAATTATTTTAGAAACTGTAATGTTGTGAATCAGAGCTGAATATCTGAATGGAAGCTTTAGCAGGGATTTATTTTGATTTTTAACAAAAACACAGTAATGGCAGTGGAGAAAAAAGCTGCCTCACTTCCCCAAAAAGCCCAATAATCTCCATAACAATTTCCTATATTTACTGACTAGCCAGCTAGCATAGAGATGCTAACTAGCATCGACAAACGGGAAGTTCCCCAATCGTTTAACATTTTCAGTACACATTATTATTATTGCTTGATGCTTATCGACTATTATAAGTAACTGCTGGTTTCTGTAAGTTGCAAGTCTGCAGTAATAAGCCTCAGTTTCCTCACAGGTAGCTATGACAGCTGATGTTAGCTCTTAGCCGTTAGCTTCGGTCTTCTTTATCTCACCTTCCAGAGTCTCGCATTGAACCAGGTTTAAGTAATCGCCCTGAGACAGTATTCCAGCTTTGAAGCCCCTGACCAGGCCCTCCAGGTAGCCGTTATCGACGTTAAAATACAGCTCGGAGAAAGGCATCCTGGCCGACCGTCAGTCCGTCGCTGCCGCTGGGGAACCGTGAGTGCTGCTAAGAGTTAGCATCAGCTGACTGAGCCACGTGACCGTCATCTGATCCGTCACCTGCTTGTGCGTAACTTGGAGTAAGGCGGCATTGAAGCAGTTCAACCAGTAGGTGGCAATAATGTCCTCACTGCTCGCTGCCATTTTTTCGAGTGATGGACAAATGAAGAATATTTAGTTTAGTTTATTGTTTATTTTCAGCATGATAGGATAATAAAAGACTAAATAAAACAGAGAATAATAATAAAAGCATATAATCAATAGAGATTTCAAACTATTCACAGAATTTGTTTAAACCTACTGAGTACCTCGAAATCAAAATTGGCCCAGTTTCATGTTGATGATCCTCTGGAAGCCATCCACCATTTTTTAGACAGTCAACAGCAGTTTTTAACTTATGTCATAATAAATGAATTATGAAGTTACATACTGCACTATGTATGTGTGTATATGTTTCAACTAAATCATTTTTTACTTTGCTTAAAAGTAAAAAATTGCAAAAATAATTTTGTGATTTTTTTTTTTACATGGTTTAATGTTTGCTTGATTTATGCTCTAGTTCACAGGTGTCAAACTCCAGTCCTCAAGGTCCGGTGTCCTGCAGTTTTTAGATGTGCCACAGGTACAAAACACTGGAATGAAATGGCTTAATTAACTCCTTGTGTGGATCAGTTCTCCAGAGCCTTGCGAATGACTTCATTATTCTATTCAGGTGGTGCAGCAGCGGCACATCTAAACGTTGCAGGACTCCGGCCCTTGAGGACTGGAGTTTGAGGACTGCAAGTGATAGTATTCAAAATTTGTTGACATTGTTTCCTGACATCAGGCACAAACAGGTAAAAGTCCATGTGACTGACTGGTTTAACCAGAGTGACAAGGAAATCAGACTCATTGACTCTTTGGAGAAACGATGGTCTATTTTACACCGGTTTATTGTTCTGACGTGGATTAAACCAGGTAGGAATCCTTAACTGCTTAAGCTGTTTTTATTTAGTTGTAAATAATTTATTTTTATTTTTATAATGATAAATCATCTGATATTTGCCAAAGGTTTACAGTCCTTTCAAACGAGGAAATGGAGGAAAACAAATCTTCCCCTAAAGCGATTGTGTCGGCACAAATGAACAAATATGCTACAGATTGCAGGTAAGAATATAAAAATATGAATTTTGTCTTTTACTGACACTTCTTCAGCGCTTAGTTCTGATTTAACATAAATGTTATCTGTTCATTTTGTTCAGCCCAGAGTCAAGCTGTGTCTCCATGGCGACTGACTGGTCTAAAGTTGAACCAATTGATTTCAGCAATGGTTCATCTGAAAGTCCAATGTAAGATTTCTTAACTGTTATAAAATTTCACTCAGCTTGAAGAAAGTGCACCGATTTGTCAAAAAGATCAAACTTAAAACTGGTCAAACTTTTTTTGACCAGTTTTATGTTGCGTCAAAAACAAATGGACCAGCAGCGATTTATTAGGGGATTTTTTAAAATGTGGAACAAGTATTAATTGAAGCTATTTGTGAATATTTAGATTTTATGTTATATTGACACCAAATGTTTTTGCAGAAACCAGATTTATCAAAGTCAACCTTTGTGAGAACAATGTAGCTGCTATTGACTTTTACCAGCATTTAAAATAATACATTTGAAATGTATGTGTTTGAACTACTTTTAACTTTTAAACACAACTAATAAATCTTCATATTATTTTGAAGCCAAATGGGCTGGGAGACACCAGAACCAGTTACTGAGCAATCTAAAGATGAATCGACTGAACCCAAGAGACGAGGCCCCTCTCTTCTTGAAATGTAAGACTTTATCACAAATATTAATGCCTTTTAAACTGGGATTATGATACAAATTCATTACATAAACCAAAACTAGAATTAATGTTTAGGTTGTGTCTAAAAGTACAGCATTAGATGGATGACATGGCAATAAATATGAAATGTCATGGCTGCTCTTGCGTCATAAATGGCTAAAAAAAGGCCATTTAAGAAATAAAAATAAACCGGATAAAACCAGACTGGTAGCTTTTTATTACAACTATTCATAGATGAACCAAAACAATGAATGTTTGTCTGTAATCTGTGGCCTTTCTCCATTTCTTTTCATATCTCAGGTTGGCTCGCCTGTCGACTTTCTCTAACCAGAGGTCAGAGGTTGTTAGAGACCATAAAGAACACCTGGATTCTGTTTTCAAGGTATAAGTACAGTTTTATTTCTTCAGATCTCACACACATTTTGTCTTTGGTTTTCTTTCAGCTTAGTTTCAGTTGAGTTCAGGACAAACTGAATGGTCCACAGAGCACATAAGTAAACTTTCTCGAATGGTTTAACTTTTTGCTATATTTCAATTGACCTTTGACCTTTTGACCATATGACCTTTAAAGAGTCGGTTCACATCAGATTTCCCATCAGGAAAGTCCCAAGCTTTTAAAGACCTAAAACCTGTTTGTTCACATTGTTGGTGTTTACTGGCAGTAGTTTCAGTCACTGCAAAAACAACAGTGACAGTGTAGAAAAGATCATCATGAGCTGATGGTCATAATCTGTCAATAATCAAAGAAAACAGGTGACAAGTAGGAAACACACTGTACGTGTTCAGTTCATCTGAAGCCAGGTACTTTACACCAATCATTCATTCTGAGCACCATTGGAGAGGAAACTCCTCTTTAACAGGAAGAGTCCTCCTGCAGAACTTTAATGCAAAGTAAAAAATGAACAGCCAGAAAGGAAAAATGTTTAGTTGTTGGCAGTATTATCTTAGCCAATGATTCTGTCCAGGCTGGTATCACAGCCAAGCAGAATACCAGACCAGGCGGTGCAACTATGCAAAGAAAAACCAAATGTTTTGACCTGGTGCTGAGATTGTAGCATGAAGGATTCATCCTCCTCCGACCTAAAAACACACACACAGTTTTGAACATCTTATAATGTTATTTATTTAAAAGATGTATTTTGCATGAAATGAGACAGCATTAAAATTTTTATTGGAAAAAAGGGTGTCATTGGATTTTTGTTCTTTTCCAGGTGCTTGAGAATGACATTATGAGTTTTGTAAGAACTGAGCTGCAGAAGATGAAGACCATGCTGAGCCCAGAGGGCTCCAGTTGCCCTAAAGTGGATGATCAAACATCTGGGAATGAAGAGCAAAGGAGTGACGACAGAGATTCATTCCTGAAAATCACACTGAACTTCCTGAAGAGACGGAATGAGAAGCAGCTGGCTGTTTCTTTACAAAACAGTGAGAAATCATCACATTCTCATTTTTAATAATGTCTCATGATGGTGACTTGGCTTTCACATCTGGATCAATAAAGTAATCCCGAGCTGAGAAGAGATGGTTTTTATTTTGTGTATTTACCTCATATTCACAACAAGCTCTTATGTTGTCTGTTTCAGGAACTCAAGCTGCTATTTGTCAGGTGAAATTAAAGTCCAGCCTGGCCAAAAGGTGTCAGTACTTATTTGAAGGTAATTCATGGAGAGGAAAACTGATATCTATAAATCAGATCTACACTGAGCTTAATGTCACAGAGCAAGAGAAAGGAGAGGTCAAGAATGAGCATGAGGTCCAACAAACTGAAGCAGCATCCTTGAAACCAGAAGATCCAGGAACAACCGTCAGCTGTGAGGATGTTTTTGAACCTAGAAGAGACGAAGAAGTCAGAACGCTGGTGACCAAAGGTGCCGCGGGCATTGGGAAAACAGTCTTGACACAGAAGTACACTTTGGACTGGGCTGAAGGTAAAGCCAACCACAACATACAGTTTATCTTCCCATTCACCTTCCGAGAGCTCAACTTGCTGAAATCTCAAAACATCACCTTAGTGGGACTCATTCATCACTTCTTTCCTGAAATCAGAAAAGCAGGAATCTGTAGCTTTGAAGAGTTCCAGATTATGTTTATCTTCGATGGTCTGGATGAACTTCAACCTCCTCTGGACTTCCACTACACTCCGGTTCTGACAGATGCTACAGAACCCTCCTCAGTCCACACGATACTCGTAAACCTCATCAGAGGGAAGCTACTTCCCTCAGCTCGTCTCTGGATAACCACACGACCCGCGGCAGTCCATCAGATCCCTATTCAGTATGTTGACAGTGAGACAGAAATCAGAGGTTTCACAAACCAGCGGAAGGAAGAATACTTCAGAAAGAGACTCCAAGACAAGGAACTGGCCAGTAAAATCATCTCTCATATTGGGACTTCAAGAAGCCTCAACAATGTGTCACATTCCTGTTTTTCTGTTGGATCACTGCTACAGTTCTGGATCAGGTCCTGAAAGATAAAGAGAAAACAGAGCTGCCCAACACCCTGACTGAGTTGTATATCCATTTCTTGGTTGTGCAGGTCAAACAGGACAATGCCAAGTATCGCAAAAACGTTTTGACTGATGGCATCTGGAATTCAGAGACTGAGAAAATCTTTGTTTCAATGGGAAAACTAGCCTTTGAGCAGCTGGAAAAAAGAAACTTGCTCTTTTATGAAGAGGACCTAAAAGAGTATGGCATTGACATAAACACTGCCTCGACTTACCCAGGAGTGTTTATAGAGACTTTCAAGGAAGAAAGCATACTGAACCAAAAAAGGCTGTTTTGTTTTGTCCATCGGAGCATTCAAGAGTTTCTGGCTGCACTTTATGTCTTCTTGGTGTTCATGAAGGCTGGGGACAATCTGGTGAAAAGAAGTCGCAGTGCTTTGCAACCTGAATCTAAATTTAAACAGTTTTACCAGAGTGCAGTTGACAAGGCTTTGGAGAGTCCAGATGGATACTTGGACATGTTTACCCGCTTTCTCTTGGGGCTTTCACTGAAAACTAACCAAGACCTCCTGCAAGGCCTGTGGAAAAAGACCAAAAATGTTCCACAGGTTCAAAAAATGCTTATCCAACACATCAAGAAAAATATCAGGGATAGTCCTTCAGTTGAGAAAAGCGGATGTTTCACTGGCTGAGTGAACTGAATGACCATTCCCTAGAGGAAGAGATTCAACAGTACCTGAGTGGAGAAGTCCTGGAAAAAGACCTCACCTCTTCTCAGTGGTCAGCACTGATTTTTGTCTTGTTGTCTTCACAAAAAGTGTTCGATGTTTTTGACTTTAAGAAGTTCTGCAAATCAAAGGAAGCCCTTCGGTGGCTAACACCAGTGATGAATGCATCAAAAAAGTCTCTGTATGTATCACACAAAGTTCAAGAAAGTTTTACTATTTATTTAAAAGAAAAAGATAAAAAGTATTTATCTGGAGCTTATCTTTCAGGCTGTTAGCTGTAACCTGTCGCAGAGAAGCTGTATATTCCTGGTGCCAATGCTAACCGCTGAGAACTCTTGCCTCAGAGAGTTGGACCTGAGTGACAATGACCTGCATGATGAAGGAGTAGATTTGCTTTCTTATGGACTCAGGAGTCCAACGTGTAGACTGGAGGTTCTCAGGTGAGTATTTGGAAGATTGAGGAAATAAACAATAACATTATTGTTCCATTCTTTGTATTTTTAATAAGAAAATTTAATACCACTGAAACAACTGAGAACTGGCCATTTCCTAAGATGAAAAGAGGCCGGTTTGCCTATTATCCATCCGTCCATCCATCCATCTATCCTCCGTCTGTCCGTCCAACATCGTCTTCTGCTTATCCAAATTTGGGTCATGGCTGAAGCAGCCTAAGCAAGGGGCATAGACGTCCCTCTCCCCAGCTCTTTTGGGGGAATCCAAATGTGAGGAAAACATAGTCTCTCCAGTGAGTCCTGGGTCTTCCACTGGGTCTTGTCTCCATGGGACATGCCCAGAACCCCTCACCAGGTAGGGATCCAAACCAGATGCACAAGCCATCTCAACTGGCTCCTCTCAATGTGGAGAAGCAGTGATTCTGGTCTGAGCCCCTCCCAGATGTCCAGCTAACCACTCTATCTCTCAAACAGAGCCCAAGCACCCACTGAGGAAGCTTAGAAGCTTCCCAAAGCTGATCATGGATGATCAATAAACTGAGAGCGTCACCTTTTGGCTCAGCTGTCTCTATACCACAAGAGACCGGCACAGAGTGTGCATTTCTGCAAATGTAGTACTAGTCCACCTGTGCACCTCCCATTCTATGTTTTCCATCATTTGTGAACAAGACCCATAGACACTTAAATTCCTCCATTGCAGGGGTGGGCACTCCAGGTCCTCGAGGGCCAGTCTCCTGCAACTTTTATCTCTACTTCAACACACCTGAGTCAAATAATGAGGTCATTAGCAGGACTCTGGAGAACTTGATTGCATTTAGGAGGTGATTCAGCTATTGGATTCAGGTGTGTTGGATCAGGGAGACAACCAAGAGTTGCAGGACACCGGCCCTCGAGGACCAGGAGTGCCCACCCCTGCTCCATTGGGACAGGAGCTGTTCCCCCACTCAAAGGCTCGACTCAGAGAAGGTGGATGTTTGCATACAGGTGCAGGGGAGAGTCAAGCACATCCAGATGGAAACGCAGCGAGTTGCTGTAGTTGATTGCTTTACAGACAAATCGGAAAATAATTACATTACCATCCCGGCAGGCCAAAGTATTGGTGGAGCGCACCAGGACATAGCGGATGTGTTTTTTTGTTGTTGTTGTTGCTGTTGTGTGATAAAGATGCCAAATCCCTTTGTACACAAAGCAATAAATGGCTGGACAAAGTGAGAGTTCATCTATTAAACTGAATGAATATTAATTCCATTGGAGACAAATCACCACCAGGACATTCAGCCACAGATCAGATAAAAATGAAACAGTCATTCATCAAACTGCAACCTCAGGTATCCTGGTACCAACAGCACATTTGAACACCCTGAAGAAAAACCAGCGCAAAGGCAAATTCTTTCAGTGTATGATTTTTAGATTGGATTTTTACACTTATTCATAAGTTGTTGATGTAACAATATGTCTTGATGAATATTTGCAGATTGTCAGGCTGTCTGGTCACAGAGAGAGGCTGTGCTTCTCTGGCTTCTGCTCTGACCTCCAACCCTTCTTATCTGAGGGAGCTTGACCTGAGCTTTAACCATCCTGGAGAATCGGGCCTTGATGGTTTTACCGCTGGACTGCAGGATCCGACCTGGAAACTGAAAACTTTAAGGTACATTTAATTATTTTCATCCAGAAAATAATTTCAGGACAAAAAGATTACTGTGTGTATGTGTACCTGTTCAACTTGTCAGATTCACAGAATATGTTCAACATCTTTAAATTTCCTCTTTCTTAAACAGAGCAGATCATTGTGGAAAACACCGTCTGTTTCCGTCACCCCAAAGGTGTAAGTAAACCCTTCTGTGATGGTCCGACCAGCAAACTCAAGGACAAAGGCATATAAAAAAATAACTATTTAATTTTTCAAAAAAGCTTAACAAAAGAAATTTTTTTTTACAGCAAATCTCAAAAAGAAATATAAGAAAAATTGGCCCAAAAAATAATCAACTACAGCATACCAACTCAACAAACAAGACTAACTGACTATCCTCAATGAACACACAGGGGAATTTATATACAAAGGCTAGCCTACACACACACAAGGAGGGGCGGGGAAGAAAACAAAAACAACCAATACATAAACATAAATAACAAATTCAAATCACAACATTTTACTTTAACACAACTATAAAACAAAACAACCTAACACCGTAAATATTATAACAATAGAGCGAAAGGAAGATGTCAATAGGGCGAGAGGAGGAGTCTTCCACATCAAATTTCCTGCTTCCCGCAGCCTGATGGTTCGTTCCAATTACAATCAACTCCTCCCAGCCAGTCCTTCAACTCAACCAAAAACAAAATAGTTAATATTCTAAATAAACCAAGCATTTACTAAAATGTGTGCACCCAATCTAGTAAACAACTTAATACCAAAACCCACCACCAAAGAAGTGATATTACCATTATAAATATTATCAATATAAAACATTAACTAAATACTAACACTGAAGAAGAAATACTAACACTGAGAAGATGGAGGAACCTCCACACCTTCCTAATGTCTGACTTTCTATATTTAGTTTATTTACAACAATTCAAATTCATACCAATACAATTCAAACATGCAAATAGATTCGATTCAGTGACATTAAGAGGAACCTCAAATAAAAGGCTATAAAGAACCTAATTTAGTCTGCATGTTTTGTTGAACAATCAGGTGCTCATAATGTCTAACAGAGGTTACAGTAGCATTAGCATGTAGCTCCTACCATAATCAGCCTCAGATATTACAAAACAAACAACCAATAATATTAATCCTGAGCTAAACATGGAAAAACACACAATTATCTCTGCAGATCTTATTATGTTAAATTTACACAATCAGAGCTGCTTAAGACCTGTTTTAAACTACAGAGCGCACTTACCAATGTTGGCCACCAGGAGTCTCTTGACACCTTGACACAGTAAATGAGAAACATTCAATGCAAACCAAAAATCTCTCAGTGCTCTAATTAACTGCCTTTCCAACAATAAATAATATTTATTGACAATAAAACTGAAACCAGATGCTGCTAATTTGCTACATTTTTGTAAAACAAGTTTCCTGAAATTCATTTTATGTAGAAATATTTTATCAAACTTGCTGAGCTCCACATCAAAGGTCCTTTCATTCTGTCATATTGGCTTTATTTTGAAAACCTGTCATGTTCAAAGTATTGATGCAGAATAGATCAGGGCAGAAATCTTGTCAAGTTCAATGACTGCTAAGAAAAGAGTCTTTAAAAATGTCTGTCAATTCTGCCCTCCATGGAAAAAGCACAAGAGAACTTGAAGTTATCGGCTAAAATATCTGAGAAAAAAGAGATTAATATGATTATAAAGCATTACCTGTGAACCTCTAAATAAGTAATTAAGATATAAACTCTTCTATATAAAGCCAAAATGAAAATATGGATTTATGAAAAGAAAAATGTGTATTGACTCCAGTCTTTTGTCGTTCATCAGTCTTTCTTGAGCAGATGGTGGATCCCAACACAGCAAACAGAAATCTGATACTGTCACTGGACCACAAACAGATGATGGCTGTGAAAGAGGAGCTGCCATATCCTGACAATCCAGAGAGGTTTGACACCAGGAAGCAGGTGCTGTGCACTGATGGTCTGACTGGTCGCTGCTACTGGGAGGTCCAGTGGGAAGGAACAGTCAGAATAGGACTGTCATACAAAGGAATCAGGAGGAAGGGGGAGGGTGACGAGTGCTGCATTGGTGGGAACTATCAGTCCTGGGCTCTGTCATGCAGTCCTCAGAGTTTCACTGCCTGGCACAACAACACACCAACAGAAATAAAACAGTTCGAAAACACCAACTCCAACAGCCTGGGAGTGTATTTGGACTGGTCTGCAGGCACGGTGTCCTTTTACTCACTTCCTGACATAGTTTCCTCCATGAAAAAGATTCACCTTCATACGTTTCAGACCACATTCACTGATCCACTCTATGCTGCATTTGGGTTTGAACAAACCCAGGAGGGTGAGGATGAATCCTCTTCAGTTTCCCTGATGCAGGTTGAATAATGAGGCCTGATCCTTTAGAGAAGAATATTTTGCAAAGTGAGCACAGCAGCACTCAGAGTCAGGTGGACAGATTCATGTATGTATATATCTAATACAACAAGATTATAGTTCAGATCAAATGGGCCGTCTTTGCAAACGGCCCATTTGCAAAGATAATAATCAGAGAACATATCAAACAAAATCCACACACATAATCCAGAAACTCAAATCTGTTTTGATTTCATTCATCGCTCGTAATAAACTATCAAAGCCTTAACATTAAAATATACTTGAATAAACAACATTGGTTATATTTGCCCATGTTTGTGTGTGAATGAATGTCTCAATATCAAGAAAGAACCATGAACTCATCAAAAGTCAAATCTTCAAAAGCTAAACTCTTTTTATGACAGCGAACCTTCAGATTCAGGTTATGAAGATGATAATGTTTAAAAAAAGTAATAATTTCAAACAAACTTTTAAAAGTCACTAACAACAGCGCTGTTGAGTTGGTTTATTCAATTAAATTAACTTGTCCTCTGGGTTTATTGTCTGCAAAATAAAAGATTTATAAAAATGTGTTTTTTTAATTCTTAGCAATTATTTTCCCCTTTCTAAAGGAAATATAGATTTGGATTTTCAACTCGCCGACATTGTGAAACTTTGCATTTAAATAAATGCAAAGTTTTAGTGAACAAAATAAATCATTCTGTGGGTGAATTTGATTAATTGTTATTTAATATTAATGCAGTTTTTTATGTATCTGAAGTTTTGCTGACACTTTGATTTCATTATATTGAATCAGATTACTATATGCTGTAATTTTATTAGCAGTTCTAAAGTGTTTATATGCTAAATGTCATGACTGTCTTTGTAAATGTGCGCCTCTGTGTTGGATTGGGTTGTGTGTGTGATAAATATAGTCTGGTATTAAACTCATGAGGCCTAGAGATCCCTGTCTCAGTATTTTCCATGTTTAAAGTTAAATCTGCCATTTGAATAGATTCACTTCACCTTATTATAATCAGCTCAAACATAAATCTGAATGGAAAACGTATCAGAATCATTAATATTCATTAATATTCTATATTTCAATATTGATCCTTTGCATTAAGGGTCAAAGGGCTTTAACCTTCATCCTGCAGTGCCCCATTCGAGCCACTAGAGGACAGAACTTCCCTCTTCATCAGAAGCTGCCAACCTGCTTTTCTATGCAACAGATTCAGCAAAACCATTTAAGTGACAGAGAAATGTTTCCTTTAAAGGAAAAATTGCCTTATTAAGTCAGTTAATGGGTTATATTCTACTTTAGTTCAATTTCACATGTTTAGTGTGAATAAATTCATCAGCTGTGCAACATTTTCTGGGTGAATTAATTGTTTAATTTTGTCCTCACTTGTCTGAGGTGAGCATCCACAAGGGGGCGCATTGAGGCAATCCAGGCTGGAAGGTGGACGGCCTAGTCTAAGTTTTTCCTCAAATGAGTTGGAGGAAAATGAAGATATAAATACTTTACAGATCCAGATACACCTGAGGTGTAAAATAAACAAAAGACTCTTAGCAACAACATTTGGGATGCACTGTAGAAAACATTCATTACATCAAATACAAGCTGGTGGTTAAAAAGATTTTAAAAGATTAATCAAGTTAGAGAAACTTGATGGAGTTGAGTTGTTTTTTCTTGGTGATATATTGAAGATAATAGTAAGGACGGCATTTGTGAAGTAGAAGTGTTGTATATTTAAAGACATGACCTCTTTCAAGTTGAAAAAGAGAAATATCTGGTAAGAATTTTAAAACCTCAGGAAATTTATAAAACTATATTCACACTGCATTACTAAAAAAACAAAAGTATTTTATTTTTGATTAATCTGTTCTTATGTTTAGTCAAATTACACTTTCTTTCAGTTTTCACCCACTGCTTTAAGATGAAACCTTGTCAGCCTTTCCTGACTGTAATCCACCTTTTGATCAGTGACGTTACAAAATAATTTTCACAACAATAATCAGCCCTAATACAAAGACAATAAACTTCAAATACATTCATGTTGAGCTTGATTGTTTCTGTCACCTTGCAGTATTTTAAACAATGAAAACATGTTTAAATTGAGTTTTGCTGCACATATAAATCACGTTTAAGCTTTATGACATGTTTGGCATTTCTATTATTCCCTTAAATATGATGATCTTTAATTGAACCAAAACTTTGAGGCGAGACATTTTTGAGCAAAATCACACATTTTTTGTTGCTCTAATTACTACTGTGAACATAAATGAATTAAGATCGATTTTTCAGAGCGAAACAAATTAATCATTTGACAGATTTCCCCTTGAAAAGATTTTCTAGTTGCACAATTCAGTTAGAAAAAATCCCAAAAGTATACTGGATTTGTGTAAGACGTTGAAATATAATCTCACAAATTTTATTGTAATTAAATTGCTTAAGTAAGTTGTCTAGTTAAAGTTAAAACAGCCATATATCTGTATTTTTGTACTTTCCTACTTTCTTGATGTATTTTTTTTTATTATTTTGCATTTTAGAAATAATTTATTCAATCAACTTTTTGTTGTTTGGTGAGTCTGTAGCAGGTCTGTGGAAGCAGATCGGAGATTAAAGATTTAATGAGAAGAAAACACAAATTCACAGTCATGGCAGGAGGAGAACAAGACAAGGAAATAATGAAAGAAACCAGCAATAAACAAGAAAAAAAGAAAATGTGAGTTTAATAACATAAAATAATGAAGGGAAAACTGAACAGTCGATGAAAACGACAAAGTAAAAAATGAATAAATACAGAGGAGCTGAAAAAAAGCACAAAAATAACTGGAAACCAGTTTAAAAAGCCAAACACTGTAACCTTCCACTGGTGATTGTGTTTTGGTTTTTGTTTGTGTTCGTGATTTAATTATTTCCTCACTATTTATGTTCTCTGGGTTTTGCCAAATTCATTCATTTCTCCACATTGATTACTATGGGAAAGGATTTCATTACTTTGTGTTTAGATTATACTGGGTTTTTGGAAGTTGTCCAATTATTTTGCACAGCTGAATCTCAACTTGACATGACATTTTTCTGACATTATCAGTTAATTTCCGTTAATATATCTCATCCAAAAAGGTTTCGAGAAAAGTAAAATTTAACTGAGTGTATTAATAAAATGTTACAAACCTGGATTTCTGTAAATTGGATAATAATCTCTCATAAGGTTAAGTAGATGTGAAACGTTACATCTTCTCTGGCTCTTTCTCCTCCTGCTCTTCACTCACTGATCCAGATTGTCAGGAAAACGATCCACCTGTCAGAACAAGTGCTGCATTTTGATGTTTATGTTGCTCCATAGTTCAGACAGTTGAGCTGATTGAGCAAAACTAATGTAATTTTTGGATTCAGAACCTCAAACAGATAAAATACAATAGACATGTTTTGGCTGTTGACCAGCGTTATGTTGTTTGTGTATTTGTTTTTATTTATCTTAGATTATTGTCAGACTTTTTTCTCTTTAGTTTGTAGATCTTTTTGTTCAGCTCTTCGTGTTGATTAGTCTCACTCCCTCCGTTTTTTCCCTATCACAATGTTACCACATTTCCTCTGAGTAATTCATCTGATGTCTTGTTCATTCATTTATCTGTGCACTGCCGGCTCTGTCTGCAGTTTCATTATTTCATTAAAGCTGTTTTGTTTTCTTACTGTAGGAGGAAGCTGGAGTACCTGACGAGAATCTGCAGACTCCGAACAGAAAAGCCTTTTGTCATGAAACCAAAACCAACAGCGCCTTAACTAAAAATACTCATCACAGAACAAAAGGTCCAATGTCAAAAAGCAACAAGGAATGTTCTTTACTGCGATAACGCACGCTGCTGCTGGGAAATGGAAGAATTATTAAATATCTTCCTTCATGCCAGGCTAATTATTCACGTGCTGCATTGAAAGGCAAGTTTTTTGTCATAGCAAATTAATGAAGAAGGCAACTCAAAGCAACTTTCTAAACTTTACAAAGTGTTGCTGGAAATTAACAAAGAAATGTTAAAATGCTGATTAAATCTGAAATCTGGTGCTTCATTAACTCTCCAGCAATTAGGATAAAGTTAATTATAAAGACTGTTTTCAAAAGCTGCTGAAAATAATAATGTTTTCATTCCTAATTTTAAGAAATAATCAGTTTCTGGACAACTTGTGATTCCAGTGAAACCAAAATTTAAAACCAAAACTGCAGCCTTGGATGAAGGATCCATTTTAATAATGTTGGTTTTGATTGTGGCAGCATCATGCATGTTCACACAACACAAGAAAACTGCTAAGTTTATCACTATTTCTACAAGAAAGATTAGGTACTAATTTACAGACATGATGCAAACGGCTGTAAAAAACAAGATATTCTAAAATATCGGTGGCGTTTTACTGCGATCCGTCCAGATTCAACTCAAAAACTCTGGTCAGAAACATGATGGGTAAAATCTGCTAGAGAGCAACATAGTTAAGTTTTCCATTGCTTGTAAAGTTGCCAGTAAAAGTCAATGCAGCAAAAGAAAAGAGGGAAAGAGGCAAAACAAAAGTTTAGCATCTATAATAGTGATAATCGATAAATAGATATACAGCTGACATTTTAAGGATGAATTTCTTAAGACATAAAGAATTTTATGAGCTTATTCTGTATTAATTAACATCCTAACAACAAGGTTGACATAGAAGCATAGCTGTTGTAATAAACAATGATGAGCATCAATCTCTGCAGAACCAGCATTTCCAGTCAGTAAAGTCTGAGATTAAAACAGAAACAATCCTGCAGCTTGTGAAGCTTTTGGAGCAGCTCTGTGGAAACAAATGAACCTGGTTGAAGTTAAAATGTTGACACCAGATCGTTTTCTCCTTTCAGGGACGACATTTTCAGAAGAACAAGATAAACTCCAGGCTCTTGGAGAACAACGGCCTCAAAAAGGACTTTGGAAATAGAAAAAAAAGCACATCTTCGCCAAAAAACTTGGACATTTTCCAAACTAGACAAGTCAAAGACTTTTGACTTTTTGAAAATCTTCTGAGCTTCAAAAGTCAAAAACTTTCTGCATTTTTTTTAAAGAAAATGTCTGAGATTAATCCCAAAGTTTCTGAAATCATTCTCACATATTTATGACATTTTGAGCTCAGAAATTTTCAAGATTCTTGGGGGGGAAACATCTCCTCCTTTCTTTTCTGTCTACAGTCGCCACAATAAGCCATTGTAACTGGATTCACTGCAGCTTATTATTAACAGCAATTAAAATGATTAATTGCTGTGAACCATGAGCAGTCTGAGGACAATTTTTCAAAACATAATTTGCTTTGCTGCAAAAGTTACCAACAGATGGTCTGAGAAGTCTTAGGGATCTTTAATTTAATCTTTGGTTTAACCTTAATTTTGGTTTTAGAAAGGAAAAGTTAGTTTTACATATACATATATGTTTATTTTTTTTCACTGTTAAATCAGCAGATTCTTCTCAGAAGATTAGGGAGTAAATCTGGGCTCAGGCTGATATGAAGCTTTCATTCATTTCATTCTGCTGATATAATTATGTATTAAACTATGTTTTTTATTAACTTGTTTTTATTATCTTGTTTATCTTATTATCCTGCTTAAAGTCATGCAACTCGGGTGGATTTAAGTTCAAACTTTGACTAGTTCTTCAATTCCTTTGGTTCAGATTCTGTTGCTTTTTGAAGATTTCTTTGCCTCCATGTTGTCTTAGAGATGCCATGTTGAAATAATTATGAAATAATTATGTTATTTCATAATTAATAATTATGTTTATTTAAGTTTATCTGGGATTATTTTTTAATGATCAAATATTGAGTAATTTAAGCATGACCTGAGAAAGAGAGAAACATTTACAAAGACTTGTTCACACTGACATTTCTGATCAAACAGACCAAACGCTGCCAGCAGAATCCAGCAGAACCAGTCGGACCCGACCTGAAACTGCTGCTGAATCAACTAAAGAAAGATGGCACGATCATTACTCGTAAGCCAACAAAAGCTATGCTAAGCACCGGCTTGCCAACTAATTCCCGAGCTTTCATGCCTGCAGGCGGCATGTCAGGCGACTGTAAATTAATTTTAAAAAATCCAAATGTAATGGCTCTACATAATGATTGTGCAGTCATTTAAGTTTTATTTAGCATTATTTTTTATTTGTACTTATCTTGTTTTCTGGTTTCAAGAGTAAAAGTCTCCAGATTCTCTATTCTATTTGTTTGCTTTCTGCTAAAACCAGAATAAAAACAAAAGTATAAAACTAGTAAGTTAGCTTTCTCCCGTCCCATGTGAATTAATACATTTGCAGCAGAAACTGGAATAAAAACACTTGGAGATTTTGAGTTTTTACAGTGTAAAACCATTATTAAAATAAATGGAGAACAGTAGGAAAAAGTAGGTAAAGTAAGTGCAGCGACGGCTCAGAAACATTTAAGCCTAAGAAGAAGAACAAAGTGCAGCAGTGCATTGTTGATCGAAGTAATGATGATGTGGATCAATTTTGGAGACATTTAGCAAAGAGAGGTGAAAGTATTGTCACAATATGAAAATAAAACAGAGGAAGCTGATAAAAATGAAGCAGAGCTAATAGCAAAGGCCTTTTATGGCGTATTAACTGATAAACATTTGTTTTTTATGTGAAGAATAGGGAGGTTGTCTTATGATGTGCTTCACAGTGTTTCCACTATAAATGCACAATTTGACATTTTGAAAGATACACTTGCTTCATGGAAACAAACCAAATTTGAGAAAACTTATTATTCAGATAAAAAAAAACATTGGCACAAGGATGTGGTGTTATTTTTTTGGCAGAATCGAAAGTGGATATTTTGCAAAACTGCAATGGAAACACTTTTTTCTCATCATACAAGTCACACGGCCAACAGTATGTTGCCACTGGCGTAACCCACGAAGAAGAAGACAACAGGAAGTAGATGGAGGACGACGGCGCAGCAAGTTTTCTAACAAAATTATTCATGTGTGATTCTTATTTAATGGAAATGCCATCTTTGCAAAATTTAATTTTTTTGACATCGCTGGAAAATCAACAAAGTTTTGTACACATGTATACTGACAGACTTCTTATGAGTTCAGAATGTTCATGATTTTAATTTACTGCTTTTGGTTTCTGCTGGTGCAGAAATATGATGCATGTTTCACATCAATGACGAAAAGCCAGATAAAATGTGACATGCTAGTTCTGACATCGGCTTTAGTTCCACGTCTGTTAGTGGCACAAATCGGATTTTTGAAAAGATCAAAACTGAGCCGTGAAAAAGCGGGACTCAGTTTACATTTACCTGCTGCGTGAACAAAGTCTAAATTTAATCTTGTCACTCTGCGTTTTCTGACCCAGCAGGGGAGCTGAGCACGATTTCCACTTCATGTCCTTTGGGCCCAGTGCCGGTTCCCACTGTGTTTATCATGCGATACATTCAGAACATGTGCAGCATGCCCAACATGGATGCATCATGAACATTATGCCAAAACGTCTCAGTGAACAATGACATTTTTTAAAGACGTGATTAGAAAAAAAAAATCCATGCAGGATAAACAAATGAGTCGTATCTGTCAAACCAGATCGACCTTCGTAAAAGTTGATTCGGATCTGTGTGTAGAAACTGGGCATCCCCCGTTTTTCAAAAATTGTGAAGTAACTTAATTGTCTTTGTACAGAAAATCAGACTTTCTGGTGCCAGAGCTGCATCCAGCAGAGTCGACCGGGTTCTTTTCAGACGCAGTGGTGCCGGAACATCAGACAGACTCCTGCTGGCTGATCTGATGTTTTTCACCTCAGAGAAGAACAATGACATCCAACGACAAACTTTCAGCTGCAACAACTCTGCAAAGTTGTCTCTCTTTAAATAAGTTTTGATATGGCTTGTTGGTAAATAACTGCTTTAAAATGATAATGTTGCTACTTGTTGTAATTAAATGAAAAGTCAGTAAATGTAAAATACTGGGAGGAGAAAATGAAAATGTCTCGACTTACAACCCGTATTGCGATTTACTAAACCTGAACCAGAGAGCAGGTGATGTTTTTGTCAATATTTAGCATTTTGTCCTGTAAACTGGCAGGAAAATATGTTTGCAGCCACTGAGGTGAGAGAAGCATAGAAACAATGACAAAAATCATGACTTGTCAAGGATTTGCAACATTTACCAAACATAAAACAAAACTATAAAAAATCCTCCAGCAATGCTAATTTTGAATAAATCAATTTATGGTACCACTGCGTTATGAGGTGAGATGTGATTATGAGATCTTTTCTCAAACTTATGAGATCAGGATCTTGTAATTATGACGTGTTATTTTATAAATATAAGATCTGATTAGAAAATTGTGGGTTTCTCACTGGAAACAAACCAGTTTAAATAAAGTTTTTATAAATAAAACTCAAACATTCAGTATGAATGTCGCTTGTTAGAAGAAAGAATGATGCAACCTGATGAGAGACATTTATCTAAATATTACGGAAATGTGTAATGAAATTAGAAACTTTTTGGATGCTTTTGGATTGGAGAGAAAAAAATAAACATGGCATTTAAATGAAAAGGTATTTCTGTGCAAAGGTGTGAGTTTGGCTTACATGCAAACTAAAAATTAAATATGCCTCAGTTGTTCCTGGAAGTTCAGTGTACAGTTTTTCCTCATGCCAACTTCACCAGGTTTCCAGGTGTGTTCCAAGTGACACAATGTATTGTTTTTAAAATAGTTCTCATGAAAGGAGGCTGTCATTTTCTAAAAATGACAGACACTTGACAGACTTGTTTTTCTTTTGTTACGGTATTCCTGAAGATATTTTTTAGTTCCTTGTGAGCTTAAGATCTAAATAAAACACTTATTTCACTTATAGTGAAACTATTTATGGACATAAACAACAACCTAAAACGACAAAATACCAACAAAAGTTTAAAATAAAAAGTATATATAAAACATATATATAATGTGATTGTTCACTTCATATTTTTATCATTTCCTGGTTTCCCGTCCAGCCTTTTCTCGTACAGGCAGATGAATGTGTCATCTATTCACCCTCACTTATCTGATACTAATCAATGTTTATTTTCATATGGCTTATTGATTTACCGAGTTTCAGCTTTCATTTTCAACAACCTGAATGCTTTATGTAGGTGAGAGCAAAATGATAAGAAGGTCATCACTTATGACCTACTTGAAAAGAAAAAGAAACTCAAGTAAAGGATTTAATGAAAGAAATGTGTTTCATAAAAACATGTAAGATTAGGAAATATTATGGATTTTGCAAATGACTGTTTTTCAGCATTTCATTTCATTGTCCAGTCTATCTGTATTTTGTGGATTTAGAGAAGGATGATGACTAAGAACACTAGAAAAATTTACTGAGTTTCTGTTGCCGCCTCCACAGATGATCTTATAGTTAAAAACTTTTCCACGTTTCATCACCTTTCAATCAAAAATCTTGTTGGAATTGCAGATGATAAACCAACACAAAGTTGTGCAATTTTTCTATCAAGTGAAAAAAAATGTTAAACAGTTTACAAAAAAAACAAGTAAATCCAATTACTCAAAACCCGATTAGTGTAACACAGGGGCGCCGCCAAGAATCTGGGGCCCCATGACAAAAAAACTGTTTAAAACTTTCTGCAGTGTTTGTGTTTCTGTTCTGGTGGGCCTAACTTTAACATTAATGGTTAACATATTTATTTACATATTTATATATGTTTGTTAAGTTGCAAATGAGGAAGGGGGATCTGGGAGGAGAGTGTGACAAAATAGGTTTTGAGTGAGATTTAAGCGCACACACTACAAATGAGTGTTTGTTCACATAGATAAATGCACTCACATCAGTCTCACTGATTTCTGCATTTCCTGTGTTGTTTTCCTGAATGAGAAGAAAGTTTTGCTTTTGAGAAAAAGTAGGTCAACACTTGTTGTTCTAGTTACTCCAAAATTAAAATAAATGGAAAATCTAATTAATAAATTTCAATCTATTTTTCAATATTGTTTTAAGAAGATGTCAAAATGTTGAAAAAGCTTCCACCTGCATCAACCATTTTACCCTAGCAGGCCAGATTTGCTCCATCTCGGCCGCCCAAAGTCCCTCAGACGGCTGCAAATGGCCCCTGGGCCGCACTTTTAACACCTCTGTTCTGGAGACTGGTGGCCAGTAAACCCAGAAGGTCGGATTTGCGACCTGCAGATGAAGATCCCATGTTGCAATGAAGCAGCCGACTGATTGACAGATTCAAATGTCTTCAACAATGTGGCAATTGTTAAGTGGAGGAACAAGAAGGTGAGTTAATAGTCGCAGTCCTGGATTAACTGGTCCATCCACATGCCTGCTGTCATCACATTAAATGTGGTTTCTGACATGAATGAAAACAAACTTTTTCGCCACATGCTTAGAAAAACTTCTTCCATCCACAGTGAAGCTCTTTAAACGAGTCAGTTTGAGAGTTTGGAGACCCCTGAGAGAACCAGGACATGCAACATGGAAACCTTACTACAAATAAATAATTTAGCTTCTAATATCTCTGAATTCATTCTGTGAATTTTCTGATCATTAAAGTCCAAACTGTTCAGCTCAAAGCTTTTCCTATTATCCACTTCAGGTTTATTCTCAGGGCAATTAAATCCCAATCAGAGTAATAATAATGTAAGCTCATTAAAATGTACTTAACATTTAACTGAACATTAAACGTTGAGGTTGTTTTTTAGCTCTTTCTGTTTTTGTGAGTATACTTCTATTTCTGAATTGTAGATCTGACTTTTTCTAAACAATTACATTTTATTACACCTTTACATTGATAGTTTCAAAACAATAATTCAAGTGGCAAATTAAATATTTGCATATAACTTAACATTTGACAACTTCCTTCAAGTGATGGGAAAAAAAAAGCTGTGTTCCCATTTTGGTCCAAGATCAATAAGATACTTGACAGGTGACTGATGCACAAACAATGAGCCCTGAGGCACACCCCGTGTTCTCAGCGTTTAAAAGGTGGGAGGCTGAGCTGCTTCTGCATCCAGCCTCAGACTCCTGGACTGACAGGTAGCCTCTTCTCCTCCACTCACATTCCTCTCTTATTGCTTTAACAAACCGCTTTTATCTTCCAAGACTTGAACTGTTATCTTAACAACAAAACTCTGTTTAGATTTGGATTTTTTCAGGTCAGAAGCTTCCCTGCAGAAAAGCAAGATGTTTAGAGTTTTCTTTTTCTTCTTCCTCACCATCTCGATGGCAAGGATGGCGGCTGTTCCTCTGGTAAGTTTGAAGGGAGACAAATAAAACTAATTTGTTTCATCCAACATAGGGAAGCCTAATGTGTTTAGATATATTGGGTTTGCAATGCAGCATCAACAGCAAATATCCAAACCATCATGAAGCAGAAGAAATGTGGTTGTCATTAAATGCTGAAATCTCTGTTTGTGTTGCAGAAAGCAGATGACAGTGAAAACCAAATCAGTGAGTAGAAAAAATAAAAGAAACTTGAAGTGAAACTGAAATCTCTGACATGTGGATTTCTTTCCTTCCTCCCACAGATGAGGACACGGACGTCACAGAAACCATCTCCAAAGCAAACGAAGGCATAAGTAAGAGAGCAATTTCACACAACCCAACAGCTTTGAATGTAATTTTATATTTGCAAGTCAAGACAAAAAAATAATCATCATCTATTAATAAATCGACTGATTCATTTCTCAGAAATTAGCTTAATGGTTTGCCTTTGTCAAATCTTCAAGCCTGATAAGAAACTGGATATTTTTTAATTTGCATAAGGAACTGTCCCTACATTTCACTAGTGATCAATCGGTTTATTTGCAGTCTGTACAATTTCTAACCAGGATAGCAAAGCATTTTAAAAATATTGTAAAAGTATAAAACAATACATTGGTTCCTTGTGTGTAATAAGAATAAGTAGTAAAAGACTCTGTACTCTCCTGGAGTGCTTTCATTGGCCAGCTCAATGCAGCATGTCTTGTTCAAGATGCAGAGGTCAAAGAATACACAAAAATCCTTTGTGTCATAAGAATCAATGTTCTTCACTCTGTTGTGTGTTTTGTGTTTCTGCAGAGACTCCACTGGTCCATGGTGACATTGCTCCGAGCAAATCGAGGAACGCAGTCCCATGCACCGCCACCGGCTGCAAATGGCCCAAAACTGGAAGCTATGTCTACGTTCCCGTCGTCATCTCCAGCTCTTACTGTGAGCAAAACCATCACCCGAATAAACACACAAGACTTTAAAATAGATGCAAACTTTTCCAAGTTCCTTCATGTTTATTTCAGAAGGCAGAGGGAACAGTAGATGATGTCTGAGTTGGAGTTTGTTTTGTAGTTAGGACCTTGGTGTAAGATGTTTTGTTTTGCAGCCACGGCAGAGCATTACATCATCATCAATGGCCTGGTGCGCTTCCACGCCTCCACCTGCATTCGCTTTATCTGGAGGACTTCATCACAGCAAACGGACTTCCTTCACTTCTACTCAGGATCTGGGTAGGAACTCAGTCACATACCGTGACTTTTACTTCCACACATTTCCACTGATTTCCTCCTGATCTCCCCGTCAGGTGCTGGTCCTACCTGGGCCGTCAGGGCGGACAACAGCTTGTGTCTCTTAGTAGTAATGGCTGCATGTATCACTCCACGGTGCAGCATGAGATCAACCACGCTCTGGGCTTCCACCACGAACAGGTCCGCTCTGACAGAGACTCCTTCGTCCAGGTCCTCACCCAGAACATCATCCCAGGTCGGCTCAGTCACACAACCGTGGCTTAATGCTTCTATCTGCAGAACATCTTGGTTAGATCTGAAAACAGAAGTATTTTAAACAAGTCATACATTTCTGTATTTTGCACATTTGGACAGAAATGGAAAAAAAAACTATTTGCATTCAGATCCATTCAGTCATTCATAGGGAACTTAATACTTTCCAAATGACCAAAATCAGACAGAGAACTCAGCGGGTTTTTGTGTGGGAAGTTTGGAAACTGACATTTAAACTGTAAGATCACATTGCCTCATGTTCTACTTTTATCTATTGCAATGGAAAAGTGACATTTTCTGAAATAAGGTGACAATTTAAAAAGTTAACTTTTTTTCTTAATCAGGGAACGAACACAACTTTGAGAAGGTGCAGACTAACAACCTGGGCACTCCCTACGACTTCAACTCCGTTATGCATTACTCCAAGTGAGTCTTGGCTTCAAAAATACCTTCTATTGTGTTACACACAGCTTGCTGTTTTCAGTCTGACTGTGACTGCAGATGCATTTTGTTCATCACTTCCTCCTTCTTCCAGGACCGCCTTCTCCAGAAACGGCCAACCGACTCTCCTTTCCAAAGCTAATCCTTCCCTCGACTTTGGAAGAGCCTCATCGATGAGCGCCAACGACATCGCCCGCATCAACAGGCTCTACGGATGCTGTGAGTAAAATATTGATCTTTTCAAACATTTCTCTAGCATTTCCAGCAGCTGTATGACTTACGGTACTTTTTCTCTCAGCTTAATTTTCAACACCATGAAGGAGAAACTTCAGCTCGCCAGCTGACCTTCGGCTCTGACCTGCTCCTCTCTCAAAATCTCAGAGCTACAGAAACTCTTCCTCTGCTGTCTCATTTACTGCATTTAACTACTTAACTACATAACTGCTGAAGACAGTTGCTGAAGAAACAGATTTTTGGGTATTACATCTCAATCTGTTAATGTCAGAATACATATTGGTGCTTATTGGTGAAGGATTTCTTATCAAAAAAGGTTTTCTTTTATACTATGATTTGGCTTTTTTTGCATCTGCTATAAAAAATGGAAAGGAATGTTTCAATTGAAGATAAATCTAAGGGGAATTTTGGTTAAGTAAATTATGTGACATAAAAACTGTGTAAGATGGAAAGATGGACTGGACTGGTATAAAATATCTAAATAAAAGGCAATTATTCAAGAATGTACAATCTATGGAAATGTGAAATGTAAAAGTTCCCCAATTACATTTGGACTAAAAAGGTTTTTATCTACATAATGTTACAAGTTCTCATCCAACATGTTTTATTCTTGTGACCAACATGTTTTTTCTGAAATTTAATGGTATTGTAATTCATGTAATCCATTCAATCAAGTACCAAATAAAATTTGATCATTCCAACATCAATGTTTCTTTCTCTCTGTAACAGTTGGACATTTGGGACAAAGATCAGGGTTTCTTTAGTGCAGCACCACAAATAAAAGCCTCCACACTTTCAGTATGAAGTTGTTTAAAAATTAATGCTAAAATAATGTAAAGCAGGTGAGATAAATAAAAGTATATATTCATAGACTATATTTGTGCTCTTATGCTAACCATAATCAGAGTTTTAAATGAGTTTAGATACAATAAAATGTTAATTCTTACTTTATTTTGAAGTAAGAATAAACATGGTTGTGACTTGTGAGACAGATGAGCAATGAAAACAAAAAATCAACTCCTCTATTTCCTCCTGCCATTGCCCTCTGAAGAAATGTTCCTCTCCTGGTCAAAAACAGCCAATCAGAGCCAGGAGGAGGGGCTTAGCGCTGCTAATCATCCTCCTGTACTCTTTTAAATCTGCTATTGATTGAAAAGCAACTCCAAGTTACAAAAAACCTGTTTATCTACCATAATCTGTGGCTTTGCTAACTAGCAGGCTATGTTGCGGTGAGCCAGCATAGCCTGTAGTTTTGTAAAAAGCAAGAGGATGAGAGTGATGGACAGCGCTAAGACCCTCCTACTGCCTCTGATTGGTTGTTTTTGACTGAGTGGTTTGCTTCTGCAGAGGATCTCGATTTTTCCACAGATTATCTGTTTTATGTGATACTGTCAGAACATAATGATAATATTAACAAGTATGTAAAAATATTTTTTCTATAAAAGTTACATTCTGGTGCTGTAAGTGATGAAACTTTTGTGATGGATACTCCTGTTACAAAGGATGTAGCTTTTAATTTTTAGTTGAGAAACAGAAACGCTGACTTACAAAATGCCAGTGTGCTTTGTGTCATAATATAAACATATTTCTGTTCTTTATGTGGTCAATATCATGACCTCCCTGCACAAATGTTCTAGAATGTTATTAGTCGATAACAACTCTACTACTTCCAATGAAAGAATAGGCAAAATAACAATGACAGGATAAAATAAGCAATGAAAGCAGAAGAAATATTGACTGAATCGCCCTAATCCTCCAGCTCCAAGGATTAAAAGAAAAGGAAAACAAACGAGTTTTCAGAAGAGATTTAAAATCACCTGGGAGAAACAGCCCAACATTTATTTCACTTTCTCATCTGGAAGAGCTAAAAGCATTTTGTTTTCAGTTGGACTTCTGTTTTTTCCATTTTGTATTTTTGTAAAAACAGATTTGCTTCTATGTTCACGTGAGCTGCATGTTGTTAAAAGCTGCTACATTGTGCAAAGACGGGACCAAACAGTGATGCACTTCACCTGCAACTTTTAACAGCACTGGTTTATTTTGGGAACAGATTGTCCCATCTGGATTAATGATGGATATAAAAAGCTTGGTCAGCAGTTTCTTGTGTCAGACGGGATCTGAGCCTCAGCTGCTCCGTCAGGTAAACGGCTCTCTGACTCTTCTTTAACTCCCATTTGTTTTCTTCATCATGTTTACATGCTTTCAAACTGAAACAGAAAGAAAGCATATTTTCTTTTCGTGTCACGATGAAGCTTCAGGACCTTCATCATGATCCCGGTTTTTCTGTCCCTTCTCTTCAACTCAGTGGAAACTGTCGACACGGTAAGTTTATGATGGGATCAGTTCGTTTTACTGATTCACCTCACAGCTTAGACAAAACCCAAGATTTATGAAAGGCTGTTCTTCGTTTTGATTGTATTTATTTTTTAAAAAAAGAAAAGTTTCAACATGTAAAAGACCAAAATGACGCAGTTTTCTTCCATCTGTGTTCCAGAGTCCTGTAGTAGAACCTGCTCAGTATCCCAGTGAGTTTGAAACAAAGATCAATTTTATCTGACACAGCAGAGGCATAAATTTAACCAAAGGTTCTGGCAACATTTCTTTCTCAGAAGAGTTTATGGATATCTTTAAAAGCATCCCACAACCACAAGCTGACAAAGGTGAGACACAAGCTCACAAAACAAAAACACCCAGCAGATAATAATGAGAAAAACGTATCATTTTAACTCTAATCCTTAAAATAACAACAAATACGCATGGTTTTGATGTCAGATGAATTTAAAATTGCAGTCTTGTTTTTGCATTCCTGTCTGTGTTTGTCTGTCATTTGCTGTGTCGCAGAGCCAAAGCGATATGATGACATTGCTATGCCAAAAATCTTAAAGAGGAATGCAGACCCGTGCACCATCACAGGCTGCAAGTGGTTCAAATCCGGAGAGTACGTCTACATACCGTACTACATCGACACTAATTACTGTAAGCATCATGTGACAAAAACAGGCAAAAAAACTGACAGCTGATGTTAAAATGACTAAACCCTCTGCTGAAACTTTAAGTTTTTTCAAAGATTTCTCAGGTGCTGTTAAACAGATCAATGATGCTTCAGTATGACTTTTCCAAACATCCTGGTTTTTATTTTGGAATCTTACAAAACCAATTATTACCCTCTAAAGAACTGGCCTATTGATTTAGCCAAAGTGCAAACCACTGCTGTGAAATCATGTGCTTTCACTTGCATTCAGTCAATCGACAATAAAATTCTTATTGAGGCTTTGAGCTGTCACCTGAGAAAGCGTCATGCCAAAAGCTAAAGAATTCAGTTCAGACTTGAGAAAAAGAAATGGTTGATGCTCACAAAGCAGGAGAAGAAAATGTAAAGTTATCACAGAGTTTCCAAGTGTCAAGAAGTGGAGAGAGGAACTCAAAGTACAGGACAAGTCTGGCAAAGGAACTAAAAAAAGTAAGACGTGTCCAAAAGTCCTGGAACAACCACCAAAACAAAGTAGAGCTCTGCACAGAAAAGGACTGCGAAGAGATGCGTTCAAGGACAATCTGGGCAAAGATTATGGATACTGAAGCCACAGGAGACCAGAGTAGAGCCTGGAGTTTGACTGAAGATCACCGTCCTCACTGTGAAACATGGGGTGGAAGTATCATGCTGTGTGACTCCTGGAACTGGGAATCTCATCAAGGTTGGAGGAATGATGGAGAAAGAACGATGTTTGAAGATTTAGAAGGAAAACCTCTAGCAGTCAGCAGCAGAACCGGGTTTGGGTTGTCGGTTTGTCTCCCAACACGACAACGAGCTGAAACATGAGCTCCGTCCAGAAACCCAGGCAGAACGTTCCTGACTGGCCTATTCAAAGCCCTGACCTACTGAAGAGCAGAGTCCATGAGGGAAGACCATCAAATCTGGAGGATTTCTCCGGAGAGACGCAAAGATGTGATCGGCATCAGAGCAACGATTCATTTTGACCGTGGAAGGTTTTGATTTCCAGGAAAGAATTTGGTGCAAAACATAGAAAAATGTAAGCATCCAAAATAAATAGAAAAGCTGTATTTAAAAACACATTTGTGAATCTTTGAAAAAGACTTATAATTCCATGGGGTGCCTAATAATTTTGCCTAATAATTTTAACCTTATCTGTAATTTTAGTAATATAGACACTAAGCTTTTTGAATTTTTTTGCAGCTCTGGAAGAACGACACAAAATCCTCAGAGTTTTTCAAATATTCAACAAATCCACCTGCATCCGTTTTGTGCCGTTTAAATTGAAGAATTCTGATTACCTTTATTTCTATAGTCGATATAGTGACGGGTAGGAACATGAACACACACACACACAGACACACACGCACGTACACACACACAGTTTTGAACATCTTATAATGTTATTTATTTAAAAGATGTATTTTGCATGAACAGAGACGGCATTAAAATTTTATTGGAAAAAAGGGTGTCATTGGATTTTTGTTCTTTTCCAGGTGCTTGAGAATGACATTATGAGTTTTGTAAGAACTGAGCTGCAGAAGATGAAGACCATGCTGAGCCCAGAGGGCTCCAGTTGCCCTAAAGTGGATGATCAAACATCTGGGAATGAAGAGCAAAGGACTGACGACAGAGATTCATTCCTGAAAATCACACTGAACTTCCTGAAGAGACGGAATGAGAAGCAGCTGGCTGTTTCTTTACAAAACAGTGAGAAATCATCACATTCTCATTTTTAATAATGTCTCATGATGGTGACTTGGTATTCACATCTGGATCAATAAAGTAATCCCGAGCTGAGAAGAGATGGTTTTTATTTGTGTATTTACCTCATATTCACAACAAGCTCTTATGTTGTCTGTTTCAGGAACTCAAGCTGCTATTTGTCAGGTGAAATTAAAGTCCAGCCTGGCCAAAAGGTGTCAGTACTTATTTGAAGGTAATTCATGGAGAGGAAAACTGATATCTATAAATCAGATCTACACTGAGCTTAATGTCACAGAGCAAGAGAAAGGAGAGGTCAAGAATGAGCATGAGGTCCAACAAACTGAAGCAGCATCCTTGAAACCAGAAGATCCAGGAACAACCGTCAGCTGTGAGGATGTTTTTGAACCTAGAAGAGACGAAGAAGTCAGAACGCTGGTGACCAAAGGTGCTGGGTGGGAAAACAGTCTTGACACAGAAGTACACTTTGGACTGGGCTGAAGGTAAAGCCAACCACAACATACAGTTTATCTTCCCATTCACCTTCCGAGAGCTCAACTTGCTGAAATCTCAAAACATCACCTTAGTGGGACTCATTCATCACTTCTTTCCTGAAATCAGAAAAGCAGGAATCTGTAGCTTTGAAGAGTTCCAGATTATGTTTATCTTCGATGGTCTGGATGAACTTCAACCTCCTCTGGACTTCCACTACACTCCGGTTCTGACAGATGCTACAGAACCCTCCTCAGTCCACACGATACTCGTAAACCTCATCAGAGGGAAGCTACTTCCCTCAGCTCGTCTCTGGATAACCACACGACCCGCGGCAGTCCATCAGATCCCTATTCAGTATGTTGACAGTGAGACAGAAATCAGAGGTTTCACAAACCAGCGGAAGGAAGAATACTTCAGAAAGAGACTCCAAGACAAGGAACTGGCCAGTAAAATCATCTCTCATATTGGACTTCAAGAAGCCTCAATACAATGTGTCACATTCCTGTTTTCTGTTGGATCACTGCTACAGTTCTGGATCAGGTCCTGAAAGATAAAGAGAAAACAGAGCTGCCCAACACCCTGACTGAGTTGTATATCCATTTCTTGGTTGTGCAGGTCAAACAGGACAATGCCAAGTATCGCAAAAACGTTTTGACTGATGGCATCTGGAATTCAGACACTGAGAAAATCTTTCTTTCAATGGGAAAACTAGCCTTTGAGCAGCTGGAAAAAAGAAACCTGCTCTTTTATGAAGAGGACCTAAAAGAGTATGGCATTGACATAAACACTGCCTCGACTTACCCAGGAGTGTTTACAGAGACTTTCAAGGAAGAAAGCATACTGAACCAGAAAAGGCTGTTTTGTTTTGTCCATCGGAGCATTCAAGAGTTTCTGGCTGCACTTTATGTCTTCTTGGTGTTCATGAAGGCTGGGGACAATCTGGTGAAAAGAAGTCGCGGTGCTTTGCAACCCGAATCTAAATTTAAACAGTTTTACCAGAGTGCAGTTGACAAGGCTTTGGAGAGTCCAGATGGATACTTGGACATGTTTACCCGCTTTCTCTTGGGGCTTTCACTGAAAACTAACCAAGACCTCCTGCAAGGCCTGTGGAAAAAGACCAAAAATGTTCCACAGGTTCAAAAAATGCTTATCCAACACATCAAGAAAAATATCAGGGATAGTCCTTCAGTTGAGAAAAGCATCCGGATGTTTCACTGGCTGAGTGAACTGAATGACCATTCCCTAGAGGAAGAGATTCAACAGTACCTGAGTGGAGAAGTCCTGGAAAAAGACCTCACCTCTTCTCAGTGGTCAGCACTGATTTTTGTCTTGTTGTCTTCACAAAAAGTGTTCAATGTTTTTGACTTTAAGAAGTTCTGCAAATCAAAGGAAGCCCTTCGGTGGCTAACACCAGTGATGAATGCATCAAAAAAGTCTCTGTATGTATCACACAAAGTTCAAGAAAGTTTTACAATTTATTTAAAAGAAAAAGATAAAAAGTATTTATCTGGAGCTTATCTTTCAGGCTGTTTAGCTGTAACCTGTCGCAGAGAAGCTGTATATTCCTGGTGCCAATGCTAACCGCTGAGAACTCTTGCCTCAGAGAGTTGGACCTGAGTGACAATGACCTGCATGATGAAGGAGTAGATTTGCTTTCTTATGGACTCAGGAGTCCAACGTGTAGACTGGAGGTTCTCAGGTGAGTATTTGGAAGATTGAGGAAATAAACAATAACATTATTGTTCCATTCTTTGTATTTTTAATAAGAAAATTTAATACCACTGAAACAACTGAGAACTGGCCATTTCCTAAGATGAAAAGAGGCCGGTTTGCCTATTATCCATCCGTCCATCCATCCATCTATCCTCCGTCTGTCCGTCCAACATCGTCTTCTGCTTATCCAAATTTGGGTCATGGCTGAAGCAGCCTAAGCAAGGGGCATAGACGTCCCTCTCCCCAGCTCTTTTGGGGGAATCCAAATGTGAGGAAAACATAGTCTCTCCAGTGAGTCCTGGGTCTTCCACTGGGTCTTGTCTCCATGGGACATGCCCAGAACCCCTCACCAGGTAGGGATCCAAACCAGATGCACAAGCCATCTCAACTGGCTCCTCTCAATGTGGAGAAGCAGTGATTCTGGTCTGAGCCCCTCCCAGATGTCCAGCTAACCACTCTATCTCTCAAACAGAGCCCAAGCACCCACTGAGGAAGCTTAGAAGCTTCCCAAAGCTGATCGTGGATGATCAATAAACTGAGAGCGTCACCTTTTGGCTCAGCTGTCTCTATACCACAAGAGACCGGCACAGAGTGTGCATTTCTGCAAATGTAGTACTAGTCCGCCTGTGCACCTCCCATTCTATGTTTTCCATCATTTGTGAACAAGACCCATAGACACTTAAATTCCTCCATTGCAGGGGTGGGCACTCCAGGTCCTCGAGGGCCAGTCTCCTGCAACTTTTATCTCTACTTCAACACACCTGAGTCAAATAATGAGGTCATTAACAGGACTCTGGAGAACTTGATTGCATTTAGGAGGTGATTCAGCTATTGGATTCAGGTGTGTTGTATCAGGGAGACAACCAAGAGTTGCAGGACACCGGCCCTCGAGGACCAGGAGTGCCCACCCCTGCTCCATTGGAACAGGAGCTGTTCCCCAACTCAAAGGCTCGACTCAGAGAAGGTGGATGTTTGCATACAGGTGCAGGGGAGAGTCAAGCACATCCAGATGGAAACGCAGCGAGTTGCTGTAGTTGATTGCTTTACAGACAAATCGGAAAATAATTACATTACCATCCCGGCAGGCCAAAGTATTGGTGGAGCGCACCAGGACATAGCTGATGTGTTTTTTTGTTGTTGTTGTTTGTTGTGTGATAAAGATGCCAAATCCCTTTGTACACAAAAGCAATAAATGGCTGGACAAAGTGAGAGTTCATCTATTAAACTGAATGAATATTAATTCCATTGGAGACAAATCACCACCAGGACATTCAGCCACAGATCAGATAAAAATGAAACAAAGTCATTCATCAAACTGCAACCTCAGGTATCCTGGTACCAACAGCACATTTGAACACCCTGAAGAAAAACCAGCGCAAAGGCAAATTCTTTCAGTGTATGATTTTTAGATTGGATTTTTACACTTATTCATAAGTTGTTGATGTAACAATATGTCTTGATGAATATTTGCAGATTGTCAGGCTGTCTGGTCACAGAGAGAGGCTGTGCTTCTCTGGCTTCTGCTCTGACCTCCAACCCTTCTTATCTGAGGGAGCTTGACCTGAGCTTTAACCATCCTGGAGAATCGGGCCTTGATGGTTTTACCGCTGGACTGCAGGATCCGACCTGGAAACTGAAAACTTTAAGGTACATTTAATTATTTTCATCCAGAAAAATAATTTCAGGACAAAAAGATTACTGTGTGTATGTGTACCTGTTCAACTTGTCAGATTCACAGAATATGTTCAACATCTTTAAATTTCCTCTTTCTTAAACAGAGCAGATCATTGTGGAAAACACCGTCTGTTTCCGTCACCCCAAAGGTGTAAGTAAACCCTTCTGTGATGGTCCGACCAGCAAACTCAAGGACAAAGGCATATAAAAAAATAACTATTTAATTTTTCAAAAAAGCTTAACAAAAGTTTTTTTTTTACAGCAAATCTCAAAAAGAAATATAAGAAAAATTGGCCCAAAAAATAATCAAACTACAGCATACCAACTCAACAAACAAGACTAACTGACTATCCTCAATGAACACACAGGGGAATTTATATACAAAGGCTAGCCTACACACACACACAAGGAGGGGCGGGGAAGAAAAAAAAAAACAACCAATACATAAACATAAATAACAAATTCAAATCACAACATTTTACTTTAACACAACTATAAAACAAAACAACCTAACACCGTAAATATTATAACAATAGAGCGAAAGGAAGATGTCAATAGGCGAGAGGAGGAGTCTTCCACATCAAATTTCCTGCTTCCCGCAGCCTGATGGTTCGTTCCAATTACAATCAACTCCTCCCAGCCAGTCCTTCAACTCAACCAAAAACAAAATAGTTAATATTCTAAATAAACCAAGCATTTACTAAAATGTGTGCACCCAATCTAGTAAACAACTTAATACCAAAAACCCACCCACCAAAGAAAAAGTGATATTACCATTATAAATATTATCAATATAAAACATTAACTAAATACTAACACTGAAGAAAGAAATACTAACACTGAGAAGATGGAGGAACCTCCACACCTTCCTAATGTCTGACTTTCTATATTTAGTTTATTTACAACAATTCAAATTCATACCAATACAATTCAAACATGCAAATAGATTCGATTCAGTGACATTAAGAGGAACCTCAAATAAAAGGCTATAAAGAACCTAATTTAGTCTGCATGTTTTGTTGAACAATCAGGTGCTCATAATGTCTAACAGAGGTTACAGTAGCATTAGCATGTAGCTCCTACCATAATCAGCCTCAGATATTACAAAACAAACAACCAATAATATTAATCCTGAGCTAAACATGGAAAAACACACAATTATCTCTGCAGATCTTATTATGTTAAATTTACACAATCAGAGCTGCTTAAGACCTGTTTTAAACTACAGAGCGCACTTACCAATGTTGGCCACCAGGAGTCTCTTGACACCTTGACACAGTAAATGAGAAACATTCAATGCAAACCAAAAATCTCTCAGTGCTCTAATTAACTGCCTTTCCAACAATAAATAATATTTATTGACAATAAAACTGAAACCAGATGCTGCTAATTTGCTACATTTTTGTAAAACAAGTTTCCTGAAATTCATTTTATGTAGAAATATGTTTATCAAACTTGCTGAGCTCCACATCAAAGGTCCTTTCATTCTGTCATATTGGCTTTATTTTGAAAACCTGTCATGTTCAAAGTATTGATGCAGAATAGATCAGGGCAGAAATCTTGTCAAGTTCAATGACTGCTAAGAAAAGAGTCTTTAAAAATGTCTGTCAATTCTGCCCTCCATGGAAAAAGCAAAAGAGAACCTGAAGTTATCGGCTAAAATATGAGAAAAAAGAGATTAATATGATTATAAAGCATTACCTGTGAACCTCTAAATAAGTAATTAAGATATAAACTCTTCTATATAAAGCCAAAATGAAAATATGGATTTATGAAAAGAAAAATGTGTATTGACTTTTTTGTCGTTCATCAGTCTTTCTTGAGCAGATGGTAGATCCCAACACAGCAAACAGAAATCTGATACTGTCACTGGACCACAAACAGATGAAGGCTGTGAAAGAGGAGCTGCCATATCCTGACAATCCAGAGAGGTTTGACACCAGGAAGCAGGTGCTGTGCACTGATGGTCTGACTGGTCGCTGCTACTGGGAGGTCCAGTGGAAGGAACAGTCAGAATAGGACTGTCATACAAAGAATCAGGAGGAAGGGGGAGGGTGACGAGTGCTGCATTGGTGGGAACCATCAGTCCTGGGCTCTGTCATGCAGTCCTCAGAGTTTCACTGCCTGGACAACAACACACCAACAGAAATAAAACAGTTCGAAAACACCAACTCCAACAGGCTGGGAGTGTATTTGGACTGGTCTGCAGGCACGGTGTCCTTTTACTCACTTCCTGACATAGTTTCCTCCATGAAAAAGATTCACCTTCATACGTTTCAGACCACATTCACTGATCCACTCTATGCTGCATTTGGGTTTGAACAAACCCAGGAGGGTGATGAATCCTCTTCAGTTTCCCTGATGCAGAATAATGAGGCCTGATCCTTTAGAGAAGAATATTTTGCAAAGTGAGCACAGCAGCACCAGAGTCAGGTGGACAGATTCATGTATATATATCTAATACAACAAGATTATAGTTCAGATCAAATGGGCCGTCTTTGCAAACGGCCCATTTGCAAAGATAATAATCAGAGAACATATCAAACAAAATCCACACACACATAATCCAGAAACTCAAATCTGTTTTGATTTCATTCATCGCTCGTAATAAACTATCAAAGCCTTAACATTAAAATATACTTGAATAAACAACATTGGTTATATTTGCCCATGTTTGTGTGAATGAATGTCTCAATATCAAGAAAACCATGAACTCATCAAAAGTCAAATCTTCAAAAGCTAAACTCTTTTTATGACGCGAACCTTCAGATTCAGGTTATGAAGATGATAATGTTTAAAAAAGTTAAAAAAACTTTTAAAAGTCACTAACAACAGCGCTGTTGAGTTGGTTTATTCAATTAAATTAACTTGTCCTCTGGGTTTGTTGTCTGCAAAATAAAAGATTTATAAAAATGTGTTTTTAATTCTTAGCAATTATTTTCCCCTTTCTAAAGGAATATAGATTTGGATTTTCAACTCGCCGACATTGTGAAACTTTGCATTTAAATAAATGCAAAGTTTTAGTGAACAAAATAATCATTCTGTGGGTGAATTTGATTAATTGTTATTTAATATTAATGCAGTTTTTTATGTATCTGAAGTTTTGCTGACACTTTGATTTCATTATATTGAATCAGATTACTATATGCTGTAATTTTATTAGCAGTTCTAAAGTGTTTATATGCTAAATGTCGTGACTGTCTTTGTAATGTGCGCCCTCTGTGTTGGATTGGGTTGTGTGTGTGATAAATATAGTCTGGTATTAAACTCATGAGGCCTAGAGATCCCTGTCTCAGTATTTTCCATGTTTAAAGTTAAATCTGCCATTTGAATAGATTCACTTCACCTTATTATAATCAGCTCAAACATAAATCTGAATGGAAAACGTATCAGAATCATTAATATTCATTAATATTCTATATTTCAATATTGATCCTTTGCATTAAGGGTCAAAGGGCTTTAACCTTCATCCTGCAGTGCCCCATTCGAGCCACTAGAGGACAGAACTTCCCTCTTCATCAGAGGCTGCCAACCTGCTTTTCTATGCAACAGATTCAGCATTTAAGTGACAGAGAAATGTTTCCTTTAAAGGAAAAATTGCCTTATTAAGTCAGTTAATGGGTTATATTTTTTTAACAAAAAAATGTTAAATGCTGATTAATCTGAAATCTGGTGCTTCATTAACTCTCCAGCAATTAGGATAAAGTTAATTATAAAGACCGTTTTCAAAAGCTGCTGAAAAATAATAATGTTTTCATTCCTAATTTTAAGAAATAATCAGTTTCTGGACAACTTGTGATTCCAGTGAAACCAAAATTTAAAACCAAAACTGCAGCCTTGGATAAAGGATCCATTTTAATAATGTTGGTTTTGATTGTGGCAGCATCATGCATGTTCACACAACACAAAGAAAACTGCTAAGTTTATCACTATTTCTACAAGAAAGATTAGGTACTAATTTACAGACATGATGCAAACGGCTGTAAAAAACAAGATATTCTAAAATATCGGTGGCGTTTTACTGCGATCCGTCCAGATTCAACTCAAAAACTCTGGTCAGAAACATGATGGTAAAATCTGCTAGAGAGCAACATGGTTAAGTTTTCCATTGCTTGTAAAGTTGCCAGTAAAAGTCAATGCAGCAAAAGAAAAGAGGGAAAGAGGCAAAACAAAAGTTTAGCATCTATAATAGTGATAATCGATAAATAGATATACAGCTGACATTTTAAGGATGAATTTCTTAAGACATAAAGAATTTTATGAGCTTATTCTGTATTAATTAACATCCTAACAACAAGGTTGACATAGAAGCATAGCTGTTGTAATAAACAATGATGAGCATCAATCTCTGCAGAACCAGCATTTCCAGTCAGTAAAGTCTGAGATTAAAACAGAAACAATCCTGCAGCTTGTGAAGTTTTTGGAGCAGCTCTGTGGAAACAAATGAACCTGGTTGAAGTTAAAATGTTGACACCAGATCGTTTTCTCCTTTCAGGGACGACATTTTCAGAAGAACAAGATAAACTCCAGGCTCTTGGAGAACAACGGCCTCAAAAGGATTAAACTATGTTTTTTATTAACTTGTTTTTATTATCTTGTTTTATTAATCAAGATAATAAAAAAAACTACCAGCTTCTGTTATACTATTCTAAACCAGGCTCAGTTTTATGTTTACGTGTCAAACAACTTTGCATCTTTCATTTCCATAACAAAGAAAAAAATGGAGTTTAGAGTTTTGATTTAATTCATTAAGAGAAAAAAACACCCAGATTTTCCACTAACCCTGTAATTATCACAGCAACACCTGCTTAAAGTCATGCAACTCGGGTGGATTTAAGTTCAAACTTTGACTAGTTTCTTCAATTCCTTTGGTTCAGATTCTGTTGCTTTTTGAAGATTTCTTTGCCTCCATGTTGTCTTAGAGATGCCATGTTGAAATAATTATGAAATAATTATGTTATTTCATAATTAATAATTATGTTTATTTAAGTTTATCTGGGATTATCTTTTAATGATCAAATATTGAGTAATTTAAGCATGACCTGAGAAAGAGAGAAACATTTACAAAGACTTGTTCACACTGACATTTCTGATCAAACATACCAAACGCTGCCAGCAGAATCCAGCAGAACCAGTCGGACCCGACCTGAAACTGCTGCTGAATCAACTAAAGAAAGATGGCACGATCATTACTCGTAAGCCAACAAAAGCTATGCTAAGCACCGGCTTGCCAACTAATTCCCGAGCTTTCATGCCTGCAGGCGGCATGTCAGGCGACTGTAAATTAATAAAAAAAAATCCAAATGTAATGGCTCTACATAATGATTGTGCAGTCATTTAAGTTTTATTTAGCATTATTTTTTATTTGTACTTATCTTGTTTTCTGGTTTCAAGAGTAAAAGTCTCCAGATTCTCTATTCTATTTGTTTGCTCTGCTAAAACCAGAATTATAAAAACAAAAGTATAAAACTAGTAAGTTAGCTTTCTCCCGTCCCATGTGAATTAATACATTTGCAGCAGAAACTGGAATAAAAACACTTGGAGATTTTGAGTTTTTACAGTGTAAAACCATTATTAAAATAAATGGAGAAGAGTAGGAAAAAGTAGGTAAAGTAAGGCAGCGACGGCTCAGAAACATTTAAGCCTAAGAAGAAGAACAAAGTGCAGCAGTGCATTGTTGATCGAAGTAATGATGATGTGGATCAATTTTGGAGACATTTAACAAAGGGAGGTGAAAGTATGTCACAATATGAAAATAAAACAGAGGAAGCTGATAAAAATGAAGCAGAGCTAATAGCAAAGGCCTTTTATGGCGTATTAACTGAAAAACATTTGTTTTTTATGTGAAGAATAGGGAGGTTGTTTATGATGTGCTTCACAGTGTTTCCACTATATAAATGCATGATAGGTATTTGTGAATCTAAATAGAAGGACAAACAGACAACGCAAGTGAATTTTATGAAAGCTTTTGCAAAACGAGAGAACCAGCAAACTGCTGCTTCCAGCCGTTCACTGAGCGCTCTGAAGACCCTTTGTTAGGGCTTTCTCTTTTATTACAAAGTAGAAAGTAGAAAAAGGAATGTGGAGGGAGGCAGATAGGAGTATCCCAAAGATACAAGTGGCTTCAAGGGTCTGTACACAGCTGCAGCTCCAAAGTCTAACAAGTATGAGAGCTTTTCTCAGGGATGTGTATAATAAATCTATTATAGCTACAATGTAAGAATGATAACAAAACATAATTATTCTAACATTCCCCCCTGTTTATAATTCTTTACGTAGTAACTATGCAAAAAATAGTATAAAAAGAAAAAAGAATGGATGACACATGTTATACAAGAGTTGTAGAATACATAATATATAATATAAGAAGGATAGAAAAAAGAAATGTAAAAGAAACATTGAAAACCAATGCATATAATGTGTTAATAATATAATAATGTTGAATGTAAGAATGAGAACACAGAAAAAAACAACAACTCAAAACAAACAAACAGCAGAAAATCAAGTGCAGTTATCATCACTAACACCATTTGTTTTCACATTTTCAGTGTAGGAGTCATCAAGCAAATGATTGAATCTGTTATTAATTTACAAGACATCATCTCATGTACTCATTTTCCAGTCATCTTCTTTCTTCTGGAGCAACATGTAGTCCTCATCTGTGTCAGAGATTACCCTGACCAACTGATAGCTGAGCAGAGCAGTGTTAAATGTTTTTAACAGCATGCTTTGAAAACATAAAATGATGCAGGTTGTGAACAGACAGAATAGGATCAGTCCAGTCAAGATGGGTGTTCCAATGTTAAACAAAAGCTGCCACCAGAGTCTGGAGGTCAGCCAAGAAAGAAAGTCAAAAGTTTGTGAGCCCTGAGTTGCACTGTCCACAGAGTTCTTAAGCTCTTCCAAATCATGCAGGGCATCATGAATAGTTCCACCAGTTTCTCTTTCTCATGTTGAACCTATGATCTTGCAGACGCTTCCTTGAGAGGTTGTGAGAAAAGCCAATACAACACGGTTTCAAAAGCATGTAAGCTCCATCTCCACACAGGAAGTACCAGTCAGCCATCACCCGTTGACCATAGTCTCCTGGCACTATGGCGCTGCAACGAGCTTTCTTCTGTCGTCCTCTCGTCTGCTGAGTGATGTCAAACGAACCTCCTTTCCTGAAGCAAATTGTGACAGTCTGGATTGTCGTTCCAGATGCTGCATCCTGAGGTTGGCTCCTGACCTCTGCAGGCGATGCAGTCGATGTATTCCGGTGTTGTTTCGCAGAAGGTGTAAACTGTGTTACACAGGTTCCATGGGAGCATTTATTTTACATTGATAGTTTCAAAACAATAATTTAAGTGTTAAATTAAATATTTGCATATAAACTTAACATTTGACAACTTCCTTCAAGTGATGTGAAAAAAAAGCTGTGTTCCCATTTTGGTCCAAGATCAATAAGATATCAATCAAATCAATCAAATTTTATTTGTATAGCACATTTCAGCTACAAGGCATTTCAAAGTGCTTTACATCATAAACACAAAACACAAAGGCATGCAACATAGAATAAAATACCAAGTTTTTTGTTTTTTTTTTCTTCCCTCTCTTTCCCTTTCTTCCCCCTTCCCTTTGACACGGAATTTAAGCGCCTGTTACAGCCGGACTCCGCCGTCCGTTTAACCACGGGTATTCGCCGGGCCCCGTTGCCCACAACAGGAAAAAAAAAAAAAAAAAAAATTACATACATATCCACAAAATCAAATCCATACATATTACATTTCAAATGCAACTCTAAACAGGTGCGTTTTTTACTCCCACAGTCCGTATTTATATGGATATCATTGAATACTTTGACTAGGCCAGTCTCCGTGCTGTGGTGAGCACGAAAACCAGACTGGAAAGTGTCAAAGCAGTTGGTCATCATGAGGAAACTATTTAATTGTTTACACACAGTTTTTTCAATAACTTTGCTGATGAATGGGAGATTTGAGATTGGCCTGTAATTCTGCAATAGTGATTTGTCCAGGTTGTTCTTTTTTAACAGTGGTTTGATGACTGCTGTTTTCAAAGCCTGGGGGAAAACACCTGATGTAAGCGATGAGTTTACGATGTGGATCAGATCAGTAGCAATAACAGGCAGGACTTTGTTAAAGAAATGTGTGGGTAGGACATCCAGACAGCAGGAGCTTGAACTTAATTGATTTATAATTTCTTTTAGAGTTTTATAATTAAGTAGTTTAAAATGGGTCATTTTTTTCTGTATTTGTTTTGTTTTGGTACAGAAATGGTTCTGGCTTTAGAGTTGATGTGCAGATTAATCCTCTGATTTTTGGATTTTCTCTGAAAAGAAATCAGAAAACGTATTACAGGCAGCATTAGATTGGAATTCAGGTGGAAACGTCACAGGAGGGTTTGTGAGCCTGTCAACTGTTGCAAATAAAGTTCGAGCATTATTGATGTTTTTGTTTATGACATCTGCAAAGAAAGCCTCCCTTCCATGTTTTAGTGTTAAGTGATAGTTACGTAGTCTTTCTTTATAGATGTCATTATGAACGTAAAGTTGAGTTTTACGCCATTGTCGTTCTGCCCTGCGGCAGAGTTGTCTTGCAGACCGAACTATTTGTGCATTTCTCCATGGAGATTTCTTTCTACCAGTCAAAACCTTTACTTTAATTGGGGCAATGGAATCAATGATATATGAAACTTTAGACTGAAAATCATCTACCAAATGATCTACATCATTACAGCTTAAGGGTGAGGAGGAAGAGTAGATTTGATTAAATGTTTCTGCTGTGTTTTCTGTGAAAGAACGTTTTGTGACAGTAGCTGTTTGTCCAAGTGGGTCAAAGAATAAAGAACCTTCAAAGATAACAGCGAAGTGATCCGACAGGGCGACATCAGTTACAGAGACATTGGAAATATTCACACCTTACTGATAACCAGGTCCAGTGTGTGTCCTTGAGTGTGTGTTGCTTGTTTAACATGTTGTGTTAAACCAAAATTTTCTAAAATATCAGAGAGCTTTTTTGCTCCTCTGTTTTCGGGTTTGTCCACATGAATGTTAAAATCACCAACAATTATTAAACAATCATAATCAATGCATATGAGAGAAAGAAGATCATTCAAGTCAGTTAATGAAATTTTCCACATATGCTGGAGTTTTGTATAAAGTTAGTGTCAAAGTTCGTTTGAAGCCTTTAACCTGAATTCCAAGATACTCAAAAGATGTGAAATGACCGAAAGAGATTTTACTACAGTTTATGGTATTTTTAAATATAGAAGCCACGCCTCCTCCTTTTTTATGTTTTCTGTTCTCACTTAAAAAATTGTAGTCAGGAGGCGCTGATTCAATGAGTACAATTTGGTCATTATCGTCATTCAACCATGTTTCTGTCAGAAACATAACATCAACATTATACTCGGTGATGAAATCATTAATTAACAGAGCTTTAGCACAGAGTGATCTGATATTTAAAAGAGCTACTTTAAGTGGCTTGGAGGCCAAAAGATTTTCAGTCTGAGGTTCCTTTAGGCAGGGGATCAATCTGAGGTTTGAATTAGGACCGCTGTATTTCATATTTCTGGTTTTTGTAAATTTTCTTGTAGTGATCCGGACAGGTAATGTCCTGTTCTGCAGAACCCGGGGGCCAGACACATTCTGGATGGAGACGGGTGTAAAGATAATATCTGGTCCCCGGCCTCAGACCTCAGAAACGCAGAGTGATGGATCCTCTGGGAAGTCAGGGGCAGGTTGCTTAAATGTATACTTGACAGGTGACTGATGCACAAACAATGAGCCCTGAGGCACACCCCGTGTTCGCAGCGTTTAAAAGGTGGGAGGCTGAGCTGCTTCTGCATCCAGCCTCAGACTCCTGGACTGACAGGTAGCCTCTTCTCCTCCACTCACATTCCTCTCTTATTGCTTTAACAAACCGCTTTTATCTTCCAAGACTTGAACTGTTATCTTAACAACAAACTCTGTTTAGATTTGGATTTTTTCAGGTCAGAAGCTTCCCTGCAGAAAAGCAAGATGTTTAGAGTTTTCTTCTTCTTCTTCCTCACCATCTCGATGGCAAGGACGGCGGCTGTTCCTCTGGTAAGTTTGAAGGGAGACAAATAAAACTAATTTGTTTCATCCAACATAGGGAAGCCTAATGTGTTTAGATATATTGGGTTTGCAATGCAGCATCAACAGCAAATATCCAAACCATCATGAAGCAGAAGAAATGTGGTTGTCATTAAATGCTGAAATCTCTGTTGTGTTGCAGAAAGCAGATGACAGTGAAAACCAAATCAGTGAGTAAAAAATAAAAGAAACCTGAAGTGAAACTGAAATCTCTGACATGTGGATTTCTTTCCTTCCTCCCACAGATGAGGACATGGATGTCACAGAAATCATCTCCAAAGCAAACGAAGGCATAAGTAAGAGAGAAATTTCACACAACCCAACAGCTTTGAATGTAATTTTATATTTGCAAGTCAAGACAAAAAAAATAATCATCATCTATTAATAAATCGACTGATTCATTTCTCAGAAATTAGCTTAATGGTTTGCCTTTGTCAAATCTTCAAGCCTGATAAGAAACTGGATATTTTTTAATCTGCATAAGGAACTGTCCTACATTTCACTAGTGATCAATCGGTTTATTTGCAGTCTGTACAATTTCTAACCAGGATAGCAAAGCATTTTAAAAATATTGTAAAAGTATAAAACAATACATTGGTTCCTTGTGTGTAATAAGAATAAGTAGTAAAAGACTCTGTACTCTCCTGGAGTGCTTTCATTGGCCAGCTCAATGCAGCATGTCTTGTTCAAGATGCAGAGGTCAAAGAATACACAAAAATCCTTTGTGTCATAAGAATCAATGTTCTTCACTCTGTTGTGTGTTTTGTGTTTCTGCAGAGACTCCACTGGTCCACGGTGACATTGCTCCGAGCAAATCGAGGAACGCAGACCCATGCACCGCCACCGGCTGCAAATGGCCCAAAACTGGAAAATATGTCTACATTCCCGTCTACATCTCCAGATCTTACTGTGAGCAAAACCACCTGAATAAACACACAAGACTTTAAAATTGATGCAAACTTTTCCAAGTTCCTTCATGTTTATTTCAGAAGGCAGAGGGAACAGTAGATGATGTCTGAGTTGGAGTTTGTTTTGTAGTTAGGACCTTGGTGTAAGATGTTTTGTTTTGCAGCCACGGCAGAGCGTGACATCATCATCAATGACCTGGTGAGCTTCCACGCCTCGACCTGCATTCGCTTTGTCTGGAGGACTTCAACACGGCAAAGGGACTTCCTTCACTTCTACTCAGGATCCGGGTAGGAACTCAGTCACATACCGTGACTTTTACTTCCACACATTTCCACTGATTTCCTCCTGATCTCCCCGTCAGGTGCTGGTGCTACCTGGGCCGTCAAGGCGGACAACAACTTGTGTCTCTCAGGAAAAATGGCTGCATGCATCACTCCACGGTGCGGCATGAGATCAACCACGCTCTGGGCTTCCACCACGAACATGTCCGCTCTGACAGAGACTCCTTCGTCCAGGTCCTCACCCAGAACATCATCCCAGGTCGGCTCAGTCACACAACCGTGGCTTAATGCTTCTATCTGCAGAACATCTTGGTTAGATCTGAAAACAGAAGTATTTTAAACAAGTCATACATTTCTGTATTTTGCACATTTGGACACAAATGAAAAAAAAAAACTATTTGCATTCAGATCCATTCAGCCATTCATAGGGAACTTAATACTTTCCAAATGACCTAAATCAGAGAACTCAGCAGGTTTTTGTGTGGGAAGTTTGGAAACTGACATTTAAACTGTAAGATCACATTGCCTCATGTTCTACTTTTATCTATTGCAATGTAAAAGTGACATTTTCTGAAATAAGGTGACAATTTAAAAAGTTAACTTTTTTTCTTAATCAGGGAAGGAACACATCTTTGAGAAGGTGCAGACTAACAACCAGGGCACTCCCTACGACTTCAACTCCATTATGCATTACTCCAAGTGAGTCTTGGCTTCAAAAATACCTTCTATTGTGTTACACACAGCTTGCTGTTTTCAGTCTGACTGTGACTGCAGATGCATTTTGTTCATCACTTCCTCCTTCTTCCAGGACCGCCTTCTCCAGAAACGGCCAACCGACTCTCCTTTCCAAAGCTAATCCTTCCCTCAACTTTGGAAGAGCCTTATCGATGAGCGTCAACGACATCGCCCGCATCAACAGGCTCTACGAATGCTGTGAGTAAAATATTGATCTTTTCAAACATTTCTCTAGCATTTCCAGCAGCTGTATGACTTACGGTACTTTTTCTCTCAGCTTAAGTTTCAACACCATGAAGGAGAAACTTCAGCTCGCCAGCTGACCTTCGGCTCTGACCTGCTCCTCTCTCAAAATCTCAGAGCTACAGAAACTCTTCCTCTGCTGTCTCATTTACTGCATTTAACTACTTAACTACATAACTGCTGAAGACAGTTGCTGAAGAAACAGATTTTTGGGTATTACATCTCAATCTGTTAATGTCAGAATACATATTGCTGCTTATTGGTGAAGGATTTCTTATCAAAAAAGGTTTTTTTTATACTATGGTTTGGCTTTTTTTGCATCTGCTATAAAAAATGGAAAGGAATGTTTCAATTGAAGATAAATCTAAGGGGAATTTTGGTTAAGTAAATTATGTGTGACATAAAAACTGTGTAAGATGGAAAGATGGACTGGACTGGTATAAAATATCTAAATAAAAGGCAATTATTCAAGAATGTACAATCTATGGAAATGTGAAATGTAAAAGTTCCCCAATTACATTTGGACTAAAAAGGTTTTTATCTACATAATGTTACAAGTTCTCATCCAACATGTTTTATTCTTGTGACCAACATGTTTTTCTGAAATTTAATGGTATTGTAATTCATGTAATCCATTCAATCAAGTACCAAATAAAATTTGATCATTCCAACATCAATGTTTCTTTCTCTCTGTAACAGTTGGACATTTGGGACAAAGATCAGGGTTTCCTTAGTGCAGCACCACAAAATAAAAGCCTCCACACTTTCAGTATGAAGTTGTTTAAAAATTAAATGCTAAAATAATGTAAAGCAGGTGAGATAAATAAAAGTATATATTCATAGACTATATTTGTGCTCTTATGCTAACCATAATCAGAGTTTTAAATGAGTTTAGATACAATAAAATGTTAATTCTTACTTTATTTTGAAGTAAGAATAAACATGGTTGTGACTTGTGAGACAGATGAGCAATGAAAACAAAAAATCAACTCCTATTTCCTCCTGCCATTGCCCTCTGAAGAAATGTTCCTCTCCTGGTCAAAAACCACCAATCAGAGCCAGGAGGAGGGGCTTAGCGCTGCTAATCATCCTCCTGTACTCTTTTAAATCTGCTATTGATTGAAAAGCAACTCCAAGTTACAAAAAAACCTGTTTATCTACCATAATCTGTGGCTTTGCTAACTAGCAGGCTATGTTGCGGTGAGCCAGCATAGCCTGTAGTTTTGTAAAAAGCAAGAGGATGAGAGTGATGGACAGCGCTAAGACCCTCCTACTGCCTCTGATTTGCTTCTGCAGAGGATCTCGATTTTTCCACAGATTATCTGTTTATGTGATACTGTCAGAACATAATGATAATATTAACAAGTATGTAAAAATATTTTTTCTAGAAAAGTTACATTCTGGTGCTGTAAGTGATGAAACTTTTGTGATGGATACTCCTGTTACAAAGGATGTAGCTTTTAATTTGTTAGTTGAGATACAGAAACACTGACTTACAAAATGCCAGTGTGCTTTGTGTCATAATATAAACATATTTCTGTTCTTTATGTGGTCAATATCATGACCTCCCTGCACAAATGTTCTAGAATGTTATTAGTCGATAACAACTCTACTACTTCCAATGAAAGAATAGGCAAAATAACAATGACAGGATAAAATAAGCAATGAAAGCAGAAGAAATATTGACTGAATCGCCCTAATCCTCCAGCTCCAAGGATTAAAAGAAAAGGAAAACAAACGAGTTTTCAGAAGAGATTTAAAATCACCTGGGAGAAAACAGCCCAACATTTATTTCACTTTCTCATCTGGAAGAGCTAAAAGCATTTTGTTTTCAGTTGGACTTCTGTTTTTTCCATTTTGTATTTTTGTAAAAATAGATTTGCTTCTATGTTCACGTGAGCTGCATGTTGTTAAAAGCTGCTACATTGTGCAAAGACGGGACCAAACAGTGATGCACTTCACCTGCAACTTGTAACAGCACTGGTTTATTTTGGGAACAGATTGTCCCATCTGGATTAATGATGGATATAAAAAGCTTGGTCAGCAGTTTCTTGTGTCAGACGGGATCTGAGCCTCAGCTGCTCCGTCAGGTAAACGGCTCTCTGACTCTTCTTTAACTCCCATTTGTTTTCTTCATCATGTTCACATGCTTTCAAACTGAAACAGAAAGAAAACATATTTTCTTTTCGTGTCACGATGAAGCTTCAGGACCTTCATCATGATCCCGGTTTTTCTTTCCCTTCTCTTCAACTCAGTGGAAACTGTCGACACGGTAAGTTTATGATGGGATCAGTTCGTTTTACTGATTCACCTCACAGCTTAGACAAAACCCAAGATTTAAAGGCTGTTCTTTGTTTTGATTGTATTTATTTTTTTAAAAAAAGAAAAGTTTCAACATGTAAAAGACCAAAATGACGCAGTTTTCTTCCATCTGTGTTCCAGAGTCTGTAGTAGAACCTGCTCAGTATCCCAGTGAGTTTGAAACAAAGATCAATTTATCTGACACAGCAGAGGCATAAATTTAACCAAAGGTTCTGGCAACATTTCTTTCTCAGAAGAGTTTATGGATATCTTTAAAAGCATCCCACAACCACAAGCTGACAAAGGTGACACAAGCTCACAAAACAAAACACCCAGCAGATAATAATGAGAAAAACGTATCATTTTAACTCTAATCCTTAAAAATAACAACAAATACGCATGGTTTTGATGTCAGATGAATTTAAAATTGCAGTCTTGTTTTTGCATTCCTGTGTTTTGTCTGTCATTTGCTGTGTCGCAGAGCCAAAGCGATATGATGACATTGCTATGCCAAAAATCTTAAAGAGGAATGCAGACCCGTGCACCATCACAGGCTGCAAGTGGTTCAAATCCGGAGAGTACGTCTACATACCGTACTACATCGACACTAATTACTGTAAGCATCATGTGACAAAATAGGCAAAAAAACTGACAGCTGAAGTTAAAATGACTAAACCCTCTGCTGAAACTTTAAGTTTTTTCAAAGATTTCTCAGGTGCTGTTAAACAGATCAATGATGTTTCAGTATGACTTTTCCAAACATCCTGGTTTTTATTTTGGATTCTTACAAAAAACCAATTATTACCCTCTAAAGAACTGGCCTATTGATTTAGCCAAAGTGCAAACCACTGCTGTGAAATCATGTGCTTTCACTTGCATTCAGTCAATCGACAATAGAGAGACATTAGGGGCAGGCTTTCATCAAATCTCATTTTGACAGGTGCCACGCCCCTTTTACAGGAAGTCCCGCCTTAGAGGACAGGAAGTCCGCCTTAGATGAACGGAAGTCCCGCCTTAGAGGAACGGAAGTCCCGCCTTAGAACACCGGAAGTCCCGCCTTAGAACACCGGAAGTCCCGCCTTACACCCATCCCATCCCTCCCTCCCTCCCTTTCGAATGTGACGACGTGCCCCCTCCTCCTCCTCCTCCTCCTCCTCCTCCTCCTCCTCCTCCTCCTCCTCCTCCTCCTCGTCCTCCTCCTCCTCGTCCTCCTCGTCCTCCTCCTCCTCCTCCTCGTCCTCCTCCTCCTCGTCCTCCTCGTCCTCCTCCTCCTCCTCCTCCTCCTCCTCCTCCTCCTCCTCCTCCTCCTCCTCGTCTTCCTCCTCCTCCTCCTTCTCTTGATTTTTTCTTTTTTAAAGAGTAATAATACCAATACAACAACAGTTATTTAATCAAAAAATGTATATAATTATATACTATGCCTACTGAAGTTTAAATAGATTTGGAATGGAGATGTTACTTCTGATTCTGTGCCTGGCCTACGACTGGGGTCTGAGCTGGGGGCTTGATCAATATAGGTACGGCCTGTGAAATCCCTTCGGGGGTCGTTCTCAGTGACATATGGTCTGTGTTTAGGTTTTTCTGTTTTCTCTCTGCTGAATTCAGAAAATGCCGTTATCTGACTTTCTTTTTAAGAGTAATACAGCACCAACAACAGTTATTTAATCAAGTAAAATGTATATAATTATATACTAAACCTAGTGAAGTTGAAATAGATGCCGGAGATGTTGCTTCTGATTCTGTGTCTGTGTTCAGCCAGGCCTACAACTGGAGGTCTGAGCTGCGATACGCAGGGCCTGCGAGAGAAGGAATGTACTAGTTGCATACTTGCAAACTTGCAGGATGCAGACAGAATGATAAATTAGCCACCTCGGGGGAATTCAGAGCGATACAGAATGACAAATTAGCCACCTCGGGGGAATTCAGAGCAAGGCCCTCATGAACCCTGGTGGTTCATGAGGGCAAACCAGACCACATCTGGTTTCTCTGTTTTTCTCTCTGTTTATTTTTTTAAGACAGAAGAAATGTTTAGAAACACCCGCTCTCCTCCTGTCTACGATATTACAACAGGCTTCTGATTTTTCACAAGTAAAGCTCCTCAGCTGCGCCGCAGCGGGTCAATGCAGAGGGGGGAGTGCTAATTGCCTTGTTGTGTGTCTGGGGCAGTAGTGAGGGAAAAAAAAAGCCCCTGCCCCCTGCAAATACATACGTCTAAAGAAAACCTGCTATTTAACTACATTATTTATGGTAGCATGACTAGTTAGTACTGACTACAAGTTTGTGATTTCTTTCATGCTTTCTCCAAAATAGTAAATGCCGGTTTAAACACATTTGAAACTCATAGATTTTTCTGTAACACTCACTAGTGTGATACATTTCAGTAAATGTTTCTCATTTGTACATGTACTTCTTAAGAATATGTGACTGTTTGTAAGCAGGCCAACGGGAGGTTATTCAAATTAAACTTTTAACTTTCCTTGGTTAAAGAATTTGTCCAGAATTTTCCAAAATTTATCCTCGCATCATTGTAAATGCTACTTTGGTTCAATTTTTTTCCTGCTGCTGAATCAACACTGATCTTCCCAGAGCTTCATGCTTTCTCCAAAATAGTAAACGCCGGTGTTAGATATTTTTTAACATTATCATTTTGTTGTTACTTTAGTTTATATTCAGTCTAAAGTATTATTGTGATTTTAGTATAAACTGACCTGGAGGTTACAAACTGTCTTCATGCGAGATAGTAAAACTTTATGGTTCTCAGACCCTAAAGTTTTCTCTGGTGTTTATCTACCCGTCTTAGGTGACAGTTTGACCCAGAGCTGAACTGGGCTCAGATTGTAAATTAGATATCACACCTGGAACTGAGTTGTTGGTCTGTTTGTGTTAAATGTTTTACGACCTCTGTTGTTTGATGCTTTGACAATAAGAGGGAGCTCACGTGAAAGCAGATCAGAACTCTCTATTGAAGAGCTTGGAGGAGCTGTTGATCGGGATTTCTCCTTCTGCAGAAGCCTGACCATATTTAATTCATATACGTTGTCTGTGGTTATTTTATTGTAGGTTCGAGGAAAATACCTAACATTTATTGGTGCCGAAACCCGGGATCTCTCAACCCCCCGCTGTCAGGCAGAGGAAGACGCGCTGAATCCGTGCACGGCCAGAGTCAATTGGAGACCTGGAAAGAAAGACCCAGGAAGCAAATTCTTCGCTGGGCCAGCGACACATGTCCGACTTTGTCTGTCAACGGCGGAGTGACGAGATCCGACTGGACAACTTGAGAACTACGGAAACGTAGGTGAATTAAATGGTTATTTATTATTTTTTTTTTTTTTTTTAAGGTTTGAGAATCCTTGTCAAACGGCGTTTTGACTAAAACTCTGGGAGGGGAGTATCCTTGTTAAACGATGGTTTTAACTAAAGCTCTGAGGTTTGAGAATCCTTGTCAAATGGCGTTTTGACTAAAACTCTGGGAGGGGAGTATCCTTGTTAAACGATGTTTTTAACTAAAGCTCTGAGGTTTGAGAATCCTTGTCAAATGGCGTTTTGACTAAAACTCTGGGAGGGGAGTATCCTTGTTAAACGATTTTTTTAACTAAAGCTCTGAGGTTTGAGAATCCTTGTCAAATGGCGTTTTGACTAAAACTCTGGGAGGGGAGTATCCTTGTTAAACGATGTTTTTAACTAAAGCTCTGAGGTTTGAGAATCCTTGTCAAATGGCGTTTTGACTAAAACTCTGGGAGGGGAGTATCCTTGTTAAACGATGTTTTTAACTAAAACTCTGGGAGGGGAGTATCCTTGTTAAACGATGGTTTTAACTAAAGCTCTGAGGTTTGAGAATTGTCAAATGGCGTTTTGACTAAAACTCTGAGGTTTGAGAATCCTGGTTGAACAGCGTTTTAACTAAAAATATACGCTGGAAAGGACAGGTGTTGTTAGAACCTTTCTCTTTTCGAGGAAACCCCATAAGGGTAAATCCTCATGCAGATGGGATGTTGAATTTTGCTGTCTTGTTATTACTATATGTCATTGCTGGTGCATGCTGCTTTGTTGATGTGTGCGTATGCGTGAAAGACTGTGTGGAGGTTTAAATACGGCTCTGTATTTTACCTCATATAAAACAGTAGGGGGTAAGCAGCAAACCTCTTGTGGATGCAGAGGCAAGATTCTCCCACTCGAAAGAGTTGAAGTGGAGAATACCACAACAAGGTATTTTTAATTGCTGGCCTACTGAAAAGATCTCCAGTTCATAGGACTCCCTAGGAGTCAACGAACCTGGACTAAATTTAAATAAATAAAAAATTTTGAAGCCAAAACTGCAAGTGATTTGAATAATGGAAAATGCAAATTCGTGTAATTCCTCACTCGTTGAGGGCCCCGATGGGGATGAGAAATACATGCTGTCCAGATTTCCTGGTAGCATGGTATACATAAATAAAAATAAAAAAATGGAAAAAGAAATATAAAATAGATGGGAAGCTAAAAAATTGATCAATGGAAAAAAATTGGAGGCTCGTCCGGGATTCCTTACACACACGCCGCTGACGGAAGGAGTATGACGCGCTGAAATCTACCGGTAGTCAGGTTCTGCGGACCTGTTTTGAAAAGTCCCGGGGGGTAACTTCCTCGCTGGGCCAGCGTTTTAGGTCACCTCCTTCTGCCAGCAGCGGATTGCCGGAATACAAACCGAGAAAGAGCAGGAATCAACCAAGTACTGGACTAAATAGAAGAAATATGGTATAGATGGCGTGTTGAAAGTAAAACAATTGAAAAACGTGGTGTGTAAACTGGAAACAAGCGCTAGTTCGAAAAGTGGTACCAGACATCAGGAAACTATTGGTTGTTAGAGCCTAACATAAGTTTGAGATATCTCTTTTTAAATGTGCACATTATTTAAAACAGGATCCTGAAGAACACTGTTTAAAGGAAGAAAATAAATAAATTAAAACATGAAAAATTAACCAAAAATATTGGAAAGTTTCTGAAGCTTCAGTAAAATTTAATAAAATTAAGTATAATTTGCTAAACAATTTGAGTAAAGCAAAAAGATGACTCTCTTGTTTGACTATGGTGCATGTGGGACACCTTGTAGAGAATCGGTACTAAACTTAAATAAAAGAGATGATTAAAAGCAACTACAGAAAGAAGAGAGGGTTGCAAATAAAATAAGAAAATAAACATAAGAAATAATCAGAACAAAACAGAAAAAGCAACAAGTATGTTTATTTAGACTAGAGCATAATGAAGCTGCAGGGAGGAGTTGCAATCCTTTTACAGCAGCAGCTCTGCAACTTCTACCCCCACTAGATCCAATTGACCACCATATGAATGTCAGGTTCTGTGTTTTTCTGTGTTTAATTCTGAGTTTCTGTGTCCTGAGTCTCCTCGTTGTCCTGTCTTCCCCTTGATTGTTCCCAGGTGTGTCTTATTCCCTTGATTACCCTCTGTGTATTTAGTCCCTCCTGTGTCCTCTGTTCCTCGTCGGGTCCTTGTCGTTGTTTGTCATATTGTCAATCGTCGTTCTTTTGTCTTTGTTTGCCGCCTGCATGACTAGATGCTACCGGTGTGAGCCCTGGCTTCCGCTCAGCCGTGCTGCCTAGCCGCGGACAACTTTATTGACTGTGTTTTTTTGAACTGATATTCTTCATTAAATTTCATTATTCACCTTACCTGGATCTCCAGCGCCTGCCTCACCACCTCCACCACCACACACCTTGACAATGAAACCTCATCACAACACTAGTCTATGTTAAGGAGAATAACAAATTTAGAAATAAGCAATAGAAGACTCCCAAATTTTAAAATTAGGTGAAATAAAAACATATTCTGTGGTACAACCCTAATGGAGCAACAGATCAGTCTCCACATGTGTAAGGTTTTCATCCTTGACAGTTGGAAAACAGAACAATTAGGAGTTTCTCCAGAAATCCTTATTAGCTCTCTTTCCTGCCATAAAATCACCCCCTCCAAGAGGTGAAGGAAAATTCATGAGGTGGAGGTGTGGATTTGTCTTGTGGTCTGACAATAGAGATTACTCAGACTAATGGAATAACCTTAAATGTAAATTGTGAAAACTAAAACTGCAAAGGATTTAAATAACCTTTTTCCGTAAGGAATAGAACTTGTTTTTCAATCTTATAGTTTTGTTCGAAACCAAAGGTTATAGGATATAGTGATGTTGCTTATTCTCACATAAGGCAGGTTTAGATGCAGCTTTAGTTTCTAAATTCAGGGAGTGGATCTGTTGAGAAACCTTAATGACTTTTCTTTGAAACAAAGGCCCCTCTTAAGGAGTTAAGATGCAAACTGGCCACAAAGTTCATTTATTGGATTCTCCAAAAGACATTACAGCTCTTAATGTTTTTTGTTTCTGTGTTTGGGAAAGCAAATGATTTAGGTGTAATAAAAAAGATAAGCGAAGTTTTAAACATTTCACAACTGAAAGAAACTAATTATGATGTTCTTTAAACTATAAAGTGAGCCTGTGTTGCTTATTGACCTGTTAACATACAGGAATTATTAAGTCAACAAAGAATATCCCCTAATAAAATACTTTAGTAAATGCTATAAAGGTAATTTAGACTGGGCTGTTAATACACCACTGAAATTCACTGTTTGATTTGCATCAAAAGTGATTTATCCTACATTAACATATCTTTTTTGTTTTGTTTTTGGTTTTCACTGCAAGATCTGATAAAATGATGCTGAGATAAAAGTAGAAGTATAAACAAGCGAATAAATTGACATAAATCTGAGGACTTCTACATAAATAGATGGAAACTCATTTGCACCAACATCTGTGCTTTTGACTGCCTTTTAGAGGTTCCACATGTATGTTTATTTAAAGCTGATAACATACAATGGAGGGATTCATTCCCCCACTTAAAGCAGCAGAATGGCAACTGACTTTCTGCCCTACCCCCGAAAGACAGGCTGGCTGTGAAGGCTAAGCTCAGAGCTCTGGAGAACGTCGTACAGAGTTCTCTTTGATGTAGAGCCAAAAGGTACACTTAAAAACAAACCAGTTTTTCCTAAATCTTTATTTAAAGCAGCAGCAATATTGAGCCATGGTGAATCTCATGTCTCAACAGGGGGGATGGTAGGAATAACATATGGCTTTATGGCTTTAAATTCCTATTCAAAAAATTTTTGTAGGGCATGTCTAATATGTGCTAGACATAAGTCTCAGGGAAACATAAGGCCCAAACGAGGCAGGTTCCCAAAACCATCTTATCCATGTCAAACCATGCATATGGATTTTATTGAACTTTCACAAAGTGGGCCATATAAATATTGTCTAGTGATGATTGATGCTTTTTCTAAATGGGTTGAAATAGTTCTAGCAAAGCATGCAGATGCTTTGACAGTAGCTAAGGCTATTTGTAAAACTATTATCCCAACACATGGCATCGCGCAAACTGTTTATAGAACGAATAGTACTGTGAAAAGCAGATTAAGAAAATGCACGGCAGACACTAGCCGGCCCTGGCCAGAATGGTTAGATTTGGTGAAACTTAATATGAGGATCACCCCGACAGCTGATGGTCTAACACCTTTCGAAATAATTCATGGGAGAGCTTACAGATTGCCTCTGTTTGCTCCAGACTTACAAAAAGCTGATGAAGAACAGACATTAGCAGATTATATGATCAGGACCCTTAAACTGAAGGAGGTGTCCAGTGCAAATTTACTGCCTTTTGATTCTCTCCCTGCACAGGAGGCCGCTCTGATCGAGCCAGGTGACTGGGTCTACATAAAAGTCATCAAACGAAAGAAACTGGGCGAGTCCACAGTGGGAAGGACCGTTCAAGTGCTGATGACCACACCAACAGCTGTAAAGATTGCTGAAAGACCCAGCTGGATACATCTCAGTCACTGTAAGCTGCAGAGAGTGTTAAACCCCTAAATTTGGAGTAGAGAGGAAGGAGAGCTCTTTTGAGAGCTTCCGGGCTACAAAGGGGAGCTACATTATAGTTGTAGTTCGTCTCAAACCCGGTGAAGAAACGCTAAGATTCTCACTCCTTTAGTTTGGGGGTTCTGACATCTCTGTACGTCAAGCAGCAATGGGGACTCCATATGACAGATGGATTTTCTGCTGCGCTGTGACTGTTGTATGTTTGATGTTTGGTGAAGGAAGCGAGCCTGAGTTCCAGTCACATGACTACAGTACCAATCTTGGTGGAAACTGATGAACAGAACTGCTTATGAGGGACATGCTGTGAACTGCTATGTGTGTGCGCAACTGCCGGTTTCCATACACAACTCAGGTCTCCGACCAGGTAACATTGCTGACGACAAACAGATGTGTCTCTATGTTCTAAGCACTAGACCGCGGCGCATCCCACCACCAAGGGGAGACAGACCACGTGAGAAGGACTATTCAGCTGACCTCCGGATGGGAGAGGCAGTGCAAGGACTGTTTCAATTTTTAAATTGTTCACTGGCAGACGATGTACTTCCTTTTCGTCATCTCAACAAACTGTATGGAAAATACCAGAGATCATTTCGTTGGCAGGAGCCAAACCAGGATCTCTGAGGATCTGTGTGTATAATAATGGACATGTTGTTCTAGGGATGTTGCCCTGGCACTTGTGTAACAGAGTTTACACCTACTGCGAACCGACACAGGATTTCATCGACTGCACAGCCTGCAGGGGTCAAAGGGCGACTCCACACTGCAAAGTCTGGAAGGAAAACCCAGATTGTCACAACCTGCTTCAGAGGAGTTTCAACATCACGCATAAGACTAAGAGGAGACAAATGACAACACTGTGCAGCGCCATAGTGCCAGGAGATTATGGCTCTCAGATATTAGCAGACTGGAAAGCACAAAATGATCTACACACCCGCTCCAAGCGAACAGCTATGCCAGAGGTCAAAAGATGGGGAGGCCTAACAACACATACTGGAGTTCCATGGGAATTCAGGATTTGGAACGGCGGAGAAAGGTTCTTTTTCCGTGGGTTGGTCTAGGAGAGATTTGATACCATGTTTGAGATAAACAGGTACGGATTATTACGACTGATCAACATCACATACCAGCTGGCCAATGGCACCATGAAAGAACTGACTGAACTGAGAAACATGGTTATGCAAAACCGTGTTGTCCTGGACTGTCTCACTGCCCCTCAGGGAGGGGTCTGCAAAATCATTGGCCCAACGTGCTGGAAGATTTAAAACAGTATGTTGAAAGTGGAACACGCGGCTCATCCTCTTTTGGCGCACTTCTGGACCCTGGTGGTCCTTGCTGTTAAAGCTTGTGACACCTATTCTGATTGTGTTAATTCTATTCTGTCTTTTTACGGGTTGCATTATTCCTTGTCTACGGAATATGATATTTAAAACAATTAACACGACTGTTATCAACTATCAGCTGACAAAGGCATCTTATGAAACAACTGAAGATGACTTGTTCCAAGTTTCTGACGATTTTCTGAACAATGATGAATTTCTGTAATCAATAAACAGATAAATTCATTTGCTGAATGACTCCAACACCGAAAATGTGGGAACAAGTGATGTTTAGGATGAGAAAACTGCATTTGATTTTTTACTGTTTATTCTTTTGTTTTTTCATGTATTTCATTATATAACTTTTATTCATTATGTATTCTCTGTGTTTAGATTAGTTTTTATTATTTTCTTTTATTTTCTTTTCTATATTTGGCTTCTGCATAGCAGTTTATACACATAGTAAAATGATAAAAAGGGGGGAATGTTAGATATTTTTTAACATTATCATTTTGTTGTTACTTTAGTTTATATTCAGTCTAAAGTATTATTGTGATTTTAGTATAAACTGACCTGGAGGTTACAACTGTCTTCATGCGAGATAGTAAAACTTTATGGTTCTCAGACCCTAAAGTTTTCTCTGGTGTTTATCTACCCGGTCTTAGGTGACAGTTTGACCCAGAGCTGAACTGGGCTCAGATTGTAAATTAGATATCACACCTGGAACTGAGTTGTTGGTCTGTTTGTGTTAAATGTTTTACGACCTCTGTTGTTTGATGCTTTGACAATAAAGAGGGAGCTCACGTGAAAGCAGATCAGAACTCTCTTTGACCAGCTCGGAGGAGCTGTTGATCGGGATTTCTCCTTCTGCAGAAGCCTGACCATATTTAATTCATATACGTTGTCTGTGGTTATTTTATTGTAGGTTCGAGGAAAATACCTAACAGCCGGTATAAACACATTTGAAACTCATACATTTTTCTCTGTAACACTCGCTAGTGTGAAACATGTCAGTAAAAGTTTCTCATTTGTAAATTTATTTCTTAAGAATATGTGACACTTATTAAACAGACCTTACTGAGACTACTCATATTTAAGTTTTAGCTTTCCCCAGAGTTTAAAGTTTTTTTTTCTCTCTTTCTTTCTTTATTTTTTCTTAACACTGCGCAACTACGCTCCGACATGGTAAATTATTTTGTTACCTTTATCATTATCCACTACTTTTGTCTCTAACTTATATGCTGTATGTTTCTCGGCCCAAATGATGCTTTTTTTCCTCCATCCATCATTTTACACACTTGAGTGTGTTCAATAACGAAATATAGTTGTTGAATTTTCCGTTACTGAAGCTTATAAATGATCAATGTAAACTTTCAGTCTGTATTCAGATAGTGAATACAATTCCTATTATTTAGAGTTGATGCGTGCACTTGGATTTTTATCAATTTATTGAATGATGGTCTGCGTAAATATTTATCAAACTGAATGGCCATTCAGGTTTCATATAATTTTTTTATTTTGGTTTCTGTTGCACAACTTCAAATATATGCTGGCTATCAACCAACCATTCAATCAGTGATTTTTTTTCTTTTTTTAAAAAAATAACCCCTCTCACATCTTCTGACAACTAGCCCAACTTATAATAACATTAACTAAGTTTGCTAATGGTGCACTTTACCTAAAAACAAATATTAAAAAAAAACATACTCACTACACAGCCCTTCTCCCAGAGTTGGTCACAACATGGTGATTGTTTTTTTTTTTTACCGTTAAAATTATCTACAGCTTTTGTTCCTTGCTTCTCATGATGCTATCTGTTCACTAATGTTCACTAATGTTCACCTCTTGTAAATGATAAGCTTATTAACGAACAATATGAACCATCAGCATGTGTTAAAGAAGATCATATCAGCCAGATGAAGTAAAAATATCATGATACTCAAAGCAATCAAAAATATATTGATCTGAAAGGTAATTTCTCCTTTTCAGGGAGCTTAGACTGAATGAAAGGAATTATTGAAATATACGACGAAATATTTAATTTTCAGAATTCCGATAATAGAACTTCAACTATGAATTGAAAGATTACATTGTATTTATTAAGTGAAGATCACTTAATAAATCAACTGTTAATTAGTCATCATACTATGTAAATGACTAACAAAATTTGAACAAACAAGAAACTTGACTACCTCAAGGGATTTCTCACATTGGAGAATCAACTGTCTGATTTTCTTTAGCCCACTAAATTTAACCTTACCAAAGCTCTGCAGTAAAGCAAACGGGTACTTAGTTTGAAGCCTGAATCAGATGCCTTCAGCCTTCTGCTGAACCTGGACTTTGGCCGCTCTCGGTGTAAAATAAAACATCAGACTTTTTAAAAAATTGTCCGAGTGAACATCACTTAATTACCATCAACTAGTTGTTTATACTCATCTTAAACCATTGGCAGGAATCTTTGGATAAAACACAGAAACAATAAAAAAAAAGCTTTATCAGTTAATCTATTTAAATTGAGTCCACGCAACAACAAAAAAAATAAAATAAAAAGTGAACTATATGAAAGTAGTGAGGATTTTGTGTGCTAAATGTTTAACGTTTTAACATGCCCAGCAGACACCACACCATTTCTGCTCAAGCAAACCACAAGGTTTTGAACAGGACAACTATGTCAAAAAATAAATAAAAAATGAGACCGTGTATCTTTATTGTATGTAGCAAATATATTGCTGCTGGTGCTGCTGCTGCTGTAGGTAGAAAATAAAGAAGTTTTGCAGAGAATAATATTCTGGATGAGTTTAAGAATATTCTTTGCCAAAATTACACAGTGTAACTACACTTGTATTTTATATGTTGCAGTAATTGAATCTTTTGAGGCAATTGGTTTGCATAAATTTAAGTAAATCCAACCTATTTTCCTGCTCTACATACTTAGCTAGCAATTTGCCAGTTAGCTTCCCAGTCTGAATTTCTGTGCAACGTCTTTATTCAGTCAACTCTTCTATCCTGTACTCCAATTCTATTCCAGAACTCCGATATTCTACATCCATTTTGTGAATGTTTTGCTTGCTTGTTGATCTTCAGCATGCTCTGAAGGCAGTATCTGGTTTCTCTTACTTTAAACCGCCCAACTTGCACCTGATTGGCACTTTAGCCTTTTGATTCCCTCCCAGTGAGGCGGTGCTTCACAAAGCAAATTGATTGTCAATCTGTTTGCTCTCTGCCTGGTGGTTGTTTCAGAAGATGAGGAAACATGGTGACTGAGGTTTACAGCCAACTAGCCAATTATGCAGCTTTTTTTTTAGTAGATAGCGGTCCTAAAACTACATACCTTTAAAAATATGAACAAATATGTTCAATTCCTTAATTATTTGATTCATGGGTGATACAAGTTTGGTCATTTGGAATGCAACTCAAGGACTGTGGCTTCTTAATGTAAGTGTTTCTGCTACTGGACAAGAAACAAGGTTAAAAGATGACAGTGGTATTTACTGAGAGCAAGACTATGTCTAGTTATCAGGACAGACTGAGACCTGTAAAAAAACTGTTGGATCCATATGACACAATTATGATCTTAATATGACAGAGGAGGGAACCGGTTATCTGCTCCAACAATGTATTAGCCTTCAAGGAAATCATTTTGGATACAAAGAGCAGAAATATCTCAACATCAGATTATTATTATTGTTTTTACTCTTATATCAGTGATTTAAAACATTTTTTAAATTTTTGATACCATGCGGTGCCATGCAGTACCATGTGGTCGACCGCAAAGTTGTGCGTGAATGTAAAAGTCAATTATTTTTGTCACCCAAAGAAAATTGTAATGTGTTTATTATGAGTAGGATTAACCGAGCTGAAGGGAAAACAAAGAAAAAAGGAGAAATAAATATTCAGCGATACAGAATTGACTCAGCAAATATGAACCTAGGAAATTATTGAAACCTTCAAGAATTTTATGTGGCGTAAGATATTTAAGAAAAATAATCCTGATTCCATACTCATGAATTTCTTTATCTGGTTGTTATCTCTAAAATACGTTTTTATGTTGAACCCCAGACATCTCACCTCTTTCCCACAGTTTTTTACACTTTGTTCCACTACTTATAGTCAATGTTTCAAAAAAAAAAAAAAACCCAGTACAGAGTTTTGAAGCGATGGAGGAAATTTACGTCAATATGGAACCTGTTGAACAAAGTGCATCTCATCCCACAGGTAAGAACAAAGTTACAGAGAAATATAGTATGTATTTAATTTAATTACATTTTGCTAAGGCTCAGGTTTCTGTTCAGGTTTCTGTTCAGGTAGCAGCAGCTCCAAAGAGAGGCTCTGCCTCGGTGTGGCCGTATCTTTGGGAATCCTGAACGTTTTCCTTTTGACCGAACTCATCGCCCTCAGTGTACACAGTGAGTCTTGTTATAGTCATCTTAAAGATGTAAAATGAGTACATTTTATGTTTCTGTTATAAAAAAAATGTCATTGATTCCTTTCTGAAATCGAACTGATGAATTAGCAAGGGTATAAAATCCTTCTGTTTTAGACTTTTTAGACTTTGTATACTGTAAATTATGTTGTAAAGATAGTGTGACTCATATCTTTTGCTTCGTAAATAAAAATTAAGATCGTAATTTTTGACAACAGCTTCTTAATATTGCAAGGGATGACCTTTGCCAGCTCAGACACCAGGCAATGGTATATGGGAAAATGCACAGTAAATTTTGTAAAGTGTAAATTTTGATGTTACAGAGAAAAACACCAATCTCTGCTTTCATCAACACATAAAACATTGCTCATCATTTCTCTTCAGTTGTACAAATTGTAACCTTTCTTAATTTAATTCAGTTGATTTTAAAATGCAAATTTTACGATAGGTAATCTAAAGACAGTTTACAAAAAAACCCAAAAGTAATTTTCCATTCTACTTATCAAACAGCGCAGCAATTTAAATGTATTATTTAAGTCAGTAAAAAACAAACAAACAAGCATAAAAGTTAAGTAATCGGAGTTTTAAAAAAAAATTGCAGATTGCATCATGTCATTGACTTGTCATTGACTTGACTTGTTTATATGCTTCTTCCTCTTCAAATTACTGTTATCCTATCATGACCGATTTTATCCATATTTTCAGGGAAAGCCTGTGGAACCAACATGTACGATTGCTACCTTTCTTCTTTGTTGCTTTCATAGAGTAGGAACACCACAAAATGAATAACCTCACCGACTGAACTTTGAAATGAATAAAAAGTCATTCGGTTAATCATTCAGATACTCAGAATTATTTGAATTTCTTTCTTAGACAGGAACCCAGTTCCTCCATTATTATTATCATCATCATCATCATCGTCACAGTTCTGATTACAGACACTCTCAGTGAGTGCCGGTTGGAGACTGACTCTTTCCATCTTTAAGATGACTAGAACAAGCTCCTCACTGTTGAATCCATGGTGTCGGCATCACTTTATTACAAATGATAGTAAATAATTGGACATGTAGAAATATAATTTTACCAAGATAGAGCTTGAGCCGCTGTTACTGGACACAACTGGAGTTCCATAAAGTCAGGCAGTAAAAGTCACATTAAGACACAATCAGAACTTATCATGCTAAACAGATCCTTCGCACAAAAACCATCCTCCAACGTTTGTTTATCATGTCAGAGTTTTAACAAGAAAGAAAGAAAAAACACAGAGTCCAACCGGTAAAATTGTTCCTTTATAAATCACAACGGTTGAAAGTGTACATTTTATCTTTAGGCTTTTATGCAACAACGTGCTAATAAGCTACGTTATTTGTCGTTAGTTAATAGTATCATTCTGAACACGACATCTAAACGTCGATCAGTACTGGACCTGGTCTTCTTTTCTTCTGCAGCCCCTGGAATAATGGCAACAACTGATCTCTGCTGTTCCTTAGGACCAAAATCTCCCTGTAAGGAGAAAAAACAAAATCAAAGTTTTGTTTCTTTTACATTGTTGTTTTTAGCGCACACAAATGATAGAGTACTTAATAAATTTTAATAAAAGTCTTCATTTAGATATATATATTTGTTTAGACCAGAAAGGAAAGTTATTACGTAGTTATACTCTACAATTCAAAAGGGAAAAGTTTTTTAAAGTTTTGACAAACCTTAAAGTCTTTTCAGCTCGTGGAGGATCCGTTTCAGTGAAGTTATCAGTGAAGTTATCAGTGAAGTTATCAGTGAAGTTAGCAGTGAAGTTAGCGTTCACGGAGGGAAACTTGTTGCTGTTCTGCTCAGTCAGAATGTTGCTGATGTCAGAAAAATCTGCTGTCATGTCATGAGCTGGAAACAAAATAAATAAATAAAATCAACAAACGTGTTTGCAAAAACAAGTTGCATCGTATTTTCACTTAAAACTTACAAAATAATTTCATGATTTTGGCAAAAGTGCCAATCAGGTGTAAAATCTGCTGTAGAATTTAAACTGAGGTAACGCTGAACAGAAAATCGTTTGAAAAAAAAAGAAAGAGGAGACATTCTACCCTAAATGCTGCAAATGCAAGCATTGCTGAAAATAATTCAAACTCATGTAACATCGTGTAATGTTTCAGCTCTCTGCATCACTTTGAGTAACCAAGCTTTATTCTTTTTTATACCCTTGCTAATTCATCAGTTCGATTTCAGAAAGGAATCAATGACATTTTTTTTATAACAGAAACATAAAATGTACTCATTTTACATCTTTAAGATGACTATAACAAGACTCACTGTGTACACTGAGGGCGATGAGTTCGGTCAAAAGGAAAACGTTCAGGATTCCCAAAGATACGGCCACACCGAGGCAGAGCCTCTCTTTGGAGCTGCTGCTACCTGAACAGAAACCTGAACAGAAACCTGAGCCTTAGCAAAATGTAATTAAATTAAATACATACTATATTTCTCTGTGACTTTGTTCTTACCTGTGGGATGAGATGCACTTTGTTCAACAGGTTCCATATTGACGTAAATTTCCTCCATCGCTTCAAAACTCTGTACTGGGTTTTTTTTTTTTTTAAAACATTGACTATAAGTAGTGGAACAAAGTGTAAAAAACTGTGGGAAAGAGGTGAGATGTCTGGGGTTCAACATAAAAACGTATTTTAGAGATAACAACCAGATAAAGAAATTCATGAGTATGGAATCAGGATTATTTTTCTTAAATATCTTACGCCACATAAAATTCTTGAAGGTTTCAATAATTTCCTAGGTTCATATTTGCTGAGTCAATTCTGTATCGCTGAATATTTATTTCTCCTTTTTTCTTTGTTTTCCCTTCAGCTCGGTTAATCCTACTCATAATAAACACATTACAATTTTCTTTGGGTGACAAAAATAATTGACTTTTACATTCACGCACAACTTTGCGGTTGACCACATGGTACTGCATGGCACCGCATGGTATCAAAAATTTAAAAAATGTTTTAAATCACTGATATAAGAGTAAAAACAATAATAATAATCTGATGTTGAGATATTTCTGCTCTTTGTATCCAAAATGATTTCCTTGAAGGCTAATACATTGTTGGAGCAGAAACCGGTTCCCTCCTCTGTCATATTAAGATCATAATTGTGTCATATGGATCCAACAGTTTTTTTACAGGTCTCAGTCTGTCCTGATAACTAGACATAGTCTTGCTCTCAGTAAATACCACTGTCATCTTTTAACCTTGTTTCTTGTCCAGTAGCAGAAACACTTACATTAAGAAGCCACAGTCCTTGAGTTGCATTCCAAATGACCAAACTTGTATCACCCATGAATCAAATAATTAAGGAATTGAACATATTTGTTCATATTTTTAAAGGTATGTAGTTTTAGGACCGCTATCTACTAAAAAAAAAAGCTGCATAATCTGGCTAGTTGGCTGTAAACCTCAGTCACCATGTTTCCTCAACTTCTGAAACAACCACCAGGCAGAGAGCAACAGATTGACAATCTGCTGAAGCAGCATCCTTGAAACCAGAAGATCCAGGAACAACCGTCAGCTGTGAGGATGTTTTTGAACCTAGAAGAGACGAAGAAGTCAGAACGCTGGTGACCAAAGGTGCCGCGGGCATTGGGAAAACAGTCTTGACACAGAAGTACACTTTGGACTGGGCTGAAGGTAAAGCCAACCACAACATACAGTTTATCTTCCCATTCACCTTCCGAGAGCTCAACTTGCTGAAATCTCAAAACATCACCTTAGTGGGACTCATTCATCACTTCTTTCCTGAAATCAGAAAAGCAGGAATCTGTAGCTTTGAAGAGTTCCAGATTATGTTTATCTTCGATGGTCTGGATGAACTTCAACCTCCTCTGGACTTCCACTACACTCCGGTTCTGACAGATGTTGCAGAACCCTCCTCAGTCCACACGATACTCGTAAACCTCATCAGAGGGAAGCTACTTCCCTCAGCTCGTCTCTGGATAACCACACGACCCGCGGCAGTCCATCAGATCCCTATTCAGTATGTTGACAGTGAGACAGAAATCAGAGGTTTCACAAACCAGCGGAAGGAAGAATACTTCAGAAAGAGACTCCAAGACAAGGAACTGGCCAGTAAAATCATCTCTCATATTGGGACTTCAAGAAGCCTCAATACAATGTGTCACATTCCTGTTTTCTGTTGGATCACTGCTACAGTTCTGGATCAGGTCCTGAAAGATAAAGAGAAAACAGAGCTGCCCAACACCCTGACTGAGTTGTATATCCATTTCTTGGTTGTGCAGGTCAAACAGGACAATGCCAAGTATCGCAAAAACGTTTTGACTGATGGCATCTGGAATTCAGAGACTGAGAAAATCTTTCTTTCAATGGGAAAACTAGCTTTTGAGCAGCTGGAAAAAAGAAACCTGCTCTTTTATGAAGAGGACCTAAAAGAGTATGGCATTGACATAAACACTGCCTCGACTTACCCAGGAGTCTTTATAGAGACTTTCAAGGAAGAAAGCATACTGAACCAGAAAAGGCTGTTTTGTTTTGTCCATCGGAGCATTCAAGAGTTTCTGGCTGCACTTTATGTCTTCTTGGTGTTCATGAAGGCTGGGGACAATCTGGTGAAAAGAAGTCGCAGTGCTTTGCAACCCAAATCTAAATTTAAACAGTTTTACCAGAGTGCAGTTGACAAGGCTTTGGAGAGTCCAGATGGATACTTGGACATGTTTACCCGCTTTCTCTGGGGCTTTCACTGAAAACTAACCAAGACCTCCTGCAAGGCCTGTGGAAAAAGACCAAAAATGTTCCACAGGTTCAAAAAATGCTTATCCACACATCAAGAAAAATATCAGGGATAGTCCTTCAGTTGAGAAAAGCATCCGGATGTTTCACTGGCTGAGTGAACTGAATGACCATTCCCTAGAGGAAGAGATTCAACAGTACCTGAGTGGAGAAGTCCTGGAAAAAGACCTCACCTCTTCTCAGTGGTCAGCACTGATTTTTGTCTTGTTGTCTTCACAAAAAGTGTTCGATGTTTTTGACTTTAAGAAGTTCTGCAAATCAAAGGAAGCCCTTCGGTGGCTAACACCAGTGATGAATGCATCAAAAAAGTCTCTGTATGTATCACACAAAGTTCAAGAAAGTTTTACTATTTATTTAAAAGAAAAAGATAAAAAGTATTTATCTGGAGCTTATCTTTCAGGCTGTTTAGCTGTAACCTGTCGCAGAGAAGCTGTATATTCCTGGTGCCAATGCTAACCGCTGAGAACTCTTGCCTCAGAGAGTTGGACCTGATTGACAATGACCTGCATGATGAAGGAGTAGATTTGCTTTCTTATGGACTCAGGAGTCCAACGTGTAGACTGGAGGTTCTCAGGTGAGTATTTGGAAGATTGAGGAAATAAACAATAACATTATTGTTCCATTCTTTGTATTTTTAATAAGAAAATTTAATACCACTGAAACAACTGAGAACTGGCCATTTCCTAAGATGAAAAGAGGCCGGTTTGCCTATTATCCATCCGTCCATCCATCCATCTATCCTCCGTCTGTCCGTCCAACATCGTCTTCTGCTTATCCAAATTTGGGTCATGGCTGAAGCAGCCTAAGCAAGGGGCATAGACGTCCTCTCCCCAGCTCTTTTGGGGAATCCAAATGTGAGGAAAACATAGTCTCTCCAGTGAGTCCTGGGTCTTCCACTGGGTCTTGTCTCCATGGGACATGCCCAGAACCCCTCACCAGGTAGGGATCCAAACCAGATGCACAAGCCATCTCAACTGGCTCCTCTCAATGTGGAGAAGCAGTGATTCTGGTCTGAGCCCCTCCCAGATGTCCAGCTAACCACTCTATCTCTCAAACAGAGCCCAAGCACCCACTGAGGAAGCTTAGAAGCTTCCCAAAGCTGATCGTGGATGATCAATAAACTGAGAGCGTCACCTTTTGGCTCAGCTGTCTCTATACCACAAGAGACCGGCACAGAGTGTGCATTTCTGCAAATGTAGTACTAGTCCACCTGTGCACCTCCCATTCTATGTTTTCCATCATTTGTGAACAAGACCCATAGACACTTAAATTCCTCCATTGCAGGGGTGGGCACTCCAGGTCCTCGAGGGCCAGTCTCCTGCAACTTTTATCTCTACTTCAACACACCTGAGTCAAGCACTGATTTTGTCTTGTTGTCTTCACAAAAAGTGTTCGATGTTTTGACTTTAAGAAGTTCTGCAAATCAAAGGAAGCCCTTCGGTGGCTAACACCAGTGATGAATGCATCAAAAAAGTCTCTGTATGTATCACACAAAGTTCAAGAAAGTTTTACTATTTATTTAAAAGAAAAAGATAAAAGTATTTATCTATATATATATATATATATATATATATATATATAATATATATATATATATATATATATAGTGGATAAAAATCAGAGGAAAGCCGTTGTGGTAGATGTAGCAATACCAAGTGATTGCAACATCAGGAAAAAGGAGCACGAGAAACTGGAGAAATACCAGGGCCTCAGGGAGAACTGGAGAGGGCCTGGAAGGTGAAGACCACAGTGGTGCCTGTGGTCATCGGGGCCCTCGGGGCAGTAACCCCCAAACTGGAGCAGTGGCTACAACAGATCCCAGGAACAACATCAGACATCTCAGTCCAGAAATGTGCAGTTGGCACAGCCAAGATACTGCAGGACCCTCAAGCTCCCAGGCCTCTGGTAGAGGACCCGAGCTCAGAGGATAAGAACCACCCGCGGTGGGTGAGAAGGGAATTTTTATATATATATATATATATATATATATATATTTCATATCTATATCTCTTTTCTCTCTTTAGATTATATAATTTTAGCCACTTATTACCCAACATTTTATTTAAAAGTTATGAGTCATTAACTTATTCGAACACATATAAAAATGAAACATGTTAAACCCACAGTCTCTTATGCTTTGCCATGTTAGAGTTTAATGTAGAATGTAAGTTAATTTAAGTTTAAGTTAACTTAGTCTGAGAAAACATCAGAGATCAATGAATTACTTTAAGTTTGTTGATCCTAATGCTGAGGTGTGAAGTCAGCGAGCAGCCCTCTTCTCATTTTAAGCCTAAGTGAGATAAGAGGCTGGATAATGTCCAGGTCGGTACCAAAACTCTGATCGCTGACCCCCCAAACATACAGCCAAAGGATCACAGCACCAAAGTTGGTGTCATTTTCTTTTGTAATTGTTCTACCAAGTAATCAATACATTGAAAAGAAAGAAAAAAAATGTTGTCATCTGTTGCTTTCTCTGTATAATTTCCCCTTACTTTTGCCCAATTTTTCCCTAATGAGGACATGGCTGCTTCTCCTACTTCTACCCCATTTAGTCTGTATGAGTGAATTAATCCAGCCATGTCTTCTATCCACTTATCGGGGTCCTCTGCAACATGTGTTATTCCTTCCACATCCTTCCTGGCCTCTTCTAAAGTCCAGGGTCTGAAAACATAAATGTGTGGTGACTGGCCATCTCTAGGATTTGGGTTTGGGACCTGGATCATTGGATATTGTTCTGTACCGTCAAAACTGTTCAAAACTTTTGGCTGTTTGTACTGCCTGAGATTATATGAATGTCCCTGATTACTGGAACCTGCGCCTTCCTTCTCATATAGCAACGGTGGGTAGACAGGAAGGGTGGATAAAGTGTATTTGGAGTGAGAACTGACAGTGGATCTGTGGTCAGCTCAGCTGGTGGTGATTTTGCAGGAGTGAGAGTTGGAGGAGCCAAGGGGAGCGCTGCCTGTGTGCGCGGAGGAGGGGCCTGCATTGCACCTAGTATGGGCTCGTTATCTTCCGGCTTTACAAACAAAGTAGTGGCTTCCTCACATTTACTCCCTTTGTCTTTGTTTTTTCTAATTTGTTCTCTCCTTTCTTTAGTTGCATCTAACCATTGTTTAGCACATTTCAGTTCTTCCTCCTTTCTTTCTCTCCTCCTTCCTTGTTTTTCAGCTACGCTTTTTTCTAATATTCCCACTAAAGTTTGCCATTGTTCAATTTTTAATTTCCCATCTATCTTATATTTCTTCTTCCATTTTGACATGTGTACTGTGCTACCAGGAAATCTGGACAGCATGTACTTTTCATCCCCTGTGGGATCCTCAACAAGTGAGGAATTACAAGAATTTTTATTTCCCATTATTTAAGTACTCTGCAATTTAGCTTTAGAAGTGACTTGATATTTTGTGCTCTCTCTCAAGTAAGTGCTGGAGGTCAGCGCTTAGTGTCCCCTGAAGAACAGGCTTCTAGACTGAGACTAGCCTCAGTCCGGTTCTTCACTTAGGATTCTAATTCCGAGGACAGAAAGTTTTACTCACAGAGAGAGATGAGCACCACTCGCTCTTGTATGCACACACACATACACACACACACACACACAGCACGGCAGCAATGACACAGCAACAAAAATCGCAGCAACTAACAATTTCCTATCAGTGCGAGGATTCTTCCTTATGGGAAGTCCTCATTAAAAGAGGGGCTCTAAAAACACCTCTCTTGTAGATTTTAGTTGAGACGACAGGGATTCTACACCCTCTGGGACTTTAGTCAAGTTGTTCCGACAAGACTCCCAACCTGTTTAGCTGATAAACATCAACCTGGCCTTTAACCCGTTTAGTCAAAATACTATTTGACAAGACTTTAACCTTTTTAGCTGATAAACATCAACTGGGACTTTAACCCTTTAATTATTTAATTGTTTCACTCACGCTTTCCGTCGGCTCGTTCTATTCGGTCGGATCTCGGCAGTCCCGCCGCTGGCAGACAAAGTCGGACCCAAGGTGCTGGCCTGGCGAAGAATTCACTTCCCGGGTCTTCTTTCCAAGTCCTAATGACTCTGGCCGTGCACGGTTTCAGCGCGTCGTTCTTCATCTGTCAGCGAACAAAATGCGATTTGAGAAAACTTATTATTCAGATAAAAAAACATTGGCACAAGGATGTGGTGTTATTTTTTTGGCAGAATCAAAATTGGATTTTTTGCAAAACTGCAATGGAAACACTTTTTTCTCATCATACAAGTCACATGGCCAACAGAATGTTGCCACTGGCGTAACCCACGAAGAAGAAGACAACAGGAAGGCGCAGCAAGTTTTCTAACAAAATTATTCATGTGTGATTCTTATTTAATGGAAACGCCATCTTTGCAAAATTTAATTTTTTTGACATCGCTGGAAAATCAACAAAGTTTTGTACACATGTATACTGACAAAGACTTCTTATGAGTTCAGAATGTTCATGATTTTAATTTACTGCATTTGGTTTCTGCTGGTGCAGAAATATGATGCATGTTTCACATCAATGACGAAAAGCCAGATAAAATGTGACATGCTAGTTCTGACATCGGCTTTAGTTCCACGTCTGTTAGTGGCACAAATCGGATTTTTGAAAAGATCAAAACTGAGCCGTGAAAAAGCGGGACTCAGTTTACATTTACCTGCTGCGTGAACAAAGTCTAAATTTAATCTTGTCACTCTGCGTTTTCTGACCCAGCCGGGGAGCTGAGCACGATTTCCACTTCATGTCCTTTGGGCCCAGTGCCGGTTCCCACTGTGTTTATCATGCGATACATTCAGAACATGTGCAGCATGCCCAACATGGATGCATCATGAACATTATGCCAAAACGTCTCAGTGAACAAAGACATTTTTAAAGACGGCACCACTGCGTCTTATCAGATGCAGTGGTGCCGGAACATCAGACAGACTCCTGTCTGCTGATCTGAAGCTTTTCACCTCAGAGAAGAACAATGACATCCAACGACAAACTTTCAGCTGCAACAACTCTGTAAAGTTGTCTCTCTTTAAATAAGTTTTGATATGGCTTGTTGGTAAATAACTGCTTTAAAATGATAATGTTGCTACTGGTTGTAATTAAATGAAAAGTCAGTAAATGGAAAATACTGGGAGGAGAAAATGAAAATGTCTCGACTTACAACCCGTATTGCGATTTACTAAACCTGAACCAGAGAGCAGGTGATGTTTTTGTCAATATTTAGCATTTTGTCCTGTAAACTGGCAGGAAAATATGTTTGCAGCCACTGAGGTGAGAGAAGCATAGAAACAATGACAAAAATCATGACTTGTCAAGGATTTGCAACATTTACCAAACATAAAACAAAACTATAAAAAATCCTCCAGCAATGCTAATTTTGAATAAATCAATTTATGGTACCGCTGCGTTATGAGGTGAGATGTGATTATGAGATCTTTTCTCAAACTTATGAGATCAGGATCTTGTAATTATGACGTGTTATTTTATAAATATAAGATCTGATTAGAAAATTGTGGGTTTCTCACTGGAAACAAACCAGTTTAAATAAAGTTTTTATAAATAAAACTCAAACATTCAGTATAAATGTCGCTTGTTAGAAGAAAGAATGATGCAACCTGATGAGAGACATTTATCTAAATATTACGGAAATGTGTAATGAAATTAGAAACTTTTTGGATGCTTTTGGATTGGAGAGAAAAAAATGAACGTGACGTTTAAATGGAAATGTATTTCTGTGCAAAGGTGTGAGTTTGGCTTTCATGCAAATTAAAAATTAAATATGCCTCAGTTGTTCCTGGAAGTTCAGTGTAAAGTTTTTCCTCATGCCAACTTCACCAGGTTTCCAGGTGTGTTCCAAGTGACACAATGTATTGTTTTTAAAATAGTTCTCATAAAAGGAGGCTGTCATTTTCTAAAAATGACAGACACTTCACAGACTTGTTTTTCTTTTGTAACGGTATTCCTGAAGATATTTTTTAGTTCCTTGTGAACTTAAGATCTAAATAAAACACTTTAAGTCCTAATATCTCAGTCATATTAGGTGTTAATGTTTAATCCAGTGAAACTATTTATGGACATAAACAACAACCTAAAACGACAAAATACCAACAAAAGTTTAAAATAAAAAGTATATATAAAACCAAGATTCATATGATTATCAGAAATGTACTTTGAAAATCCATCATATCCCATCAAACATACAATAAATGTAGTCTAACTGACTGAAATAGAATCTATTAATGTGATTGTTCACTTCATATTTTTATCATTTCCTGGTTTCCCGTCCAGCCTTTTCTCGTACAGGCAGATGAATGTGTCATCTATTCACCCTCACTTATCTGACACTAATCAATGTTTATTTTCATATGGCTTATTGATTTACCGAGTTTCAGCTTTCATTTTCAACAACCTGAATGCTTTATGTAGGTGAGAGCAAAATGATAAGAAGGTCATCACTGTGACCTACTTGAAAAGAAAAAGAAACTCAAGTAAAGGATTTAATGAAAGAAATGTGTTTCATAAAAACATGTAAGATTAGGAAATATTATGGATTTTGCAAATGACTGTTTTTCAGCATTTCATTTCATTGTCCAGTCTATCTGTATTTTGTGGATTTAGAGAAGGATGATGACTAAGAACATTAGAAAAATTTACTGAGTTTCTGTTGCCGCCTCCACAGATGATCTTATAGTTAAAAACTTTTCCACGTTTCATCACCTTTCAATCAAAATCTTGTTGGAATTGCAGATGATAAACCAACACAAAGTTGTGCAATTTTTCTATCAAGTGAAAAAAAATGTTAAACAGTTTACAAAAAAAACAAGTAAATCCAATTACTCAAAACCCGATTAGTGTAACACAGGGGCGCCGCCAAGAATCTGGGGCCCCATGACAAAAAAACTGTTTAAAACTTTCTGCAGTGTTTGTGTTTCTGTTCTGGTGGGCCTAACTTTAACATTAATGGTTAACATATTTATTTACATATTTATATATGTTGTTAAGTTGCAAATGAGGAAGGGGGATCTGGGAGGAGAGTGTGACAAAATAGGTTTTGAGTGAGATTTAAGCGCACACACTACAAATGAGTGTTTGTTCACATAGATAAATGCACTCACATCAGTCTCACTGATTTCTGCATTTCCTGTGTTGTTTTCCTGAATGAGAAGAAAGTTTTGCTTTTGAGAAAAAGTAGGTCAATGCTTGTTGTTCTAGTTACTCCAAAATTAAAATAAATGGAAAATCTAATTAATAAATTTCAATCTATTTTTCAAATTGTTTTAAGAAGATGTCAAAATGTTGAAAAAGCTTCCACCTGCATCAACCATTTTACCCTAGCAGGCCAGATTTGCTCCATCTCGGCCGCCCAAAGTCCCTCAGACGGCTGCAAATGGCCCCTGGGCCGCACTTTTAACACCTCTGTTCTGGAGACTGGTGGCCAGTAAACCCAGAAGGTCGGATTTGCGACCTGCAGATGAAGATCCCATGTTGCAATGAAGCAGCCGACTGATTGACAGATTCAAATGTCTTCAACAATGTGGCAATTGTTAAGTGGAGGAACAAGAAAGTGAGTTAATAGTCGCAGTCCTGGATTAACTGGTCCATCCACATGCCTGCTGTCATCACATTAAATGTGGTTTCTGACATGAATGAAAACAAACTTTCGCCACATGCTTAGAAAAACTTCTTCCATCCACAGTGAAGCTCTTTAAACGAGTCAGTTTGAGAGTTTGGAGGCCCCTGAGAGAACCAGGACATGCGACATGGAAACTTTACTACAAATAAATAATTTAGCTTCTAATATCTCTGAATTCATTCTGTGAATTTTCTGATCATTAAAGTCCAAACTGTTCAGCTCAAAGCTTTTCCTATTATCCACTTCAGGTTTATTCTCAGGGCAATTAAATCCCAATCAGAGTAATAATAATGTAAGCTCATTAAAATGTACTTAACATTTAACTGAACATTAAACGTTGAGGTTGTTTTTAGCTCTTTCTGTTTTTGTGAGTATACTTCTATTTCTGAATTGTAGATCTGACTTTTTCTAAACAATTACATTTTATTACACCTTTACATTGATAGTTTCAAAACAATAATTCAAGTGGCAAATTAAATATTTGCATATAACTTAACATTTGACAACTTCCTTCAAGTGATGGGAAAAAAAAAAGCTGTGTTCCCATTTTGGTCCAAGATCAATAAGATACTTGACAGGTGACTGATGCACAAACAATGAGCCCTGAGGCACACCCCGTGTTCGCAGCGTTTAAAAGGTGGGAGGCTGAGCTGCTTCTGCATCCAGCCTCAGACTCCTGGACTGACAGGTAGCCTCTTCTCCTCCACTCACATTCCTCTCTTATTGCTTTAACAAACTGCTTTTATCTTCCAAGACTTGAACTGTTATCTTAACAACAAAACTCTGTTTAGATTTGGATTTTTTCAGGTCAGAAGCTTCCCTGCAGAAAAGCAAGATGTTTAGAGTTTTCTTCTTCTTCTTCCTCACCATCTCGATGGCAAGGACGGCGGCTGTTCCTCTGGTAAGTTTGAAGGGAGACAAATAAAACTAATTTGTTTCATCCAACATAGGGAAGCCTAATGTGTTTAGATATATTGGGTTTGCAATGCAGCATCAACAGCAAATATCCAAACCATCATGAAGCAGAAGAAATGTGGTTGTCATTAAATGCTGAAATCTCTGTTTGTGTTGCAGAAAGCAGATGACAGTGAAAACCAAATCAGTGAGTAGAAAAAATAAAAGAAACCTGAAGTGAAACTGAAATCTCTGACATGTGGATTTCTTTCCTTCCTCCCACAGATGAGGACATGGATGTCACAGAAATCATCTCCAAAGCAAACGAAGGCATAAGTAAGAGAGCAATTTCACACAACCCAACAGCTTTGAATGTAATTTTATATTTGCAAGTCAAGACAAAAAAATAATCATCATCTATTAATAAATCGACTGATTCATTTCTCAGAAATTAGCTTAATGGTTTGCCTTTGTCAAATCTTCAAGCCTGATAAGAAACTGGATATTTTTAATCTGCATAAGGAACTGTCCCTACATTTCACTAGTGATCAATCGGTTTATTTGCAGTCTGTACAATTTCTAACCAGGATAGCAAAGCATTTTAAAAATATTGTAAAAGTATAAAACAATACATTGGTTCCTTGTGTGTAATAAGAATAAGTAGTAAAAGACTCTGTACTCTCCTGGAGTGCTTTCATTGGCCAGCTCAATGCAGCATGTCTTGTTCAAGATGCAGAGGTCAAAGAATACACAAAAATCCTTTGTGTCATAAGAATCAATGTTCTTCACTCTGTTGTGTGTTTTGTGTTTCTGCAGAGACTCCACTGGTCCACGGTGACATTGCTCTGAGCAAATGAGGAACGCAGTCCCATGCACCGCCACCGGCTGCAAATGGCCCAAACTGGAAAATATGTCTACATTCCCGTCTACATCTCCAGATCTTACTGTGAGCAAAACCAGCACCTGAATAAACACACAAGACTTTAAAATGATGCAAACTTTTCCAAGTTCTTTCATGTTTATTTCAGAAGGCAGAGGGAACAGTAGATGATGTCTGTGTTGGAGTTTGTTTTGTAGTTAGGACCTTGGTGTAAGATGTTTTGTTTTGCAGCCACGGCAGAGCGTAACATCATCATCAAGGGCCTGGTGAGCTTCCACGCCTCACCTGCATTCGCTTTGTCTGGAGGATTTCATCACACCAAAGGAACTTCCTTCACTTCTACTCAGGATCCGGGTAGGAACTCAGTCACATACCGTGACTTTTACTTCCACACATTTCCACTGATTTCCTCCTGATCTCCCCGTCAGGTGCTGGTCCTACCTGGGCCGTCAGCGTGGAGCACAGTTTGTGTCTCTTAGTAGAAATGGCTGCGTGTATCACTCCACGGTGCAGCATGAGTCAACCACGCTCTGGGCTTCCACCACGAACATGTCCGCTCTGACAGAGACTCCTTCGTCCAGGTCCTCACCCAGAACATCATCCCAGGTGGCTCAGTCACACAACCGTGGCTTAATGCTTCTATCTGCAGAACATCTTGGTTAGATCTGAAAACAGAAGTATTTTAAACAAGTCATACATTTCTGTATTTTGCACATTTGGACACAAATGAAAAAAAAACTATTTGCATTCAGATCCATTCAGCCATTCATAGGGAACTTAATACTTTCCAAATGACCAAAATCAGAGAACTCAGCAGGTTTTTGTGTGGGAAGTTTGGAAACTGACATTTAAACTGTAAGATCACATTGCCTCATGTTCTACTTTTATCTATGCAATGGAAAAGTGACATTTTCTGAAAAAGTGACAATTTAAAAAGTTAACTTTTTTTCTTAATCAGGGAAGGAACACAACTTTGAGAAGGTGCAGACTAACAACCTGGGCACTCCCTACGACTTCAACTCCATTATGCATTACTCCAAGTGAGTCTTGGCTTCAAAAATACCTTCTATTGTGTTACACACAGCTTGCTGTTTTCAGTCTGACTGTGACTGCAGATGCATTTTGTTCATCACTTCCTCCTTCTTCCAGGACCGCCTTCTCCAGAAACGGCCAACCGACTCTCCTTTCCAAAGCTAATCCTTCCCTCGACTTTGGAAGAGCCTCATCGATGAGCGCCAACGACATCGCCCGCATCAACAGGCTCTACGGATGCTGTGAGTAAAATATTGATCTTTTCAAACATTTCTCTAGCATTTCCAGCAGCTGTATGACTTACGGTACTTTTTCTCTCAGCTTAAGTTTCAACACCATAAAGGAGAAACTTCAGCTCGCCAGCTGACCTTCGGCTCTGACCTGCTCCTCTCTCAAAATCTCAGAGCTACAGAAACTCTTCCTCTGCTGTCTCATTTACTGCATTTAACTACTTAACTACATAACTGCTGAAGACAGTTGCTGAAGAAACAGATTTTTGGGTATTACATCTCAATCTGTTAATGTCAGAATACATATTGGTGCTTATTGGTGAAGGATTTCTTATCAAAAAAGGTTTTCTTTTATACTATGGTTTGGCTTTTTTTGCATCTGCTATAAAAAATGGAAAGGAATGTTTCAATTGAAGATAAATCTAAGGGGAATTTTGGTTAAGTAAATTATGTTGTGACATAAAAACTGTGTAAGATGGAAAGATGGACTGGACTGGTATAAAATATCTAAATAAAAGGCAATTATTCAAGAATGTACAATCTATGGAAATGTGAAATGTAAAAGTTCCCCAATTACATTTGGACTAAAAAGGTTTTTATCTACATAATGTTACAAGTTCTCATCCAACATGTTTTATTCTTGTGACCAACATGTTTTTTCTGAAATTTAATGGTATTGTAATTCATGTAATCCATTCAATCAAGTACCAAATAAAATTTGATCATTCCAACATCAATGTTTCTTTCTCTCTGTAACAGTTGGACATTTGGGACAAAGATCAGGGTTTCCTTAGTGCAGCACCACAAAATAAAAGCCTCCACACTTTCAGTGTGAAGTTGTTTAAAAATTAAATGCTAAAATAATGTAAAGCAGGTGAGATAAATAAAAGTATATATTCATAGACTATATTTGTGCTCTTATGCTAACCATACTCAGAGTTTTAAATGAGTTTAGATACAATAAAATGTTAATTCTTACTTTTATTTGAAGTAAGAATAAACATGGTTGTGACTTGTGAGACAGATGAGCAATGAAAACAAAAAATCAACTCCTCTATTTCCTCCTGCCATTGCCCTCTGAAGAAATGTTCCTCTCCTGGTCAAAAACACCAATCAGAGCCAGGAGGAGGGGCTTAGCGCTGCTAATCATCCTCCTGTACTCTTTTAAATCTGCTATTGATTGAAAAGCAACTCCAAGTTACAAAAAACCTGTTTATCTACCATAATCTGTGGCTTTGCTAACTAGCAGGCTATGTTGCGGTGAGCCAGCATAGCCTGTAGTTTTGTAAAAAGCAAGAGGATGAGAGTGATGGACAGCGCTAAGACCCTCCTACTGCCTCTGATTTGACTGATTTGCTTCTGCAGAGGATCTCGATTTTTCCACAGATTATCTGTTTTATGTGATACTGTCAGAACATAATGATAATATTAACAAGTATGTAAAAATATTTTTTCTATAAAAGTTACATTCTGGTGCTGTAAGTGATGAAACTTTTGTGATGGATACTCCTGTTACAAAGGATGTAGCTTTTAATTTGTTAGTTGAGAACAGAAACGCTGACTTACAAAATGCCAGTGTGCTTTGTGTCATAATATAAACATATTTCTGTTCTTTATGTGGTCAATATCATGACCTCCCTGCACAAATGTTCTAGAATGTTATTAGTCGATAACAACTCTACTACTTCCAATGAAAGAATAGGCAAAATAACAATGACAGGATAAAATAAGCAATGAAAGCAGAAAAATATTGACTGAATCGCCCTAATCCTCCAGCTCCAAGGATTAAAAGAAAAGGAAAACAAACAAGTTTTCAGAAGAGATTTAAAATCACCTGGGAGAAAACAGCCCAACATTTATTTCACTTTCTCATCTGGAAGAGCTAAAAGCATTTTGTTTTCAGTTGGACTTCTGTTTTTTCCATTTGTATTTTTGTAAAAACAGATTTGCTTCTATGTTCACGTGAGCTGCATGTTGTTAAAAGCTGCTACATTGTGCAAAGACGGGACCAAACAGTGATGCACTTCACCTGCAACTTGTAACAGCACTGGTTTATTTTGGGAACAGATTGTCCCATCTGGAATAATGATGGATATAAAAAGCTTGGTCAGCAGTTTCTTGTGTCAGACGGGATCTGAGCCTCAGCTGCTCCGTCAGGTAAACGGCTCTCTGACTCTTCTTTAACTCCCATTTGTTTTCTTCATCATGTTTACATGCTTTCAAACTGAAACAGAAAGAAAGCATATTTTCTTTTCGTGTCACGATGAAGCTTCAGGACCTTCATCATGATCCCGGTTTTTCTGTCCCTTCTCTTCAACTCAGTGGAAACTGTCGACACGGTAAGTTTATGATGGGATCAGTTCGTTTTACTGATTCACCTCACAGCTTAGACAAAACCCAAGATTTATGAAAGGCTGTTCTTCGTTTTGATTGTATTTATTTTTTAAAAAAGAAAAGTTTCAACATGTAAAAGACCAAAATGACGCAGTTTTCTTCCATCTGTGTTCCAGAGTCCTGTAGTAGAACCTGCTCAGTATCCCAGTGAGTTTGAAACAAAGATCAATTTTATCTGACACAGCAGAGGCATAAATTTAACCAAAGGTTCTGGCAACATTTCTTTCTCAGAAGAGTTTATGGATATCTTTAAAAGCATCCCACAACCACAAGCTGACAAAGGTGAGACACAAGCTCACAAAACAAAAACACCCAGCAGATAATAATGAGAAAAACGTATCATTTTAACTCTAATCCTTAAAATAACAACAAATACGCATTGTTTTGATGTCAGATGAATTTAAAATTGCAGTCTTGTTTTTGCATTCCTGTCTGTGTTTGTCTGTCATTTGCTGTGTCGCAGAGCCAAAGCGATATGATGACATTGCTATGCCAAAAATCTTAAAGAGGAATGCAGACCCGTGCACCATCACAGGCTGCAAGTGGTTCAAATCCGGAGAGTACGTCTACATACCGTACTACATCGACACTAATTACTGTAAGCATCATGTGACAAAACAGGCAAAAAAACTGACAGCTGAAGTTAAAATGACTAAACCCTCTGTTGAAACTTTAAGTTTTTTCAAAGATTTCTCAGGTGCTGTTAAACAGATCAATGATGCTTCAGTATGACTTTTCCAAACATCCTGGTTTTTATTTTGGATTCTTAAAAATCCAATTATTACCCTCTAAAGAACTGGCCTATTGATTTAGCCAAAGTGCAAACCACTGCTGTGAAATCATGTGCTTTCACTTGCATTCAGTCAATCGACAATAGAGAGACATTAGGGGCAGGCTTTCATCAAATCTCATTTTGACAGGTGCCACGCCCCTTTTACAGGAAGTCCCGCCTTAGATGAACGGAAGTCCCGCCTTAGATGAACGGAAGTCCCGCCTTAGATGAACGGAAGTCCCGCCTTAGAACACCGGAAGTCCCGCCTTAGATGACCGGAAGTCCCGCCTTACACCCACCCCATCCCTCCCTTCCTCCCTTTCGAATGTGACGGGTGCCTCCTCCTCCTCCTCCTCCTCCTCCTCCTCCTCCTCCTCCTCCTCCTCCTCCTCCTCCTCCTTCTTCTCTCCTCCTCGTCCTCCTCCTCGGCCTCCTCCTCCTCGTCCTCCTCCTCCTCCTCCTTCTCTTGATTTTTTCTTTTTTAAAGAGTAATACCAATACAACAACAGTTATTTAATCAAGAAAAATGTATATAATTATATACTATGCCTACTGAAGTTTAAATAGATTTGGAATGGAGATGTTACTTCTGATTCTGTGACTGGCCTACGACTGGGGTCTGAGCTGGGGGCTTGATCAATATAGGTACGGCCTGTGAAATCCCTTCGGGGTCGTTCTCAGTGACATATGGTCTGTGTGTTAGGTTTTTCTGTTTTCTCTCTGCTGAATTCAGAAAATGCCGTATATCTGACTTTCTTTTTAAGAGTAATACAGCACCAACAACAGTTATTTAATCAAGTAAAATGTATATAATTATATACTAAACCTAGTGAAGTTGAAATAGATGCCGGAGATGTTGCTTCTGATTCTGTGTCTGTGTTCAGCCAGGCCTACAACTGGAGGTCTGAGCTGCGATACGCAGGGCCTGCGAGAGAAGGAATGTACTAGTTGCATACTTGCAAACTTGCAGGATGCAGACAGAATGATAAATTAGCCACCTCGGGGGAATTCAGAGCGATACAGAATGACAAATTAGCCACCTCGGGGGAATTCAGAGCAAGGCCCTCATGAACCCTGGTGGTTCATGAGGGCAAACCAGACCACATCTGGTTTCTCTGTTTTTCTCTCTGTTTATTTTTTTAAGACAGAAGAAATGTTTAGAAACACCCGCTCTCCTCCTGTCATACGATATTACAACAGGCTTCTGATTTTTCACAAGTAAAGCTCCTCAGCTGCGCCGCAGCGGGTCAATGCAGAGGGGGGAGTGCTAATTGCCTTGTTGTGTGTCTGGGGCAGTCGTGAGGGGAAAAAAAAAAAGCCCCTGCCCCCTGCAAATACATACGTCTAAAGAAAACCTGCTATTTAACTACATTATTTATGGTAGCATGACTAGTTAGTACTGACTACAAGTTTGTGATTTCTTTCATGCTTTCTCCAAAATAGTAAATGCCGGTTTAAACACATTTGAAACTCATAGATTTTCTGTAACACTCACTAGTGTGATACATTTCAGTAAATGTTTCTCATTTGTACATGTACTTCTTAAGAATATGTGACTGTTTGTAAGCAGGCCAACGGGAGGTTATTCAAATTAAACTTTTAACTTTCCTTGGTTAAAGAATTTGTCCAGAATTTTCCAAAATTTATCCTCGCATCATTGTAAATGCTACTTTGGTTCAATTTTTTTCCTGCTGCTGAATCAACACTGATCTTCCCAGAGCTTCATGCTTTCTCCAAAATAGTAAACGCCGGTATAAACACATTTGAAACTCATACATTTTTCTCTGTAACACTCGCTAGTGTGAAACATGTCAGTAAAAGTTTCTCATTTGTAAATTTATTTCTTAAGAATATGTGACACTTATTAAACTGACCTTACTGAGACTACTCATATTTAAGTTTTAGCTTTCCCCAGAGTTGAAAGTTTTTTTTTCTCTCTTTCTTTCTTTATTTTTTCTTAACACTGCGCAACTACGCTCCGACATGGTAAATTATTTTGTTACCTTTATCATTATCCACTACTTTTGTCTCTAACTTATATGCTGTATGTTTCTCGGCCCAAATGATGCTTTTTTTCCTCCATCCATCATTTTACACACTTGATGTGTTCAATAACGAAATATAGTTGTTGAATTTTCCGTTACTGAAGCTTATAAATGATCAATGTAAACTTTCAGTCTGTATTCAGATAGTGAATACAATTCCTATTATTTAGAGTTGATGCGTGCACTTGGATTTCTATCAATTTATTGAATGATGGTCTGCGTAAACATTTATCAAACTGAATGGCCATTCAGGTTTCATATAATTTTTTTATTTTGGTTTCTGTTGCACAACTTCAAATATATGCTGGCTATCAACCAACCATTCAATCAGTGATTTTTTTTTCTTTTTTTAAAAAAATAACCCCTCTCACATCTTCTGACAACTAGCCCAACTTATAATAACATTAACTAAGTTTGCTAATGGTGCACTTTACCTAAAAACAAATATTAAAAAAAAAACATACTCACTACACAGCCCTTCTCCCAGAGTTGGTCACAACATGGTGATTGTTTTTTTTTTTACCGTTAAAATTATCTACAGCTTTTGTTCCTTGCTTCTCATGATGCTATCTGTTCACTAATGTTCACTAATGTTCACCTCTTGTAAATGATAAGCTTATTAACGAACAATATGAACCATCAGCATGTGTTAAAGAAGATCATATCAGCCAGATGAAGTAAAAATATCATGATACTCAAAGCAATCAAAAATATATTGATCTGAAAGGTAATTTCTCCTTTTCAGGGAGCTTAGACTGAATGAAAGGAATTATTGAAATATACGACGAAATATTTAATTTTTAGAATTTCGATAATAGAACTTCAACTATGAATTGAAAGATTACATTGTATTTATTAAGTGAAGATCACTTAATAAATCAACTGTTAATTAGTCATCATACTATGTAAATGACTAACAAAATTTGAACAAACAAGAAACTTGACTACCTCAAGGGATTTCTCACATTGGAGAATCAACTGTCTGATTTTCTTTAGCCCACTAAATTTAACCTTACCAAAGCTCTGCAGTAAAGCAAACAGGTACTTAGTTTGAAGCCAGAATCAGATGCCTTCAGCCTTCTGCTGAACCTGGACTTTGGCCGCTCTCGGTGTAAAATAAAACATCAGACTTTTTAAAAAATTGTCCGAGTGAACATCACTTAATTATCATCAACTAGTTGTTTATACTCATCTTAAACCATTGGCAGGAATCTTTGGATAAAACACAAAAAAAAAAAAAAAGCTTTATCAGTTAATCTATTTAAATTGAGTCCACGCAACAACAAAAAAAATAAAAAGTGAACTATATGAAAGTAGTGAAGATGTTGTGTGCTAAATGTTTAACGTTTTAACATGCCCAGCAGACACCACACCATTTCTGCTCAAGCAAACCACAAGGTTTTGAACAGGACAACTATGTCAAAAAATAAATAAAAAATGAGACCGTGTATCTTTATTGTATGTAGCAAATATATTGCTGCTGGTGCTGCTGCTGCTGTAGGTAGAAAATAAAAGAAGTTTTGCAGAGAATAATATTCTGGATGAGTTTAAGAATATTCTTTGCCAAAATTACACAGTGTAACTACACTTGTATTTTATATGTTGCAGTAATTGAATCTTTTGAGGCAATTGGTTTGCATAAATTTAAGTAAATCCAACCTATTTTCCTGCTCTACATACTTAGCTAGCAATTTGCCAGTTAGCTTCCCAGTCTGAATTTCTGTGCAACGTCTTTATTCAGTCAACTCTTCTATCCTGTACTCCAATTCTATTCCAGAACTCCGATATTCTACATCCATTTTGTGAATGTTTTGCTTGCTTGTTGATCTTCAGCATGCTCTGAAGGCAGTATCTGGTTTCTCTTACTTTAAACCGCCCAACTTGCACCTGATTGGCACTTTAGCCTTTTGATTCCCTCCCAGTGAGGCGGTGCTTCACAAAGCAAATTGATTGTCAATCTGCTCTCTGCCTGGTGGTTGTTTCAGAAGATGAGGAAACATGGTGACTGAGGTTTACAGCCAACTAGCCAAATTATGCAGCTTTTTTTTTAGTAGATAGCGGTCCTAAAACTACATACCTTTAAAAATATGAACAAATATGTTCAATTCCTTAATTATTTGATTCATGGGTGATACAAGTTTGGTCATTTGGAATGCAACTCAAGGACTGTGGCTTCTTAATGTAAGTGTTTCTGCTACTGCACAAGAAACAAGGTTAAAAGATCACAGTTCTATTTACTGAGAGCAAGACTATGTCTAGTTATCAGGACAGACTGAGACCTAAAAAAAACTGTTGGATCCATATGACACAATTATGATCTTAATATGACAGAGGAGGGAACCGGTTATCTGCTCCAACAATGTATTAGCCTTCAAGGAAATCATTTGGATACAAAGAGCAGAAATATCTCAACATCAGATTATTATTATTGTTTTTACTCTTATATCAGTGATTTAAAACATTTTTTAAATTTTTGATACCATGCGGTGCCATGCAGTACCATGTGGTCAACCGCAAAGTTGTGCGTGAATGTAAAAGTCAATTATTTTTGTCACCCAAAGAAAATTGTAATGTGTTTATTATGAGTAGGATTAACCGAGCTGAAGGGAAAACAAAGAAAAAAGGAGAAATAAATATTCAGCGATACAGAATTGACTCAGCAAATATGAACCTAGGAAATTATTGAAACCTTCAAGAATTTTATGTGGCGTAAGATATTTAAGAAAAATAATCCTGATTCCATACTCATGAATTTCTTTATCTGGTTGTTATCTCTAAAATACGTTTTTATGTTGAACCCCAGACATCTCACCTCTTTCCCACAGTTTTTTACACTTTGTTCCACTACTTATAGTCAATGTTTTAAAAAAAATAAAAAACCCAGTACAGAGTTTTGAAGCGATGGAGGAAATTTACGTCAATATGGAACCTGTTGAACAAAGTGCATCTCATCCCACAGGTAAGAACAAAGTTACAGAGAAATATAGTATGTATTTAATTTAATTACATTTTGCTAAGGCTCAGGTTTCTGTTCAGGTTTCTGTTCAGGTAGCAGCAGCTCCAAAGAGAGGCTCTGCCTCGGTGTGGCCGTATCTTTGGGAATCCTGAACGTTTTCCTTTTGACCGAACTCATCGCCCTCAGTGTACACAGTGAGTCTTGTTATAGTCATCTTAAAGATGTAAAATGAGTACATTTTATGTTTCTGTTATAAAAAAAATGTCATTGATTCCTTTCTGAAATCGAACTGATGAATTAGCAAGGGTATAAAATCCTTCTGTTTTAGACTTTTTAGACTTTGTATACTGTAAATTATGTTGTACAAGATAGTGTGACTCATATCTTTTGCTTCGTAAATAAAAATTAAGATCGTAATTTTTGACAACAGCTTCTTAATATTGCAAGGGATGACCTTTGCCAGCTCAGACACCAGGCAATGGTATATGGGAAAATGCACAGTAAATTTTGTAAAGTGTAAATTTTGATGTTACAGAGAAAAACACCAATCTCTGCTTTCATCAACACATAAAACATTGCTCATCATTTCTCTTCAGTTGTACAAATTGTAACCTTTCTTAATTTAATTCAGTTGATTTTAAAATGCAAATTTTACGATAGGTAATCTAAAGACAGTTTACAAAAAAACCCAAAATAATTTTCCATTCTACTTATCAAACAGCGCAGCAATTTAAATGTATTATTTAAGTCAGTAAAAAAAAACAAACAAGCATAAAAGTTAAGTAATCGGAGTTTTAAAAAAAAATTGCAGATTGCATCATGTCATTGACTTGTCATTGACTTGACTTGTTTATATGCTTCTTCCTCTTCAAATTACTGTTATCCTATCATTGACCGATTTTATCCATATTTTCAGGGAAAGCCTGTGGAACCAACATGTACGATTGCTACCTTTCTTCTTTGTTGCTTTCATAGAGTAGGAACACCACAAAATGAATAACCTCACCGACTGAACTTTGAAATGAATAAAAAGTCATTCGGTTAATCATTCAGATACTCAGAATTATTTGAATTTCTTTCTTAGACAGGAACCCAGTTCCTCCATTATTATTATCATCATCATCATCATCGTCACAGTTCTGATTACAGACACTCTCAGTGAGTGCCGGTTGGAGACTGACTCTTTCCATCTTTAAGATGACTAGAACAAGCTCCTCACTGTTGAATCCATGGTGTCGGCATCACTTTATTACAAATGATAGTAAATAATTGGACATGTAGAAATATAATTTTACCAAGATAGAGCTTGAGCCGCTGTTACTGGACACAACTGGAGTTCCATAAAGTCAGGCAGTAAAAGTCACATTAAGACACAATCAGAACTTATCATGCTAAACAGATCCTTCGCACAAAAACCATCCTCCAACGTTTGTTTATCATGTCAGAGTTTTAACAAGAAAGAAAGAAAAAACACAGAGTCCAACCGGTAAAATTGTTCCTTTATAAATCACAACGGTTGAAAGTGTACATTTTATCTTTAGGCTTTTATGCAACAACGTGCTAATAAGCTACGTTATTTGTCGTTAGTTAATAGTATCATTCTGAACACGACATCTAAACGTCGATCAGTACTGGACCTGGTCTTCTTTTCTTCTGCAGCCCCTGGAATAATAGCAACAACTGATCTCTGCTGTTCCTTAGGACCAAAATCTCCCTGTAAGGAGAAAAAAAAAATCAAAGTTTTGTTTCTTTTACATTGTTGTTTTTAGCGCACACAAATGATAGAGTACTTAATAAATTTTAATAAAAGTCTTTATTTAGATATATTATATTTGTTTAGACCAGAAAGGAAAGTTATTACGTAGTTATACGCTACAATTCAAAAGGGAAAAGTTTTTTAAAGTTTTGACAAACCTTAAAGTCTTTTCAGCTCGTGGAGGATCCGTTTCAGTGAAGTTATCAGTGAAGTTATCAGTGAAGTTATCAGTGAAGTTATCAGTGAAGTTATCAGTGAAGTTATCAGTGAAGTTAGCGTTCACGGAGGGAAACTTGTTGCTGTTCTGCTCAGTCAGAATGTTGCTGATGTCAGAAAAATCTGCTGTCATGTCATGAGCTGGAAACAAAATAAATAAATAAAATCAACAAACGTGTTTGCAAAAACAAGTTGCATCGTATTTTCACTTAAAACTTACAAAATAATTTCATGATTTTGGCAAAAGTGCCAATCAGGTGTAAAATCTGCTGTAGAATTTAAACTGAGGTAACGCTGAACAGAAAATCGTTTGAAAAAAAAAGAAAGAGGAGACATTCTACCCTAAATGCTGCAAATGCAAGCATTGCTGAAAATAATTCAAACTCATGTAACATCGTGTAATGTTTCAGCTCTCTGCATCACTTTGAGTAACCAAGCTTTATTCTTTTTTATACCCTTGCTAATTCATCAGTTCGATTTCAGAAAGGAATCAATGACATTTTTTTTATAACAGAAACATAAAATGTACTCATTTTACATCTTTAAGATGACTATAACAAGACTCACTGTGTACACTGAGGGCGATGAGTTCGGTCAAAAGGAAAACGTTCAGGATTCCCAAAGATACGGCCACACCGAGGCAGAGCCTCTCTTTGGAGCTGCTGCTACCTGAACAGAAACCTGAACAGAAACCTGAGCCTTAGCAAAATGTAATTAAATTAAATACATACTATATTTCTCTGTGACTTTGTTCTTACCTGTGGGATGAGATGCACTTTGTTCAACAGGTTCCATATTGACGTAAATTTCCTCCATCGCTTCAAAACTCTGTACTGGGTTTTTTATTTTTTTTAAAACATTGACTATAAGTAGTGGAACAAAGTGTAAAAAACTGTGGGAAAGAGGTGAGATGTCTGGGGTTCAACATAAAAACGTATTTTAGAGATAACAACCAGATAAAGAAATTCATGAGTATGGAATCAGGATTATTTTTCTTAAATATCTTACGCCACATAAAATTCTTGAAGGTTTCAATAATTTCCTAGGTTCATATTTGCTGAGTCAATTCTGTATCGCTGAATATTTATTTCTCCTTTTTTCTTTGTTTTCCCTTCAGCTCGGTTAATCCTACTCATAATAAACACATTACAATTTTCTTTGGGTGACAAAAATAATTGACTTTTACATTCACGCACAACTTTGCGGTTGACCACATGGTACTGCATGGCACCGCATGGTATCAAAAATTTAAAAAATGTTTTAAATCACTGATATAAGAGTAAAAACAATAATAATAATCTGATGTTGAGATATTTCTGCTCTTTGTATCCAAATGATTTCCTTGAAGGCTAATACATTGTTGGAGCAGATAACCGGTTCCCTCCTCTGTCATATTAAGATCATAATTGTGTCATATGGATCCAACAGTTTTTTTACAGGTCTCAGTCTGTCCTGATAACTAGACATAGTCTTGCTCTCAGTAAATACCACTGTCATCTTTTAACCTTGTTTCTTGTCCAGTAGCAGAAACACTTACATTAAGAAGCCACAGTCCTTGAGTTGCATTCCAAATGACCAAACTTGTATCACCCATGAATCAAATAATTAAGGAATTGAACATATTTGTTCATATTTTTAAAGGTATGTAGTTTTAGGACCGCTATCTACTAAAAAAAAAAGCTGCATAATCTGGATAGTTGGCTGTAAACCTCAGTCACCATGTTTCCTCAACTTCTGAAACAACCACCAGGCAGAGAGCAAACAGATTGACAATCTGCTGAAGCAGCATCCTTGAAACCAGAAGATCCAGGAACAACCGTCAGCTGTGAGGATGTTTTTGAACCTAGAAGAGACGAAGAAGTCAGAACGCTGGTGACCAAAGGTGCCGCGGGCATTGGGAAAACAGTCTTGACACAGAAGTACACTTTGGACTGGGCTGAAGGTAAAGCCAACCACAACATACAGTTTATCTTCCCATTCACCTTCCGAGAGCTCAACTTGCTGAAATCTCAAAACATCACCTTAGTGGGACTCATTCATCACTTCTTTCCTGAAATCAGAAAAGCAGGAATCTGTAGCTTTGAAGAGTTCCAGATTATGTTTATCTTCGATGGTCTGGATGAACTTCAACCTCCTCTGGACTTCCACTACACTCCGGTTCTGACAGATGTTGTAGAACCCTCCTCAGTCCACACGATACTCGTAAACCTCATCAGAGGGAAGCTACTTCCCTCAGCTCGTCTCTGGATAACCACACGACCCGCGGCAGTCCATCAGATCCCTATTCAGTATGTTGACAGTGAGACAGAAATCAGAGGTTTCACAAACCAGCGGAAGGAAGAATACTTCAGAAAGAGACTCCAAGACAAGGAACTGGCCAGTAAAATCATCTCTCATATTGGGACTTCAAGAAGCCTCAATACAATGTGTCACATTCCTGTTTTCTGTTGGATCACTGCTACAGTTCTGGATCAGGTCCTGAAAGATAAAGAGAAAACAGAGCTGCCCAACACCCTGACTGAGTTGTATATCCATTTCTTGGTTGTGCAGGTCAAACAGGACAATGCCAAGTATCGCAAAAACGTTTTGACTGATGGCATCTGGAATTCAGAGACTGAGAAAATCTTTCTTTCAATGGGAAAACTAGCCTTTGAGCAGCTGGAAAAAAGAAACCTGCTCTTTTATGAAGAGGACCTAAAAGAGTATGGCATTGACATAAACACTGCCTCGACTTACCCAGGAGTCTTTATAGAGACTTTCAAGGAAGAAAGCATACTGAACCAGAAAAGGCTGTTTTGTTTTGTCCATCGGAGCATTCAAGAGTTTCTGGCTGCACTTTATGTCTTCTTGGTGTTCATGAAGGCTGGGGACAATCTGGTGAAAAGAAGTCGCAGTGCTTTGCAACCCGAATCTAAATTTAAACAGTTTTACCAGAGTGCAGTTGACAAGGCTTTGGAGAGTCCAGATGGATACTTGGACATGTTTACCCGCTTTCTCTTGGGGCTTTCACTGAAAACTAACCAAGACCTCCTGCAAGGCCTGTGGAAAAAGACCAAAAATGTTCCACAGGTTCAAAAAATGCTTATCCAACACATCAAGAAAAATATCAGGGATAGTCCTTCAGTTGAGAAAAGCATCCGGATGTTTCACTGGCTGAGTGAACTGAATGACCATTCCCTAGAGGAAGAGATTCAACAGTACCTGAGTGGAGAAGTCCTGGAAAAAGACCTCACCTCTTCTCAGTGGTCAGCACTGATTTTTGTCTTGTTGTCTTCACAAAAAGTGTTCGATGTTTTTGACTTTAAGAAGTTCTGCAAATCAAAGGAAGCCCTTCGGTGGCTAACACCAGTGATGAATGCATCAAAAAAGTCTCTGTATGTATCACACAAAGTTCAAGAAAGTTTTACTATTTATTTAAAGAAAAAGATAAAAAGTATTTATCTGGAGCTTATCTTTCAGGTTGTTTAGCTGTAACCTGTCGCAGAGAAGCTGTATATTCCTGGTGCCAATGCTAACCGCTGAGAACTCTTGCCTCAGAGAGTTGGACCTGATTGACAATGACCTGCATGATGAAGGAGTAGATTTGCTTTCTTATGGACTCAGGAGTCCAACGTGTAGACTGGAGGTTCTCAGGTGAGTATTTGGAAGATTGAGGAAATAAACAATAACATTATTGTTCCATTCTTTGTATTTTTAATAAGAAAATTTAATACCACTGAAACAACTGAGAACTGGCCATTTCCTAAGATGAAAAGAGGCCGGTTTGCCTATTATCCATCCGTCCATCCATCCATCTATCCTCCGTCTGTCCGTCCAACATCGTCTTCTGCTTATCCAAATTTGGGTCATGGCTGAAGCAGCCTAAGCAAGGGGCATAGACGTCCCTCTCCCAGCTCTTTTGGGGGAATCCAAATGTGAGGAAAACATAGTCTCTCCAGTGAGTCCTGGGTCTTCCACTGGGTCTTGTCTCCATGGGACATGCCCAGAACCCCTCACCAGGTAGGGATCCAAACCAGATGCACAAGCCATCTCAACTGGCTCCTCTCAATGTGGAGAAGCAGTGATTCTGGTCTGAGCCCCTCCCAGATGTCCAGCTAACCACTCTATCTCTCAAACAGAGCCCAAGCACCCACTGAGGAAGCTTAGAAGCTTCCCAAAGCTGATCGTGGATGATCAATAAACTGAGAGCGTCACCTTTTGGCTCAGCTGTCTCTATAACAAGAGACCGGCACAGAGTGTGCATTTCTGCAAATGTAGTACTAGTCGCCTGTGCACCTCCCATTCTATGTTTTCCATCATTTGTGAACAAGACCCATAGACACTTAAATTCCTCCATTGCAGGGGTGGGCACTCCAGGTCCTCGAGGGCCAGTCTCCTGCAACTTTTATCTCTACTTCAACACACCTGAGTCAAGCACTGATTTTTGTCTTGTTGTCTTCACAAAAAGTGTTCGATGTTTTTGACTTTAAGAAGTTCTGCAAATCAAAGGAAGCCCTTCGGTGGCTAACACCAGTGATGAATGCATCAAAAAAGTCTCTGTATGTATCACACAAAGTTCAAGAAAGTTTTACTATTTATTTAAAAGAAAAAGATAAAAAGTATTTATCTCTATATATATATATATTATATATATATATATATATATATATATTATATATATATATATATATATATATATATATATATATATATATATATATATATATATATATATATATATATATATATATATATAGTGGATAAAAATCAGAGGAAAGCCGTTGTGGTAGATGTAGCAATACCAAGTGATTGCAACATCAGGAAAAAGGAGCACGAGAAACTGGAGAAATACCAGGGCCTCAGGGAGGAACTGGAGAGGGCCTGGAAGGTGAAGACCACAGTGGTGCCTGTGGTCATCGGGGCCCTCGGGGCAGTAACCCCAAACTGGAGCAGTGGCTACAACAGATCCCAGGAACAACATCAGACATCTCAGTCCAGAAATGTGCAGTCTTGGCACAGCCAAGATACTGCAGGACCCTCAAGCTCCCAGGCCTCTGGTAGAGGACCGAGCTCAGAGGATAAGAACCACCCGCGGTGGGTGAGAAGGGATATATATATATATATATATATATATATTCATATCTATATCTCTTTTCTCTCTTTAGATTATATAATTTTAGCCACTTATTACCCAACATTTTATTTAAAAGTTATGAGTCATTAACTTATTCGAACATATAAAAATGAAACATGTTAAACCCACAGTCTCTTATGCTTTGCCATGTTAGAGTTTAATGTATAATGTAAGTTAATTTAAGTTTAAGTTAACTTAGTCTGAGAAAACATCAGAGATCAATGAATTACTTTAAGTTTGTTGATCCTAATGCTGAGGTGTGAAGTCAGCGAGCAGCCCTCTTCTCATTTTAAGCCTAAGTGAGATAAGAGGCTGGATAATGTCCAGGTCGGTACCAAAACTCTGATCGCTGACCCCCCAAACATACAGCCAAAGGATCACAGCACCAAAGTTGGTGTCATTTTCTTTTGTAATTGTTCTACCAAGTAATCAATACATTGAAAAGAAAGAAAAAAAATGTTGTCATCTGTTGCTTTCTCTGTATAATTTCCCCTTACTTTTGCCCAATTTTTCCCTAATGAGGACATGGCTGCTTCTCCTACTTCTACCCCATTTAGTCTGTATGAGTGAATTAATCCAGCCATGTCTTCTATCCACTTATCGGGGTCCTCTGCAACATGTGTTATTCCTTCCACATCCTTCCTGGCCTCTTCTAAAGTCCAGGGTCTGAAAACATAAATGTGTGGTGACTGGCCATCTCTAGGATTTGGGTTTGGGACCTGGATCATTGGATATTGTTCTGTACCGTCAAAACTGTTCAAAACTTTTGGCTGTTTGTACTGCCTGAGATTATATGAATGTCCCTGATTACTGGAACCTGCGCCTTCCTTCTCATATAGCAACGGTGGGTAGACAGGAAGGGGTGGATAAAGTGTATTTGGAGTGAGAACTGACAGTGGATCTGTGGTCAGCTCAGCTGGTGGTGATTTTGCAGGAGTGAGAGTTGGAGGAGCCAAGGGGAGCGCTGCCTGTGTGCGCGGAGGAGGGGCCTGCATTGCACCTAGTATGGGCTCGTTATCTTCCGGCTTTACAAACAAAGTAGTGGCTTCCTCACATTTACTCCCTTTGTCTTTGTTTTTTCTAATTTGTTCTCTCCTTTCTTTAGTTGCATCTAACCATTGTTTAGCACATTTCAGTTCTTCCTCCTTTCTTTCTCTCATCCTTCCTTGTTTTTCAGCTACGCTTTTTTTCTAATATTCCCACTAAAGTTTGCCATTGTTCAATTTTTAATTTCCCATCTATCTTATATTTCTTCTTCCATTTTGACATGTGTACTGTGCTACCAGGAAATCTGGACAGCATGTACTTTTCATCCCCTGTGGGATCCTCAACAAGTGAGGAATTACAAGAATTTTTATTTCCCATTATTTAAGTACTCTGCAATTTAGCTTTAGAAGTGACTTGATATTTTGTGCTCTCTCTCAAGTAAGTGCTGGAGGTCAGCGCTTAGTGTCCCCTGAAGAACAGGCTTCTAGACTGAGACTAGCCTCAGTCCGGTTCTTCACTTAGGATTCTAATTCCGAGGACAGAAAGTTTTACTCACAGAGAGAGATGAGCACCACTCGCTCTTGTATGCACACACACATACACACACACACACACACACAGCACGGCAGCAATGACACAGCAACAAAAATCGCAGCAACTAACAATTTCCTATCAGTGCGAGGATTCTTCCTTATGGGAAGTCCTCATTAAAAGAGGGGCTCTAAAAACACCTCTCTTGTAGATTTTAGTTGAGACGACAGGGATTCTACACCCTCTGGGACTTTAGTCAAGTTGTTCCGACAAGAACTCCCAACCTGTTTAGCTGATAAACATCAACCTGGCCTTTAACCCGTTTAGTCAAAATACTATTTGACAAGGACTTTAACCTTTTTAGCTGATAAACATCAACTGGGACTTTAACCCTTTAATTATTTAATTGTTTCACTCACGCTTTCCGTCGGCTCGTTCTATTCGGTCGGATCTCGGCAGTCCCGCCGCTGGCAGACAAAGTCGGACCCAAGGTGCTGGCCTGGCGAAGAATTCACTTCCCGGGTCTTTCTTTCCAAGTCCTAATGACTCTGGCCGTGCACGGTTTCAGCGCGTCGTTCTTCATCTGTCAGCGAACAAAATGCGATTTGAGAAAACTTATTATTCAGATAAAAAAACATTGGCACAAGGATGTGGTGTTATTTTTTTGGCAGAATCAAAATTGGATTGTTTTGCAAAACTGCAATGGAAACACTTTTTTCTCATCATACAAGTCACATGGCCAACAGAATGTTGCCACTGGCGTAACCCACGAAGAAGAAGACAACAGGAAGGCGCAGCAAGTTTTCTAACAAAATTATTCATGTGTGATTCTTATTTAATGGAAACGCCATCTTTGCAAAATTTAATTTTTTTGACATCGCTGGAAAATCAACAAAGTTTTGTACACATGTATACTGACAAAGACTTCTTATGAGTTCAGAATGTTCATGATTTTAATTTACTGCATTTGGTTTCTGCTGGTGCAGAAATATGATGCATGTTTCACATCAATGACGAAAAGCCAGATAAAATGTGACATGCTAGTTCTGACATCGGCTTTAGTTCCACGTCTGTTAGTGGCACAAATCGGATTTTTGAAAAGATCAAAACTGAGCCGTGAAAAAGCGGGACTCAGTTTACATTTACCTGCTGCGTGAACAAAGTCTAAATTTAATCTTGTCACTCTGCGTTTTCTGACCCAGCCGGGGAGCTGAGCACGATTTCCACTTCATGTCCTTTGGGCCCAGTGCCGGTTCCCACTGTGTTTATCATGCGATACATTCAGAACATGTGCAGCATGCCCAACATGGATGCATCATGAACATTATGCCAAAACGTCTCAGTGAACAAAGACATTTTTTAAAGACGGCACCACTGCGTCTTATCAGACGCAGTGGTGCCGGAACATCAGACAGACTCCTGTCTGCTGATCTGAAGCTTTTCACCTCAGAGAAGAACAATGACATCCAACGACAAACTTTCAGCTGCAACAACTCTGTAAAGTTGTCTCTCTTTAAATAAGTTTTGATATGGCTTGTTGGTAAATAACTGCTTTAAAATGATAATGTTGCTACTGGTTGTAATTAAATGAAAAGTCAGTAAATGGAAAATACTGGGAGGAGAAAATGAAAATGTCTCGACTTACAACCCGTATTGCGATTTACTAAACCTGAACCAGAGAGCAGGTGATGTTTTTGTCAATATTTAGCATTTTGTCCTGTAAACTGGCAGGAAAATATGTTTGCAGCCACTGAGGTGAGAGAAGCATAGAAACAATGACAAAAATCATGACTTGTCAAGGATTTGCAACATTTACCAAACATAAAACAAAACTATAAAAAATCCTCCAGCAATGCTAATTTTGAATAAATCAATTTATGGTACCGCTGTGTATGAGGTGAGATGTGATTATGAGATCTTTTCTCAAACTTATGAGATCAGGATCTTGTAATTATGACGTGTTATTTTATAAATATAAGATCTGATTAGAAAATTGTGGGTTTCTCACTGGAAACAAACCAGTTTAAATAAAGTTTTTATAAATAAAACTCAAACATTCAGTATAAATGTCGCTTGTTAGAAGAAAGAATGATGCAACCTGATGAGAGACATTTATCTAAATATTACGGAAATGTGTAATGAAATTAGAAACTTTTTGGATGCTTTTGGATTGGAGAGAAAAAAATGAACGTGACGTTTAAATGGAAATGTATTTCTGTGCAAAGGTGTGAGTTTGGCTTACATGCAAACTAAAAATTAAATATGCCTCAGTTGTTCCTGGAAGTTCAGTGTACAGTTTTTCCTCATGCCAACTTCACCAGGTTTCCAGGTGTGTTCCAAGTGACACAATGTATTGTTTTTAAAATAGTTCTCATGAAAGGAGGCTTTCATTTTCTAAAAATGACAGACACTTCACAGACTTGTTTTTCTTTTGTAACGGTATTCCTGAAGATATTTTTTAGTTCCTTGTGAACTTAAGATCTAAATAAAACACTTTAAGTCCTAATATCTCAGTCATATTAGGTGTTAATGTTTAATCCAGTGAAACTATTTATGGACATAAACAACAACCTAAAACGACAAAATACCAACAAAAGTTTAAAATAAAAAGTATATATAAAACCAAGATTCATATGATTATCAGAAATGTACTTTGAAAATCCATCATATCCCATCAAACATACAATAAATGTAGTCTAACTGACTGAAATAGAATCTATTAATGTGATTGTTCACTTCATATTTTTATCATTTCCTGGTTTCCCGTCCAGCCTTTTCTCGTACAGGCAGATGAATGTGTCATCTATTCACCCTCACTTATCTGACACTAATCAATGTTTATTTTCATATGGCTTATTGATTTACCGAGTTTCAGCTTTCATTTTCAACAACCTGAATGCTTTATGTAGGTGAGAGCAAAATGATAAGAAGGTCATCACTGTGACCTACTTGAAAAGAAAAAGAAACTCAAGTAAAGGATTTAATGAAAGAAATGTGTTTCATAAAAACATGTAAGATTAGGAAATATTATGGATTTTGCAAATGACTGTTTTTCAGCATTTCATTTCATTGTCCAGTCTATCTGTATTTTGTGGATTTAGAGAAGGATGATGACTAAGAACACTAGAAAATTTACTGAGTTTCTGTTGCCGCCTCCACAGATGATCTTATAGTTAAAAACTTTTCCACGTTTCATCACCTTTCAATCAAAAATCTTGTTGGAATTGCAGATGATAAACCAACACAAAGTTGTGCAATTTTTCTATCAAGTGAAAAAAAATGTTAAACAGTTTACAAAAAAAACAAGTAAATCCAATTACTCAAAACCCGATTAGTGTAACACAGGGGCGCCGCCAAGAATCTGGGGCCCCATGAAAAAAAACTGTTTAAAACTTTCTGCAGTGTTTGTGTTTCTGTTCTGGTGGGCCTAACTTTAACATTAATGGTTAACATATTTATTTACATATTTATATATGTTTGTTAAGTTGCAAATGAGGAAGGGGGATCTGGGAGGAGAGTGTGACAAAATAGGTTTTGAGTGAGATTTAAGCGCACACACTACAAATGATTGTTTGTTCACATAGATAAATGCACTCACATCAGTCTCACTGATTTCTGCATTTCCTGTGTTGTTTTCCTGAATGAGAAGAAAGTTTTGCTTTTGAGAAAAAGTAGGTCAATGCTTGTTGTTCTAGTTACTCCAAAATTAAAATAAATGGAAAATCTAATTAATAAATTTCAATCTATCTTTTAATATTGTTTTAAGAAGATGTCAAAATGTTGAAAAAGCTTCCACCTGCATCAACCATTTTACCCTAGCAGGCCAGATTTGCTCCATCTCGGCCGCCCAAAGTCCCTCAGACGGCTGCAAATGGCCCCTGGGCCCACTTTTAACACCTCTGTTCTGGAGACTGGTGGCCAGTAAACCCAGAAGGTCGGATTTGCGACCTGCAGATGAAGATCCCATGTTCAATGAAGCAGCCGACTGATTGACAGATTCAAATGTCTTCAACAATGTGGCAATTGTTAAGTGGAGGAACAAGAAGGTGAGTTAATAGTCGCAGTCCTGGATTAACTGGTCCATCCACATGCCTGCTGTCATCACATTAAATGTGGTTTCTGACATGAATGAAAACAAACTTTCGCCACATGCTTAGAAAAACTTCTTCCATCCACAGTGAAGCTCTTTAAACGAGTCAGTTTGAGAGTTTGGAGGCCCCTGAGAGAACCAGGACATGCGACATGGAAACTTTACTACAAATAAATAATTTAGCTTCTAATATCTCTGAATTCATTCTGTGAATTTTCTGATCATTAAAGTCCAAACTGTTCAGCTCAAAGCTTTTCCTTATCCACTTCAGGTTTATTCTCAGGGCAATTAAATCCCAATCAGAGTAATAATAATGTAAGCTCATTAAAATTTCCTTAACATTTAACTGAACATTAAAAGTTGAGGTTGTTTTTAGCTCTTTCTGTTTTTGTGAGTATACTTCTATTTCTGAATTGTAGATCTGACTTTTTCTAAACAATTACATTTTATTACACCTTTACATTGATAGTTTCAAAACAATAATTCAAGTGGCAAATTAAATATTTGCATAACTTAACATTTGACAACTTCCTTCAAGTGATGGGAAAAAAAAAAGCTGTGTTCCCATTTTGGTCCAAGATCAATAAGATACTTGACAGGTGACTGATGCACAACAATGAGCCCTGAGGCACACCCCGTGTTCGCAGCGTTTAAAAGGTGGGAGGCTGAGCTGCTTCTGCATCCAGCCTCAGACTCCTGGACTGACAGGTAGCCTCTTCTCCTCCACTCACATTCCTCTCTTATTGCTTTAACAAACTGCTTTTATCTTCCAAGACTTGAACTGTTATCTTAACAACAAAACTCTGTTTAGATTTGGATTTTTTCAGGTCAGAAGCTTCCCTGCAGAAAGCAAGATGTTTAGAGTTTTTCTTCTTCTTCTTCCTCACCATCTCGATGGCAAGGACGGCGGCTGTTCCTCTGGTAAGTTTGAAGGGAGACAAATAAAACTAATTTGTTTCATCCAACATAGGGAAGCCTAATGTGTTTAGATATATTGGGTTTGCAATGCAGCATCAACAGCAAATATCCAAACCATCATGAAGCAGAAGAAATGTGGTTGTCATTAAATGCTGAAATCTCTGTTTGTGTTGCAGAAAGCAGATGACAGTGAAAACCAAATCAGTGAGTAGAAAAATAAAAGAAACCTGAAGTGAAACTGAAATCTCTGACATGTGGATTTCTTTCCTTCCTCCCACAGATGAGGACATGGATGTCACAGAAATCATCTCCAAAGCAAACGAAGGCATAAGTAAGAGAGCAATTTCACACAACCCAACAGCTTTGAATGTAATTTTATATTTGCAAGTCAAGACAAAAAAATAATCATCATCTATTAATAAATCGACTGATTCATTTCTCAGAAATTAGCTTAATGGTTTGCCTTTGTCAAATCTTCAAGCCTGATAAGAAACTGGATATTTTTTAATCTGCATAAGGAACTGTCCCTACATTTCACTAGTGATCAATCGGTTTATTTGCAGTCTGTACAATTTCTAACCAGGATAGCATAGCATTTTAAAAATATTGTAAAAGTATAAAACAATACATTGGTTCCTTGTGTGTAATAAGAATAAGTAGTAAAAGACTCTGTACTCTCCTGGAGTGCTTTCATTGGCCAGCTCAATGCAGCATGTCTTGTTCAAGATGCAGAGGTCAAAGAATACACAAAAATCCTTTGTGTCATAAGAATCAATGTTCTTCACTCTGTTGTGTTTTGTGTTTCTGCAGAGACTCCACTGGTCCACGGTGACATTGCTCTGAGCAAATTGAGGAACGCAGACCCATGCACCGCCACCGGCTGCAAATGGCCCAAACCTGGAAAAATGTCTACATTCCCGTCTCATCTCCAGCTCTTACTGTGAGCAAAACCAGCACCTGAATAAAACACAAGACTTTAAAATAGATGCAAACTTTTCCAAGTTCTTTCATGTTTATTTCAGAAGGCAGAAGGAACAGTAGATGATGTCTGTGTTGGAGTTTGTTTTGTAGTTAGGACCTTGGTAAGATGTTTTGTTTTGCAGCCACGGCAGAGCGTAACATCATCATCAAGGGCCTGGTGAGCTTCCACGCCTCCACCTGCATTCGCTTTGTCTGGAGGATTTCATCACACCAAAGGAACTTCCTTCACTTCTACTCAGGACCTGGGTAGGAACTCAGTCACATATCGTGACTTTTACTTCCACACATTTCCACTGATTTCCTCCTGATCTCCCCGTCAGGTGCTGGTCCTACCTGGGCCGTCAGCGTGGAAAACAGCTTGTGTCTCTTAGTAGAAAATGGCTGCGTGTATCACTCCACGGTGCAGCATGAGGTCAACCACGCTCTGGGGTTCCACCACGAACATGTCCGCTCTGACAGAGACTCCTTCGTCCAGGTCCTCACCCAGAACATCATCCCAGGTTGGCTCAGTCACACAACCGTGGCTTAATGCTTCTATCTGCAGATCATCTTGGTTAGATCTGAAAACAGAAGTATTTTAAACAAGTCATACATTTCTGTATTTTGCACATTTGGACACAATGAAAAAAAACTATTTGCATTCAGATCCATTCAGCCATTCATAGGGAACTTAATACTTTCCAAATGACCAAAATCAGAGAACTCAGCAGGTTTTTGTGTGGGAAGTTTGGAAACTGACATTTAAACTGTAAGATCACATTGCCTCATGTTCTACTTTATCTATAGCAATGGAAAAGTGACATTTTCTGACATAAAGTGACAATTTAAAAAGTTAACTTTTTTTCTTAATCAGGGAACGAACACAACTTTAAGAAGGTGCAGACTAACAACCTGGGCACTCCCTACGACTTCAACTCCGTTATGCATTACTCCAAGTGAGTCTTGGCTTCAAAAATACCTTCTATTGTGTTCACACAGCTTGCTGTTTTCAGTCTGACTGTGACTGCAGATGCATTTTGTTCATCACTTCCTCCTTCTTCCAGGACCGCCTTCTCCAGAAACGGCCAACCGACTCTCCTTTCCAAAGCTAATCCTTCCCTCGACTTTGGAAGAGCCTCATCGATGAGCGTCAACGACATCGCCCGCATCAACAGGCTCTATGGATGCTGTGAGTAAAATATTGATCTTTTCAAACATTTCTCTAGCATTTCCAGCAGCTGTATGACTTACGGTACTTTTTCTCTCAGCTTAAGTTTCAACACCATAAAGGAGAAACTTCAGCTCGCCAGCTGACCTTCGGCTCTGACCTGCTCCTCTCTCAAAATCTCAGAGCTACAGAAACTCTTCCTCTGCTGTCTCATTTACTGCATTTAACTACTTAACTACATAACTGCTGAAGACAGTTGCTGAAGAAACAGATTTTTGGGTATTACATCTCAATCTGTTAATGTCAGAATACATATTGGTGCTTATTGGTGAAGGATTTCTTATCAAAAAAGGTTTTCATTTATACTATGGTTTGGCTTTTTTTTGCATCTGCTATAAAAAATGGAAAGGAATGTTTCAATTGAAGATAAATCTAAGGGGAATTTTGGTTAAGTAAATTATGTTGTGACAAAAAAATGTGTAAGATGGAAAGATGGACTGGACTGGTATAAAATATCTAAATAAAAGGCAATTATTCAAGAATGTACAATCTATGGAAATGTGAAATGTAAAAGTTCCCCAATTACATTTGGACTAAAAAGGTTTTTATCTACATAATGTTACAAGTTCTCATCCAACATGTTATTCTTGTGACCAACATGTTTTTTCTGAAATTTAATGGTATTGTAATTCATGTAATCCATTCAATCAAGTACCAAATAAAATTTGATCATTCCAACATCAATGTTTCTTTCTCTCTGTAACAGTTGGACATTTGGGACAAAGATCAGGGTTTCCTTAGTGCAGCACCACAAAATAAAAGCCTCCACACTTTCAGTATGAAGTTGTTTAAAAATTAAATGCTAAAATAATGTAAAGCAGGTGAGATAAATAAAAGTATATATTCATAGACTATATTTGTGCTCTTATGCTAACCATACTCAGAGTTTTAAATGAGTTTAGATACAATAAAATGTTAATTCTTACTTTATTTTGAAGTAAGAATAAACATGGTTGTGACTTGTGAGACAGATGAGCAATGAAAACAAAAAATCAACTCCTCTATTTCCTCCTGCCATTGCCCTCTGAAGAAATGTTCCTCTCCTGGTCAAAAACCACCAATCAGAGCCAGGAGGAGGGCTTAGCGCTGCTAATCATCCTCCTGTACTCTTTTAAATCTGCTATTGATTGAAAAGCAACTCCAAGTTACAAAAAACCTGTTTATCTACCATAATCTGTGGCTTTGCTAACTAGCAGGCTATGTTGCGGTGAGCCAGCATAGCCTGTAGTTTTGTAAAAAGCAAGAGGATGAGAGTGATGGACAGCGCTAAGACCTCCTACTGCCTCTGATTTGCTTCTGCAGAGGATCTCGATTTTTCCAGATTATCTGTTTTATGTGATACTGTCAGAACATAATGATAATATTAACAAGTATGTAAAATATTTTTTCTATAAAAGTTACATTCTGGTGCTGTAAGTGATGAAACTTTTGTGATGGATACTCCTGTTACAAAGGATGTAGCTTTTAATTTGTTAGTTGAGATACAGAAACGCTGACTTACAAAATGCCAGTGTGCTTTGTGTCATAATATAACATATTTCTGTTCTTTATGTGGTCAATATCATGACCTCCCTGCACAAATGTTCTAGAATGTTATTAGTCGATAACAACTCTACTACTTCCAATGAAAGAATAGGCAAAATAACAATGACAGGATAAAATAAGCAATGAAAGCAGAAGAAATATTGACTGAATCGCCCTAATCCTCCAGCTCCAAGGATTAAAAGAAAAGGAAAACAAACAAGTTTTCAGAAGAGATTTAAAATCACCTGGGAGAAAACAGCCCAACATTTATTTCACTTTCTCATCTGGAAGAGCTAAAAGCATTTGTTTTCAGTTGGACTTCTGTTTTTTCCATTTTGTATTTTTGTAAAAAACAGATTTGCTTCTATGTTCACGTGAGCTGCATGTTGTTAAAAGCTGCTACATTGTGCAAAGACGGGACCAAACAGTGATGCACTTCACCTGCAACTTGTAACAGCACTGGTTTATTTTGGGAACAGATTGTCCCATCTGGATTAATGATGGATATAAAAAGCTTGGTCAGCAGTTTCTTGTGTCAGACGGGATCTGAGCCTCAGCTGCTCCGTCAGTAAACGGCTCTCTGACTCTTCTTTAACTCCCATTTTTTTCTTCATCATGTTTACATGCTTTCAAACTGAAACAGAAAGAAAACATTTTCTTTTCGTGTCACGATGAAGCTTCAGGACCTTCATCATGATCCCGGTTTTTGTCCCTTCTCTTCAACTCAGTGGAAACTGTCGACACGGTAAGTTTATGATGGGATCAGTTCGTTTTACTGATTCACCTCGCAGCTTAGACAAAACCCAAGATTTATGAAAGGCTGTTCTTCATTTTGATTGTATTTATTTTTTAAAAAAAGAAAAGTTTCAACATGTAAAAGACCAAAATGACGCAGTTTTCTTCCATCTGTGTTCCAGAGTCCTGTAGTAGAACCTGCTCAGTATCCCAGTGAGTTTGAAACAAAGATCAATTTTATCTGACACAGCAGAGGCATAAATTTAACCAAAGGTTCTGGCAACATTTCTTTCTCAGAAGAGTTTATGGATATCTTTAAAAGCATCCCACAACCACAAGCTGACAAAGGTGAGACACAAGCTCACAAAACAAAAAACACCCAGCAGATAATAATGAGAAAAACGTATCATTTTAACTCTAATCCTTAAAATAACAACAAATACGCATGGTTTTGATGTCAGATGAATTTAAAATTGCAGTCTTGTTTTTGCATTCCTTTCTGTGTTTGTCTGTCATTTGCTGTGTCGCAGAGCCAAAGCGATATGATGACATTGCTATGCCAAAAATCTTAAAGAGGAATGCAGACCCGTGCACCATCACAGGCTGCAAGTGGTTCAAATCCGGAGAGTACGTCTACACCGTACTACATCGACACTAATTACTGTAAGCATCATGTGACAAAAACAGGCAAAAAAACTGACAGCTGAAGTTAAAATGACTAAACCCTCTGTTGAAACTTTAAGTTTTTTCAAAGATTTCTCAGGTGCTGTTAAACAGATCAATGATGTTTCAGTATGACTTTTCCAAACATCCTGGTTTGTATTTTGGATTCTTACAAAACCAATTATTACCCTCTAAAGAACTGGCCTATTGATTTAGCCAAAGTGCAAACCACTGCTGTGAAATCATGTGCTTTCACTTGCATTCAGTCAATCGACAATAGAGAGACATTAGGGGCAGGCTTTCATCAAATCTCATTTTGACAGGTGCCACGCCCCTTTTACAGGAAGTCCCGCCTTAGAGGACAGGAAGTCCCGCCTTAGAACACCGTAAGTCCCGCCTTAGATGACCGGAAGTCCCGCCTTACACCCACCCCATCCCTCCCTCCCTCCTTTCGAATGTGACGACGTGCCTCCTCCTCCTCCTCCTCCTCCTCCTCCTCCTCCTCCTCCTCCTCCTCCTCCTCCTCCTCCTCCTCCTCCTCCTCCTCCTCCCCTCCTCCTCCTCCTCCTCCTCCTCCTCCTCCTCCTCCTCCTCCCTCCTCCTCCTCCTCTCCTCCTCTCCTCCTCCTCCTCCTCCTCCTCCTCCTCCTCCTCCTCCTCTCCTCCTCTCCTCCTCCTCCTCCTCCTCCTCCTCCTCCCTCCTCCTCCTCCTCTCCTCCTCCCCCCCTCCCTCCTCCCTCCTCCTCCTTCTCCTCCTCCTCCTCCTCCTCCTTCTCCTCCTCATCCTCCTCCTCCTCCTCCTCCTCCTCCTTTCCTCCTCCTCCCCCCTCCTCCTCCTCCTCCTCCTCCTCCTCCTCCTCGTCGTCCCCTCCTCCACCTCCTCCTCCTCCTCCTCGTCCTCCTCCTCCTCCACCTCCTCCTCCTCCTCCTCCTCCTTCTCCTCCTCCTCCTCCACCTCCTCCTCCTCCTCCTCCTCTTCCCCTCCTCCTCCTCCTCCTCTCCTCGTCCTTGTCCTCCTGCTCCTCCTCCTTCTCTTGATTTTTTCTTTTTTAAAGAGTAATACCAATACAACAACAGTTATTTAATCAAGAAAAATGTATATAATTATATACTATGCCTACTGAAGTTTAAATAGATTTGGAATGGAGATGTTACTTCTGATTCTGTGCCTGGCCTACGACTGGGGTCTGAGCTGGGGGCTTGATCAATATAGGTACGGCCTGTGAAATCCCTTCGGGGGTCGTTCTCAGTGACATATGGTCTGTGTGTTAGGTTTTTCTGTTTCTCTCTGCTGAATTCAGAAAATGCCGTATATCTGACTTTCTTTTTAAGAGTAATACAGCACCAACAACAGTTATTTAATCAAGTAAAATGTATATAATTATATACTAAACCTAGTGAAGTTGAAATAGATGCCGGAGATGTTGCTTCTGATTCTGTGTCTGTGTTCAGCCAGGCCTACAACTGGAGGTCTGAGCTGCGATACGCAGGGCCTGCGAGAGAAGGAATGTACTAGTTGCATACTTGCAAAACTTGCAGGATGCAGACAGAATGATAAATTAGCCACCTCGGGGGAATTCAGAGCGATACAGAATGACAAATTAGCCACCTCGGGGGAATTCAAAGCAAGGCCCTCATGAACCCTGGTGGTTCATGAGGGCAAACCAGACCACATCTGGTTTCTCTGTTTTTCTCTCTGTTTATTTTTTTAAGACAGAAGAAATGTTTAGAAACACCCGCTCCTCCTGTCATACGATATTACAACAGGCTTCTGATTTTTCACAAGTAAAGCTCCTCAGCTGCGCCGCAGCGGGTCAATGCAGAGGGGGGAGTGCTAATTGCCTTGTTGTGTGTCTGGGGCAGTCGTGAGGGGGAAAAAAAAAAAGCCCCTGCCCCCTGCAAATACATACGTCTAAAGAAAACCTGCTATTTAACTACATTATTTATGGTAGCATGACTAGTTAGTACTGACTACAAGTTTGTGATTTTCATGCTTTCTCCAAAATAGTAAATGCCGGTTTAAACACATTTGAAACTCATAGATTTTTCTGTAACACTCACTAGTGTGATACATTTCAGTAAATGTTTCTCATTTGTACATGTACTTCTTAAGAATATGTGACTGTTTGTAAGCAGGCCAACGGGAGGTTATTCAAATTAAACTTTTAACTTTCCTTGGTTAAAGAATTTGTCCAGAATTTTCCAAAATTTATCCTCGCATCATTGTAAATGCTACTTTGGTTCAATTTTTTTCCTGCTGCTGAATCAACACTGATCTTCCCAGAGCTTCATGCTTTCTCCAAAATAGTAAACGCCGGTATAAACACATTTGAAACTCATACATTTTTCTCTGTAACACTCGCTAGTGTGAAACATGTCAGTAAAAGTTTCTCATTTGTAAATTTATTTCTTAAGAATATGTGACACTTATTAAACTGACCTTACTGAGACTACTCATATTTAAGTTTTAGCTTTCCCCAGAGTTGAAAGTTTTTTTTTCTCTCTTTTCTTTATTTTTCTTAACACTGCGCAACTACGCTCCGACATGGTAAATTATTTTGTTACCTTTATCATTATCCACTACTTTTGTCTCTAACTTATATGCTGTATGTTTCTCGGCCCAAATGATGCTTTTTTTCCTCCATCCATCATTTTACACACTTGAATGTGTTCAATAACGAAATATAGTTGTTGAATTTTCCGTTACTGAAGCTTATAAATGATCAATGTAAACTTTCAGTCTGTATTCAGATAGTGAATACAATTCCTATTATTTAGAGTTGATGCGTGCACTTGGATTTCTATCAATTTATTGAATGATGGGTCTGCGTAAACATTTATCAAACTGAATGGCCATTCAGGTTTCATATAATTTTTTTATTTTGGTTTCTGTTGCACAACTTCAAATATATGCTGGCTATCAACCAACCATTCAATCAGTGATTTTTTTTTCTTTTTTTAAAAAAATAACCCCTCTCACATCTTCTGACAACTAGCCCAACTTATAATAACATTAACTAAGTTTGCTAATGGTGCACTTTACCTAAAAACAAATATTAAAAAAAAAACATACTCACTACAGCCCTTCTCCCAGAGTTGGTCACAACATGGTGATTGTTTTTTTTTTACCGTTAAAATTATCTACAGCTTTTGTTCCTTGCTTCTCATGATGCTATCTGTTCACTAATGTTCACTAATGTTCACCTCTTGTAAATGATAAGCTTATTAACGAACAATATGAACCATCAGCATGTGTTAAAGAAGATCATATCAGCCAGATGAAGTAAAAATATCATGATACTCAAAGCAATCAAAAATATATTGATCTGAAAGGTAATTTCTCCTTTTCAGGGAGCTTAGACTGAATGAAAGGAATTATTGAAATATACGACGAAATATTTAATTTTAGAATTTCGATAATAGAACTTCAACTATGAATTGAAAGATTACATTGTATTTATTAAGTGAAGATCACTTAATAAATCAACTGTTAATTAGTCATCATACTATGTAAATGACTAACAAAATTTGAACAAACAAGAAACTTGACTACCTCAAGGGATTTCTCACATTGGAGAATCAACTGTCTGATTTTCTTTAGCCCACTAAATTTAACCTTACCAAAGCTCTGCAGTAAAGCAAACGGGTACTTAGTTTGAAGCCTGAATCAGATGCCTTCAGCCTTCTGCTGAACCTGGACTTTGGCCGCTCTCGGTGTAAAATAAAACATCAGACTTTTTAAAAAATGTCCGAGTGAACATCACTTAATTATCATCAACTAGTTGTTTATACTCATCTTAAACCATTGGCAGGAATCTTTGGATAAAACACACAAACAATAAAAAAAAAGCTTTATCAGTTAATCTATTTAAATTGAGTCCACGCAACAACAAAAAAAAAATAAAAAGTGAACTATATGAAAGTAGTGAAGATGTTGTGTGCTAAATGTTTAACGTTTTAACATGCCCAGCAGACACCACACCATTTCTGCTCAAGCAAACCACAAGGTTTTGAACAGGACAACTATGTCAAAAAATAAATAAAAAATGAGACCGTGTATCTTTATTGTATGTAGCAAATATATTGCTGCTGGTGCTGCTGCTGCTGTAGGTAGAAAATAAAAGAAGTTTTGCAGAGAATAATATTCTGGATGAGTTTAAGAATATTCTTTGCCAAAATTACACAGTGTAACTACACTTGTATTTTATATGTTGCAGTAATTGAATCTTTTGAGGCAATTGTTTGCATAAATTAAGTAAATCCAACCTATTTTCCTGCTCTACATACTTAGCTAGCAATTTGCCAGTTAGCTTCCCAGTCTGAATTTCTGTGCAATGTCTTTATTCAGTCAACTCTTCTATCCTGTACTCCAATTCTATTCCAGAACTCCAATATTCTACATCCATTTTGTGAATGTTTTGCTTGCTTGTTGATCTTCAGCATGCTCTGAAGGCAGTATCTGGTTTCTCTTACTTTAAACCGCCCAACTTGCACCTGATTGGCACTTTAGCCTTTTGATTCCCTCCCAGTGAGGCGGTGCTTCACAAAGCAAATTGATTGTCAATCTGTTGCTCTCTGCCTGGTGGTTGTTTCAGAAGATGAGGAAACATGGTGACTGAGGTTTACAGCCAACTAGCCAAATTATGCAGCTTTTTTTTTAGTAGATAGCGGTCCTAAAACTACATACCTTTAAAAAATATGAACAAATATGTTCAATTCCTTAATTATTTGATTCATGGGTGATACAAGTTTGGTCATTTGGAATGCAACTCAAGGACTGTGGCTTCTTAATGTAAGTGTTTCTGCTACTGGACAAGAAACAAGGTTAAAAGATGACAGTGGTATTTACTGAGAGCAAGACTATGTCTAGTTATCAGGACAGACTGAGACCTGTAAAAAAACTGTTGGATCCATATGACACAATTATGATCTTAATATGACAGAGGAGGGAACCGGTTATCTGCTCCAACAATGTATTAGCCTTCAAGGAAATCATTTTGGATACAAAGAGCAGAAATATCTCAACATCAGATTATTATTATTGTTTTTACTCTTATATCAGTGATTTAAAACATTTTTTAAATTTTTGATACCATGCGGTGCCATGCAGTACCATGTGGTCAACCGCAAAGTTGTGCGTGAATGTAAAAGTCAATTATTTTTGTCACCCAAAGAAAATTGTAATGTGTTTATTATGAGTAGGATTAACCGAGCTGAAGGGAAAACAAAGAAAAAAGGAGAAATAAATATTCAGCGATACAGAATTGACTCAGCAAATATGAACCTAGGAAATTATTGAAACCTTCAAGAATTTTATGTGGCGTAAGATATTTAAGAAAAATAATCCTGATTCCATACTCATGAATTTCTTTATCTGGTTGTTATCTCTAAATACGTTTTTATGTTGAACCCCAGACATCTCACCTCTTTCCCACAGTTTTTTACACTTTGTTCCACTACTTATAGTCAATGTTTTAAAAAAAAATAAAAAACCCAGTACAGAGTTTTGAAGCGATGGAGGAAATTTACGTCAATATGGAACCTGTTGAACAAAGTGCATCTCATCCCACAGGTAAGAACAAAGTTACAGAGAAATATAGTATGTATTTAATTTAATTACATTTTGCTAAGGCTCAGGTTTCTGTTCAGGTTTCTGTTCAGGTAGCAGCAGCTCCAAAGAGAGGCTCTGCCTCGGTGTGGCCGTATCTTTGGGAATCCTGAACGTTTTCCTTTTGACCGAACTCATCGCCCTCAGTGTACACAGTGAGTCTTGTTATAGTCATCTTAAAGATGTAAAATGAGTACATTTTATGTTTCTGTTATAAAAAAAATGTCATTGATTCCTTTCTGAAATCGAACTGATGAATTAGCAAGGGTATAAAATCGTTCTGTTTTAGACTTTTTAGACTTTGTATACTGTAAATTATGTTGTACAAGATAGTGTGACTCATATCTTTTGCTTCGTAAATAAAAATTAAGATCGTAATTTTTGACAACAGCTTCTTAATATTGCAAGGGATGACCTTTGCCAGCTCAGACACCAGGCAATGGTATATGGGAAAATGCACAGTAAATTTTGTAAAGTGTAAATTTTGATGTTACAGAGAAAAACACCAATCTCTGCTTTCATCAACACATAAAACATTGCTCATCATTTCTCTTCAGTTGTACAAATTGTAACCTTTCTTAATTTAATTCAGTTGATTTTAAAATGCAAATTTTACGATAGGTAATCTAAAGACAGTTTACAAAAAACCCAAAGTAATTTTCCATTCTACTTATCAAACAGCGCAGCAATTTAAATGTATTATTTAAGTCAGTAAAAAACAAACAAACAAGCATAAAAGTTAAGTAATCGGAGTTTTAAAAAAAAATTGCAGATTGCATCATGTCATTGACTTGTCATTGACTTGACTTGTTTATATGCTTCTTCCTCTTCAAATTACTGTTATCCTATCATGACCGATTTTATCCATATTTTCAGGGAAAGCCTGTGGAACCAACATGTACGATTGCTACCTTTCTTCTTTGTTGCTTTCATAGAGTAGGAACACACAAAATGAATAACCTCACCGACTGAACTTTGAAATGAATAAAAAGTCATTCGGTTAATCATTCAGATACTCAGAATTATTTGAATTTCTTTCTTAGACAGGAACCCAGTTCCTCCATTATTATTATCATCATCATCATCATCATCGTCACAGTTCTGATTACAGACACTCACTGTCAGGATCCAGGGTTGTTAGGTTCTCGCTGTAGGGGTTTTGGGTGCATGCACCACCTTTGTTTCCTCACCAGATGGCACCATCATTTTTGACGGAGGGCGTGGATGACGTCATCTCCCACACCGGCCTCGGATTAGCTCATCAGCGACAGGTTTTGAGGAGCGGTCTACCAGTCCTTCGGCGCCTGAGTGTGCCCAGTTTTGGTACCTCCTAGCTACCTCGAGTTTGTACTCTGTTTTTTCTCGCTGTCTGAGCCGTCAGTGATTCCTTTGTCTACTCACCTCTCCGCAGTCTCCCCTTGGATTTCCTCGACTGGAAGACGCGCCGTTTCTCGCTCCTCGCGGATCCCGAGCCTACCTGTCTGCCCTCCAGCGCGCACACGCCCCACCCAAACCCCCAGAGAGACCGGACCCTGGACCCAGCAGCCACCCGCCGCTAGCTTTTCCCGGCTCTACTCAAGTAAGATCTGTCCAGTGTTATCGACACTCCACTTCCCACAGCCTTCGAACTCACCTTTCCTGCTCTGTACTCCTAGTGAGCCGATCGCTTCCTGATCCTTCCCTTCCCGTGGACCAGACCAGAGTTTTCATTCCCTGCCACTGTGTTCCGTTTCTTTCTCAAATAAATTCACTATATTTTCACCCACCGTATCCTAGTGTTGTGTTCTGCATATGGGCTAGAATCAAATCCTCCCAATATGACACTCTCAGTGAGTGCCGGTTGGAGACTGACTCTTTCCATCTTTAAGATGACTAGAACAAGCTCCTCACTGTTGAATCCATGGTGTCGGCATCACTTTATTACAAATGATAGTAAATAATTGGACATGTAGAAATATAATTTTACCAAGATAGAGCTTGAGCCGCTGTTACTGGACACAACTGGAGTTCCATAAAGTCAGGCAGTAAAAGTCACATTAAGACACAATCAGAACTTATCATGCTAAACAGATCCTTCGCACAAAAACCATCCTCCAACGTTTGTTTATCATGTCAGAGTTTTAACAAGAAAGAAGAAAAAACACAGAGTCCAACCGGTAAAATTGTTCCTTTATAAATCACAACGGTTGAAAGTGTACATTTTATCTTTAGGCTTTTATGCAACAACGTGCTAATAAGCTACGTTATTTGTCGTTAGTTAATAGTATCATTCTGAACACGACATCTAAACGTCGATCAGTACTGGACCTGGTCTTCTTTTCTTCTGCAGCCCCTGGAATAATGGCAACAACTGATCTCTGCTGTTCCTTAGGACCAAATCTCCCTGTAAGGAGAAAAAACAAAATCAAAGTTTTGTTTCTTTTACATTGTTGTTTTTAGCGCACACAAATGATAGAGTACTTAATAAATTTTAATAAAAGTCTTCATTTAGATATATTATATTTGTTTAGACCAGAAAGGAAAGTTATTACGTAGTTATACTCTACAATTCAAAGGGAAAAGTTTTTTAAAGTTTTGACAACCTTAAAGTCTTTTCAGCTCGTGGAGGATCCGTTTCAGTGAAGTTATCAGTGAAGTTATCAGTGAAGTTATCAGTGAAGTTAGCGTTCACGGAGGGAAACTTGTTGCTGTTCTGCTCAGTCAGAATGTTGCTGATGTCAAAAAATCTGCTGTCATGTCATGAGCTGGAAACAAAATAAATAAATAAAATCAACAAACGTGTTTGCAAAAACAAGTTGCATCGTATTTTCACTTAAAACTTACAAAATAATTTCATGATTTTGGCAAAAGTGCCAATCAGTGTAAATCTGCTGTAGAATTTAAACTGAGGTAACGCTGAACAGAAAATCGTTTGAAAAAAAAAGAAAGAGGAGACATTCTACCCTAAATGCTGCAAATGCAAGCATTGCTGAAAATAATTCAAACTCATGTAACATCGTGTAATGTTTCAGCTCTCTGCATCACTTTGAGTAACCAAGCTTTATTCTTTTTATACCCTTGCTAATTCATCAGTTCGATTTCAGAAAGGAATCAATGACATTTTTTTTATAACAGAAACATAAAATGTACTCATTTTACATCTTTAAGATGACTATAACAAGACTCACTGTGTACACTGAGGGCGATGAGTTCGGTCAAAAGGAAAACGTTCAGGATTCCCAAAGATACGGCCACACCGAGGCAGAGCCTCTCTTTGGAGCTGCTGCTACCTGAACAGAAACCTGAACAGAAACCTGAGCCTTAGCAAAATGTAATTAAATTAAATACATACTATATTTCTCTGTAACTTTGTTCTTACCTGTGGGATGAGATGCACTTTGTTCAACAGGTTCCATATTGACGTAAATTTCCTCCATCGCTTCAAAACTCTGTACTGGTTTTTTATTTTTTTTAAAACATTGACTATAAGTAGTGGAACAAAGTGTAAAAAACTGTGGGAAAGAGGTGAGATGTCTGGGTTCAACATAAAAACGTATTTTAGAGATAACAACCAGATAAAGAAATTCATGAGTATGGAATCAGGATTATTTTTCTTAAATATCTTACGCCACATAAAATTCTTGAAGGTTTCAATAATTTCCTAGGTTCATATTTGCTGAGTCAATTCTGTATCGCTGAATATTTATTTCTCCTTTTTTCTTTGTTTTCCCTTCAGCTCGGTTAATCTACTCATAATAAACACATTACAATTTTCTTTGGGTGACAAAAATAATTGACTTTTACATTCACGCACAACTTTGCGGTTGACCACATGGTACTGCATGGCACCGCATGGTATCAAAAATTTAAAAAATGTTTTTAAATCACTGATATAAGAGTAAAAACAATAATAATAATCTGATGTTGAGATATTTCTGCTCTTTGTATCCAAAATGATTTCCTTGAAGGCTAATACATTGTTGGAGCAGATAACCGGTTCCCTCCTCTGTCATATTAAGATCATAATTGTGTCATATGGATCCAACAGTTTTTTTACAGGTCTCAGTCTGTCCTGATAACTAGACATAGTCTTGCTCTCAGTAAATACCACTGTCATCTTTTAACCTTGTTTCTTGTCCAGTAGCAGAAAACACTTACATTAAGAAGCCACAGTCCTTGAGTTGCATTCCAAATGACCAAACTTGTATCACCCATGAATCAAATAATTAAGGAATTGAACATATTGTTCATATTTTTAAAGGTATGTAGTTTTAGGACCGCTATCTACTAAAAAAAAAGCTGCATAATCTGGCTAGTTGGCTGTAAACCTCAGTCACCATGTTTCCTCATCTTCTGAAACAACCACCAGGCAGAGAGCAAACAGATTGACAATCTGCTGAAGCAGCATCCTTGAAACCAGAAGATCCAGGAACAACCGTCAGCTGTGAGGATGTTTTTGAACCTAGAAGAGACGAAGAAGTCAGAACGCTGGTGACCAAAGGTGCCGCGGGCATTGGGAAAACAGTCTTGACACAGAAGTACACTTTGGACTGGGCTGAAGGTAAAGCCAACCACAACATACAGTTTATCTTCCCATTCACCTTCCGAGAGCTCAACTTGCTGAAATCTCAAAACATCACCTTAGTGGGACTCATTCATCACTTCTTTCCTGAAATCAGAAAAGCAGGAATCTGTAGCTTTGAAGAGTTCCAGATTATGTTTATCTTCGATGGTCTGGATGAACTTCAACCTCCTCTGGACTTCCACTACACTCCGGTTCTGACAGATGCTACAGAACCTCCTCAGTCCACACGATACTCGTAAACCTCATCAGAGGGAAGCTACTTCCCTCAGCTCGTCTCTGGATAACCACACGACCCGCGGCAGTCCATCAGATCCCTATTCAGTATGTTGACAGTGAGACAGAAATCAGAGGTTTCACAAACCAGCGGAAGGAAGAATACTTCAGAAAGAGACTCCAAGACAAGGAACTGGCCAGTAAAATCATCTCTCATATTGGGACTTCAAGAAGCTCAATACAATGTGTCACATTCCTGTTTTCTGTTGGATCACTGCTACAGTTCTGGATCAGGTCCTGAAAGATAAAGAGAAAACAGAGCTGCCCAACACCCTGACTGAGTTGTATATCCATTTCTTGGTTGTGCAGGTCAAACAGGACAATGCCAAGTATCGCAAAAACGTTTTGACTGATGGCATCTGGAATTCAGAGACTGAGAAAATCTTTCTTTCAATGGGAAAACTAGCTTTTGAGCAGCTGGAAAAAAGAAACCTGCTCTTTTATGAAGAGGACCTAAAAGAGTATGGAATTGACATAAACACTGCCTCGACTTACCCAGGAGTTTTACAGAGACTTTCAAGGAAGAAAGCATACTGAACCAGAAAAGGCTGTTTTGTTTTGTCCATCGGAGCATTCAAGAGTTTCTGGCTGCACTTTATGTCTTCTTGGTGTTCATGAAGGCTGGGGACAATCTGGTGAAAAGAAGTCGCAGTGCTTTGCAACCCGAATCTAAATTTAAACAGTTTTACCAGAGTGCAGTTGACAAGGCTTTGGAGAGTCCAGATGGATACTTGGACATGTTTACCCGCTTTCTCTTGGGGCTTTCACTGAAAACTAACCAAGACCTCCTGCAAGGCCTGTGGAAAAAGACCAAAAATGTTCCACAGGTTCAAAAAATGCTTATCCAACACATCAAGAAAAATATCAGGGATAGTCCTTCAGTTGAGAAAAGCATCCGGATGTTTCACTGGCTGAGTGAACTGAATGACCATTCCCTAGAGGAAGAGATTCAACAGTACCTGAGTGGAGAAGTCCTGGAAAAAGACCTCACCTCTTCTCAGTGGTCAGCACTGATTTTTGTCTTGTTGTCTTCACAAAAAGTGTTCAATGTTTTTGACTTTAAGAAGTTCTGCAAATCAAAGGAAGCCCTTCGGTGGCTAACACCAGTGATGAATGCATCAAAAAAGTCTCTGTATGTATCACACAAAGTTCAAGAAAGTTTTACAATTTATTTAAAAGAAAAAGATAAAAAGTATTTATCTGGAGCTTATCTTTCAGGTTGTTTAGCTGTAACCTGTCGCAGAGAAGCTGTATATTCCTGGTGCCAATGCTAACCGCTGAGAACTCTTGCCTCAGAGAGTTGGACCTGAGTGACAATGACCTGCATGATGAAGGAGTAGATTTGCTTTCTTATGGACTCAGGAGTCCAACGTGTAGACTGGAGGTTCTCAGGTGAGTATTTGGAAGATTGAGGAAATAAACAATAATATTATTGTTTCCATTCTTTGTATTTTTAATAAGAAAATTTAATACCACTGAAAACAACTGAGAACTGGCCATTTCCTAAGATGAAAAGAGGCCGGTTTGCCTATTATCCATCCGTCCCATCCATCCATCTATCCTCCGTCTGTCCGTCCAACATCGTCTTCTGCTTATCCAAATTTGGGTCATGGCTGAAGCAGCCTAAGCAAGGGGCATAGACGTCCCTCTCCCCAGCTCTTTTGGGGGAATCCAAATGTGAGGAAAACATAGTCTCTCCAGTGAGTCCTGGGTCTTCCACTGGGTCTTGTCTCCATGGGACATGCCCAGAACCCCTCACCAGGTAGGGATCCAAACCAGATGCACAAGCCATCTCAACTGGCTCCTCTCAATGTGGAGAAGCAGTGATTCTGGTCTGAGCCCCTCCCAGATGTCCAGCTAACCACTCTATCTCTCAAACAGAGCCCAAGCACCCACTGAGGAAGCTTAGAAGCTTCCCAAAGCTGATCGTGGATGATCAATAAACTGAGAGCGTCACCTTGGCTCAGCTGTCTCTATACCACAAGAGACCGGCACAGAGTGTGCATTTCTGCAAATGTAGTACTAGTCCGCCTGTGCACCTCCCATTCTATGTTTTCCATCATTTGTGAACAAGACCCATAGACACTTAAATTCCTCCATTGCAGGGGTGGGCACTCCAGGTCCTCGAGGGCCAGTCTCCTGCAACTTTTATCTCTACTTCAACACACCTGAGTCAAATAATGAGGTCATTAACAGGACTCTGGAGAACTTGATTGCATTTAGGAGGTGATTCAGCTATTGGATTCAGGTGTGTTGGATCAGGGAGACAACCAAGAGTTGCAGGACACCGGCCCTCGAGGACCAGGAGTGCCCACCCCTGCTCCATTGGGACAGGAGCTGTTCCCCAACTCAAAGGCTCGACCAGAGAAGGTGGATGTTTGCATACAGGTGCAGGGGAGAGTCAAGCACATCCAGATGGAAACGCAGCGAGTTGCTGTAGTTGATTGCTTTACAGACAAATCGGAAAATAATTACATTACCATCCCGGCAGGCCAAAGTATTGGTGGAGCGCACCAGGACATAGCTGACGTAGGTTTCTATGTGTGATGAAGATGCCAAATCCCTTTGTACACAAAAGCAATAAATGGCTGGACAAAGTGAGAGTTCATCTATTAAACTGAATGAATATTAATTCCATTGGAGACAAATCACCACCAGGACATTCAGCCACAGATCAGATAAAAATGAAACAAAGTCATTCATCAAACTGCAACCTCAGGTATCCTGGTACCAACAGCACATTTGAACACCCTGAAGAAAAACCAGCGCAAAGGCAAATTCTTTCAGTGTATGATTTTTAGATTGATTTTTACACTTATTCATAAGTTGTTGATGTAACAATATGTCTTGATGAATATTTGCAGATTGTCAGGCTGTCTGGTCACAGAGAGAGGGCTGTGCTTCTCTGGCTTCTGCTCTGACCTCCAACCCTTCTTATCTGAGGGAGCTTGACCTGAGCTTTAACCATCCTGGAGAATCGGGCCTTGATGGTTTTACCGCTGGACTGCAGGATCCGACCTGGAAACTGAAAACTTTAAGGTACATTTAATTATTTTCATCCAGAAAAATAATTTCAGGACAAAAAGATTACTGTGTGTATGTGTACCTGTTCAACTTGTCAGATTCACAGAATATGTTCAACATCTTTAAATTTCCTCTTTCTTAAACAGAGCAGATCATTGTGGAAAACACCGTCTGTTTCCGTCACCCCAAAGGTGTAAGTAAACCCTTCTGTGATGGTCCGACCAGCAAACTCAAGGACAAAGGCATATAAAAAAATAACTATTTAATTTTTCAAAAAAGCTTAACAAAAGTTTTTTTTTACAGCAAATCTCAAAAAGAAATATAAGAAAAATTGGCCCAAAAAATAATCAAACTACAGCATACCAACTCAACAAACAAGACTAACTGACTATCCTCAATGAACACACAGGGGAATTTATATACAAAGGCTAGCCTACACACACACACAAGGAGGGGCGGGGAAGAAAACAAAAACAACCAATACATAAAACATAAATAACAAATTCAAATCACAACATTTTACTTTAACACAACTATAAAACAAAACAACCTAACACCGTAAATATTATAACAATAGAGCGAAAGGAAGATGTCAATAGGGCGAGAGGAGGAGTCTTCCACATCAAATTTCCTGCTTCCCGCAGCCTGATGGTTCGTTCCAATTACAATCAACTCCTCCCAGCCAGTCCTTCAACTCAACCAAAAACAAAATAGTTAATATTCTAAATAAACCAAGCATTTACTAAAATGTGTGCACCCAATCTAGTAAACAACTTAATACCAAAAACCCACCACCAAAGAAAAAGTGATATTACCATATAAATATTATCAATATAAAACATTAACTAAATACTAACACTGAAGAAAGAAATATTAACACTGAGAAGATGGAGGAACCTCCTCACATTCCTAATGTCTGACTTTCTATATTTAGTTTATTTACAACAATTCAAATTCATACCAATACAATTCAAACATGCAAATAGATTCGATTCAGTGACATTAAGAGGAACCTCAAATAAAAGGCTATAAAGAACCTAATTTAGTCTGCATGTTTTGTTGAACAATCAGGTGCTCATAATGTCTAACAGAGGTTACAGTAGCATTAGCATGTAGCTCCTACCATAATCAGCCTCAGATATTACAAAACACAACCAATAATATTAATCCTGAGCTAAACATGGAAAAACACACAATTATCTCTGCAGATCTTATTATGTTAAATTTACACAATCAGAGCTGCTTAAGACCTGTTTTAAACTACAGAGCGCACTTACCAATGTTGGCCACCAGGAGTCTCTTGACACCTTGACACAGTAAATGAGAAACATTCAATGCAAACCAAAAATCTCTCAGTGCTCTAATTAACTGCCTTTCCAACAATAAATAATATTTATTGACAATAAAACTGAAACCAGATGCTGCTAATTTGCTACATTTTTGTAAAACAAGTTTCCTGAAATTCATTTTATGTAGAAATATGTTTATCAAACTTGCTGAGCTCCACATCAAAGGTCCTTTCATTCTGTCATATTGGCTTTATTTTGAAAACCTGTCATGTTCAAAGTATTAATGCAGAATAGATCAGGGCAGAAATCTTGTCAAGTTCAATGACTGCTAAGAAAAGAGTCTTTAAAAATGTCTGTCAATTCTGCCCTCCATGGAAAAAGCACAAGAGAACCTGAAGTTATCGGCTAAAATATCTGAGAAAAAAGAGATTAATATGATTATAAAGCATTACCTGTGAACCTCTAAATAAGTAATTAAGATATAAACTCTTCTATATAAAGCCAAATGAAAATATGGATTTATGAAAAGAAAAATGTGTATTGACTCCAGTCTTTTGTCGTTCATCAGTTTCTTGAGCAGATGGTGGATCCCAACACAGCAAACAGAAATCTGATACTGTCACTGGACCACAAAACAGATGAAGGCTGTGAAAGAGGAGCTGCCATATCCTGACAATCCAGAGGTTTGACACCAGGAAGCAGGTGCTGTGCACTGATGGTCTGACTGGTCGCTGCTACTGGGAGGTCCAGTGGGAAGGAACAGTCAGAATAGGACTGTCATACAAAGGAATCAGGAGGAAGGGGGAGGGTGACGAGTGCTGCATTGGTGGGAACCATCAGTCCTGGGCTCTGTCATGCAGTCCTCAGAGTTTCACTGCCTGGCACAACAACACACCAACAGAAATAAAACAGTTCGAAAACACCAACTCCAACAGGCTGGGAGTGTATTTGGACTGGTCTGCAGGCACGGTGTCCTTTTACTCACTTCCTGACATAGTTTCCTCCATGAAAAAGATTCACCTTCATACGTTTCAGACCACATTCACTGATCCACTCTATGCTGCATTTGGGTTTGAACAAACCCAGGAGGGTGAGGATGAATCCTCTTCAGTTTCCCTGATGCAGGTTGAATAATGAGGCCTGATCCTTTAGAGAAGAATATTTTGCAAAGTGAGCACAGCAGCACTCAGAGTCAGGTAGACAGATTCATGTATGTATATATCTAATACAACAAGATTATAGTTCAGATCAAATGGGCCGTCTTTGCAAACGGCCCATTTGCAAAGATAATAATCAGAGAACATATCAAACAAAATCCACACACACATAATCCAGAAACTCAAATCTGTTTTGATTTCATTCATCGCTCGTAATAAACTATCAAAGCCTTAACATTAAAATATACTTGAATAAACAACATTGGTTATATTTGCCCATGTTTGTGTGTGAATGAATGTCTCAATATCAAGAAAGAACCATGAACTCATCAAAAGTCAAATCTTCAAAAGCTAAACTCTTTTTATGACAGCGAACCTTCAGATTCAGGTTATGAAGATGATAATGTTTAAAAAAAGTAATAATTTCAAACAAACTTTTAAAAGTCACTAACAACAGCGCTGTTGAGTTGGTTTATTCAATTAAATTAACTTGTCCTCTGGGTTTATTGTCTGCAAAATAAAAGATTTATAAAAATGTGTTTTTAATTCTTAGCAATTATTTTCCCCTTTCTAAAGGAAATATAGATTTGGATTTTCAACTCGCCGACATTGTGAAACTTTGCATTTAAATAAATGCAAAGTTTTAGTGAACAAAATAAATCATTCTGTGGGTGAATTTGATTAATTGTTATTTAATATTAATGCAGTTTTTTATGTATCTGAAGTTTTGCTGACACTTTGATTTCATTATATTGAATCAGATTACTATATGCTGTAATTTTATTAGCAGTTCTAAAGTGTTTATATGCTAAATGTCGTGACTGTCTTTGTAAATGTGCGCCTCTGTGTTGGATTGGGTTGTGTGTGTGATAAATATAGTCTGGTATTAAACTCATGAGGCCTAGAGATCCCTGTCTCAGTATTTTCCATGTTTAAAGTTAAATCTGCCATTTGAATAGATTCACTTCACCTTATTATAATCAGCTCAAACATAAATCTGAATGGAAAACGTATCAGAATCATTAATTTCTATATTTCAATATTGATCCTTTGCATTAAGGGTCAAAGGGCTTTAACCTTCATCCTGCAGTGCCCCATTCGAGCCACTAGAGGACAGAACTTCCCTCTTCATCAGAAGCTGCCAACCTGCTTTTCTATGCAACAGATTCAGCAAAACCATTTAAGTGACAGAGAAATGTTTCCTTTAAAGGAAAAATTGCCTTATTAAGTCAGTTAATGGGTTATATTTTTTTTAACAAAAAAATGTTAAAATGCTGATTAAATCTGAAATCTGGTGCTTCATTAACTCTCCAGCAATTAGGATAAAGTTAATTATAAAGACCGTTTTCAAAAGCTGCTGAAAAATAATAATGTTTTCATTCCTAATTTTAAGAAATAATCAGTTTCTGGACAACTTGTGATTCCAGTGAAACCAAAATTTAAAACCAAAACTGCAGCCTTGGATGAAGGATCCATTTTAATAATGTTGGTTTTGATTGTGGCAGCATCATGCATGTTCACACAACACAAGAAAACTGCTAAGTTTATCACTATTTCTACAAGAAAGATTAGGTACTAATTTACAGACATGATGCAAACGGCTGTAAAAAACAAGATATTCTAAAATATCGGTGGCGTTTTACTGCGATCCGTCCAGATTCAACTCAAAAACTCTGGTCAGAAACATGATGGGTAAAATCTGCTAGAGAGCAACATGGTTAAGTTTTCCATTGCTTGTAAAGTTGCCAGTAAAAGTCAATGCAGCAAAAGAAAAGAGGGAAAGAGGCAAAACAAAAGTTTAGCATCTATAATAGTGATAATCGATAAATAGATATACAGCTGACATTTTAAGGATGAATTTCTTAAGACATAAAGAATTTTATGAGCTTATTCTGTATTAATTAACATCCTAACAACAAGGTTGACATAGAAGCATAGCTGTTGTAATAAACAATGATGAGCATCAATCTCTGCAGAACCAGCATTTCCAGTCAGTAAAGTCTGAGATTAAAACAGAAACAATCCTGCAGCTTGTGAAGCTTTTGGAGCAGCTCTGTGGAAACAAATGAACCTGGTTGAAGTTAAAATGTTGACACCAGATCGTTTTCTCCTTTCAGGGACGACATTTTCAGAAGAACAAGATAAACTCCAGGCTCTTGGAGAACAACGGCCTCAAAAGGATTAAACTATGTTTTTTATTAACTTGTTTTTATTATCTTGTTTTATTAATCAAGATAATAAAAAAACTACCAGCTTCTGTTATACTATTCTAAACCAGGCTCAGTTTTATGTTTACGTGTCAAAACAACTTTGCATCTTTCATTTCCATAACAAAGAAAAAAAATGGAGTTTAGAGTTTTGATTTAATTCATTAAGAGAAAAAAACACCCAGATTTTCCACTAACCCTGTAATTATCACAGAACACCTGCTTAAAGTCATGCAACTCGGGTGGATTTAAGTTCAAACTTTGACTAGTTCTTCAATTCCTTTGGTTCAGATTCTGTTGCTTTTTGAAGATTTCTTTGCCTCCATGTTGTCTTAGAGATGCCATGTTGAAATAATTATGAATAATTATGTTATTTCATAATTAATAATTATGTTTATTTAAGTTTATCTGGGATTATTTTTTAATGATCAAATGTTGAGTCATTTAAGCATGACCTGAGAAAGAGAGAAACATTTACAAAGACTTGTTCACACTGACATTTCTGATCAAACATACCAAACGCTGCCAGCAGAATCCAGCAGAACCAGTCGGACCCCACCTGAAACTGCTGCTGAATCAACTAAAGAAAGATGGCACGATCATTACTCGTAAGCCAACAAAAGCTATGCTAAGCACCGGCTTGCCAACTAATTCCCAAGCTTTCATGCCTGCAGGCGGCATGTCAGGCGACTGTAAATTAATAAAAAAAATCCAAATGTAATGGCTCTACATAATGATTGTGCAGTCATTTAAGTTTTATTTAGCATTATTTTTTATTTGTACTTATCTTGTTTTCTGGTTTCAAGAGTAAAAGTCTCCAGATTCTCTATTCTATTTGTTTGCTTTCTGCTAAAACCAGAATTATAAAAACAAAAGTATAAAACTAGTAAGTTAGCTTTCTCCCGTCCCATGTGAATTAATACATTTGCAGCAGAAACTGGAATAAAAACACTTGGAGATTTTGAGTTTTTACAGTGTAAAACCATTATTAAAATAAATGGAGAAGAGTAAAGTAGGTAAAGTAAGTGCAGCGACGGCTCAGAAACATTTAAGCCTAAGAAGAAGAACAAAGTGCAGCAGTGCATTGTTGATCGAAGAAATGATGTGGGATCAATTTTGGAGACATTTAACAAAGGGAGGTGAAAGTATTGTCACAATATGAAAATAAAACAGAGGAAGCTGATAAAAATGAAGCAGAGCTAATAGCAAAGGCCTTTTATGGCGTATTAACTGAAAAACATTTGTTTTTTATGTGAAGAATAGGGAGGTTGTCTTATGATGTGCTTCACAGTGTTTCCACTATATAAATGCATGATAGGTATTTGTGAATCTAAATAGAAGGACAAACAGACAACGCAAGTGAATTTTATGAAAGCTTTTGCAAAAGGAGAGAACCCAGCAAACTGCTGCTTCCAGCCGTTCACTGAGCGCTCTGAAGACCCTTTGTTAGGGCTTTCTCTTTTATTACAAAGTAGAAAGTAGAAAAAGGAATGTGGAGGGAGGCAGATAGGAGTATCCCAAAGATACAAGTGGCTTCAAGGTCTGTACACAGCTGCAGCTCCAAAGTCTAACAAGTATGAGAGCTTTTCTCAGGATGTGAATAATAAATCTATTATAGCTACCAATGTAAGAATGATAACAAAACATAATTATTCTAACATTCCCCCTGTTTATAATTCTTACGTAGTAACTATGCAAAAAATAGTAAAAAAGAAAAAGAATAGATTACACATGTTATACAAGAGTTGTAGAATACATAATATATAATATAAGAAGGATAGAAAAAAGAAATGTAAAAGAAACATTGAAAACCAAATGCATATAATGTGGTGTTAATAATATAATAATGTTGAATGTAAGAATGAGAACACAGAAAAAAAACAACAACCAAAAACAAACAAACAGCAGAAAATCAAGTGCAGTTATCATCACTAACACCATTTGTTTTCACATTTCAGTGTAGGAGTCATCAAGCAAATGATTGAATCTGTTTATTAATTTACAAGACATCATCTCATGTACTCATTTTCCAGTCATCTTCTTTCTTCTGGAGCAACATGTAGTCCTCATCTGTGTCAGAGATTACCCTGACCAACTGATAGCTGAGCAGAGCAGTGTTAAATGTTTTTAACAGCATGCTTTGAAAACATAAAATGATGCAGGTTGTGAACAGACAGAATAGGATCAGTCCAGTCAAGATGGGTGTTCCAATGTTAAACAAAAGCTGCCACCAGAGTCTGGAGGTCAGCCAAGAAAGAAAGTCAAAAGTTTGTGAGCCCTGAGTTGCACTGTCCACAGAGTTCTTAAGCTCTTCCAAATCATGCAGGGCATCATGAATAGTTCCACCAGTTTCTCTTTCATCTCATGTTGAACCTATGATCTTGCAGACGCTTCCTTGAGAGGTTGTGAGAAAAGCCAATACAACACGGTTTTCAAAAGCATGTAAGCTCCATCTCCACACAGGAAGTACCAGTCAGCCATCACCCGTTGACCATAGTCTCCTGGCACTATGGCGCTGCAACGAGCTTTCTTCTGTCGTCCTCTCGTCTGCTGAGTGATGTCAAACGAACCTCCTTTCCTGAAGCAAATTGTGACAGTCTGGATTGTCGTTCCAGATGCTGCATCCTGAGGTTGGCTCCTGACCTCTGCAGGCGATGCAGTCGATGTATTCCGGTGTTGTTTCGCAGAAGGTGTAAACTGTGTTACACAGGTTCCATGGGAGCATTTATTTTACATTGATAGTTTCAAAACAATAATTTAAGTGGCAAATTAAATATTTGCATATAACTTAACATTTGACAACTTCCTTCAAGTGATGTGAAAAAAAAGCTGTGTTCCCATTTTGGTCCAAGATCAATAAGATATCAATCAAATCAATCAAATTTTATTTGTATAGCACTTTCAGCTACAAGGCATTTCAAAGTGCTTTACATCATAAACACAAAACACAAAGGCATGCAACATAGAATAAAATACCAAGTTTTTTTTTTTTTTTCTTCCCTCTCTTTCCCTTTCTTCCCCCTTCCCTTTGACACGGAATTTAAGCGCCTGTTACAGCCGGACTCCGCCGTCCGTTTAACCACGGGTATTCGCCGGGCCCCGTTGCCCACAACAGGAAAAAAAAAAAAAAAAAAATTACATACATATCCACAAAATCAAATCCATACATATTACATTTCAAATGCAACTCTAAACAGGTGCGTTTTTACTCCCACAGTCCGTATTTATATGGATATCATTGAATACTTTTACGAGGGCAGTCTCCGTGCTGTGGTGAGCACGAAAACCAGACTGGAAAGTGTCAAAGCAGTTGGTCATCATGAGGAAACTATTTAATTGTTTACACACAGTTTTTTCAATAACTTTGCTGATGAATGGGAGGTTTGAGATTGGCCTGTAATTCTGCAATAGTGATTTGTCCAGGTTGTTCTTTTTTAACAGTGGTTTGACTGCTGTTTTCAAAGCCTGGGGGAAAACACCTGATGTAAGCGATGAGTTTACGATTGGATCAGATCAGTAGCAATAACAGGCAGGACTTTGTTAAAGAAATGTGTGGGTAGGACATCCAGACAGCAGGAGCTTGAACTTAATTGATTTATAATTTCTTTTAGAGTTTTATAATTAAGTAGTTTAAAATGGGTCATTTTTTTCTGTATTTTGTTTTGTTTTGGTACAGAAATGGTTCTGGCTTTAGAGTTGATGTGCAGATTAATCCTCTGATTTTTTGGATTTTCTCTGAAAAGAAATCAGAAAACGTATTACAGGCAACATTAGATTGGAATTCAGGTGGAAACGTCACAGGAGGGTTTGTGAGCCTGTCAACTGTTGCAAATAAAGTTCGAGCATTATTGATGTTTTTGTTTATGACATCTGCAAAGAAAGCCTCCCTTGCATGTTTAGTGTTAAGTGATAGTTACGTAGTCTTTCTTTATAGATGTCATTATGAACGTAAGTTGAGTTTTACGCCATTGTCGTTCTGCCCTGCGGCAGAGTTTGTCTTGCAGACCGAACTATTTGTGCATTTCTCCATGGAGATTTCTTTCTACCAGTCAAAACCTTTACTTTAATTGGGGCAATGGAATCAATGATATATGAAACTTTAGACTGAAATCATCTAACAACTGATCTACATCATTACAGCTTAAGGGTGAGGAGGAAGAGTAGATTTGATTAAATGTTTCTGCTGTGTTTTTCTGTGAAAGAACGTTTTGTGACAGTAGCTGTTTGTCCAAGTGGGTCAAAGAATAAAGAACCTTCAAAGATAACAGCGAAGTGATCCGACAGGCGACATCAGTTACAGAGACATTGGAAATATTCACACCCTTACTGATAACCAGGTCCAGTGTGTGTCCTTGAGTGTGTGTTGCTTGTTTAACATGTTGTGTTAAACCAAAATTTTCTAAAATATCAGAGAGCTTTTTTGCTCCTCTGTTTTCGGGTTGTCCACATGAATGTTAAAATCACCAACAATTATTAAACAATCATAATCAATGCATATGAGAGAAAGAAGATCATTCAAGTCAGTAAAGAAATTTTCCACATATGCTGGAGTTTTGTATAAAGTTAGTGTCAAAGTTTCGTTTGAAGCCTTTAACCTGAAATTCCAAGATACTCAAAAGATGTGAAATGACCGAAAGAGATTTTACTACAGTTTATGGTATTTTTAAATATAGAAGCCACGCCTCCTCCTTTTTTATGTTTTTCTGTTCTCACTTAAAAAATTGTAGTCAGGAGGCGCTGATTCAATGAGTACAATTTGGTCATTATCGTCATTCAACCATGTTTCTGTCAGAAACATAACATCAACATTATACTCGGTGATGAAATCATTAATTAACAGAGCTTTAGCACAGAGTGATCTGATATTTAAAAGAGCTACTTTAAGTGGCTTGGAGGCCAAAAGATTTTCAGTCTGAGGTTCCTTTAGGCAGGGGATCAATCTGAGGTTTGAATTAGGACCGCTGTATTTCATATTTCTGGTTTTTGTAAATTTTCTTGTAGTGATCCGGACAGGTAATGTCCTGTTCTGCAGAACCCGGGGGCCAGACACATTCTGGATGGAGACGGGTGTAAAGATAATATCTGGTCCCCGGCCTCAGACCTCAGAAACGCAGAGTGATGGATCCTCTGGGAAGTCAGGGGCAGGTTGCTTAAATGTATACTTGACAGGTGACTGATGCACAAACAATGAGCCCTGAGGCACACCCCGTGTTCGCAGCGTTTAAAAGGTGGGAGGCTGAGCTGCTTCTGCATCCAGCCTCAGACTCCTGGACTGACAGGTAGGTACTGACTGTTATCTTAACAACAAAACTCTGTTTAGATTTGGATTTTTTCAGGTCAGAAGCTTCCCTGCAGAAAAGCAAGATGTTTAGAGTTTTCTTCTTCTTCTTCCTCACCATCTCGATGGCAAGGACGGCGGCTGTTCCTCTGGTAAGTTGGAAGGGAGACAAATAAAACTAATTTGTTTCATCCAACATAGGGAAGCCTAATGTGTTTAGATATATTGGGTTTGCAATGCAGCATCAACAGCAAATATCCAAACCATCATGAAGCAGAAGAAATGTGGTTGACATTAAATGCTGAAATCTCTGTTTGTGTTGCAGAAAGCAGATGACAGTGAAAACCAAATCAGTGAGTAGAAAAAATAAAAGAAACCTGAAGTGAAACTGAAATCTCTGACATGTGGATTTCTTTCCTTCCTCCCACAGATGAGGACATGGATGTCACAGAAATCATCTCCAAAGCAAACGAAGGCATAAGTAAGAGAGCAATTTCACACAACCCAACAGCTTTGAATGTAATTTTATATTTGCAAGTCAAGACAAAAAAATAATCATCATCTATTAATAAATCGACTGATTCATTTCTCAGAAATTAGCTTAATGGTTTGCCTTTGTCAAATCTTCAAGCCTGATAAGAAACTGGATATTTTTTAATCTGCATAAGGAACTGTCCCTACATTTCACTAGTGATCAATCGGTTTATTTGCAGTCTGTACAATTTCTAACCAGGATAGCAAGCATTTTAAAAATATTGTAAAAGTATAAAACAATACATTGGTTCCTTGTGTGTAATAAGAATAAGTAGTAAAAGACTCTGTACTCTCCTGGAGTGCTTTCATTGGCCAGCTCAATGCAGCATGTCTTGTTCAAGATGCAGAGGTCAAAGAATACACAAAAATCCTTTGTGTCATAAGAATCAATGTTCTTCACTCTGTTGTGTGTTTTGTGTTTCTGCAGAGACTCCACTGGTCCACGGTGACATTGCTCCGAGCAAATTGAGGAACGCAGACCCAACCACCGCCACCGGCTGCAAATGGCCCAAAACTGGAAAATATGTCTACATTCCCGTCTACATCTCCAGATCTTACTGTGAGCAAAACCAGCACCTGAATAAACACACAAGACTTTAAAATAGATGCAAACTTTTCCAAGTTCCTTCATGTTTATTTCAGAAGGCAGAGGGAACAGTAGATGTCTGTGTTGGAGTTTGTTTTGTAGTTAGGACCTTGGTGTAAGATGTTTTGTTTTGCAGCCACGGCAGAGCGTAACATCATCATCAATGACCTGGTGAGCTTCCACGCCTCGACCTGCATTCGCTTTGTCTGGAGGACTTCAACACGGCAAAGGGACTTCCTTCACTTCTACTCAGGATCCGGGTAGGAACTCAGTCACATACCGTGACTTTTACTTCCACACATTTCCACTGATTTCCTCCTGATCCCCCGTCAGGTGCTGGTCCAACCTGGGCCGTCAGCGTGGAGCACAGTTTGTGTCTCTCAGGAAAAATGGCTGCATGCACTCCTTTGTGCGGCATGAGATCAACCACGCTCTGGGCTTCCACCACGAACATGTCCGCTCTGACAGAGACTCCTTCGTCCAGGTCCTCACCCAGAACATCATCCCAGGTCGGCTCAGTCACACAACCGTGGCTTAATGCTTCTATCTGCAGAACATCTTGGTTAGATCTGAAAACAGAAGTATTTTAAACAAGTCATACATTTCTGTATTTTGCACATTTGGACACAAATGAAAAAAAAACTATTTGCATTCAGATCCATTCAGCCATTCATAGGGAACTTAATACTTTCCAAATGACCAAAATCAGAGAACTCAGCAGGTTTTTGTGTGGGAAGTTTGGAAACTGACATTTAAACTGTAAGATCACATTGCCTCATGTTCTACTTTTATCTATTGCAATGGAAAAGTGACATTTTCTGAAATAAGGTGACAATTTAAAAAGTTAACTTTTTTCTTAATCAGGGAACGAACACAACTTTGAGAAGGTGCAGACTAACAACCTGGGCACTCCCTACGACTTCAACTCCATTATGCATTACTCCAAGTGAGTCTTGGCTTCAAAAATACCTTCTATTGTGTTACACACAGCTTGCTGTTTTCAGTCTGACTGTGACTGCAGATGCATTTTGTTCATCACTTCCTCCTTCTTCCAGGACCGCCTTCTCCAGAAACGGCCAACCGACTCTCCTTTCCAAAGCTAATCCTTCCCTCAACTTTGGAAGAGCCTCATCGATGAGCGTCAACGACATCGCCCGCATCAACAGGCTCTACGGATGCTGTGAGTAAAATATTGATCTTTTCAAACATTTCTCTAGCATTTCCAGCAGCTGTATGACTTACGGTACTTTTTCTCTCAGCTTAAGTTTCAACACCATAAAGGAGAAACTTCAGCTCGCCAGCTGACCTTCGGCTCTGACCTGCTCCTCTCTCAAAATCTCAGAGCTACAGAAACTCTTCCTCTGCTGTCTCATTTACTGCATTTAACTACTTAACTACATAACTGCTGAAGACAGTTGCTGAAGAAACAGATTTTTGGGTATTACATCTCAATCTGTTAATGTCAGAATACATATTGCTGCTTATTGGTGAAGGATTTCTTATCAAAAAAGGTTTTCTTTTATACTATGGTTTGGCTTTTTTTGCATCTGCTATAAAAAATGGAAAGGAATGTTTCAATTGAAGATAAATCTAAGGGGAATTTTGGTTAAGTAAATTATGTTGTGACATAAAAACTGTGTAAGATGGAAAGATGGACTGGACTGGTATAAAATATCTAAATAAAAGGCAATTATTCAAGAATGTACAATCTATGGAAATGTGAAATGTAAAAGTTCCCCAATTACATTTGGACTAAAAAGGTTTTTATCTACATAATGTTACAAGTTCTCATCCAACATGTTTTATTCTTGTGACCAACATGTTTTTTTCTGAAATTTAATGGTATTGTAATTCATGTAATCCATTCAATCAAGTACCAAATAAAATTTGATCATTCCAACATCAATGTTTCTTTCTCTCTGTAACAGTTGGACATTTGGGACAAAGATCAGGGTTTCCTTAGTGCAGCACCACAAAATAAAAGCCTCCACACTTTCAGTATGAAGTTGTTTAAAAATTAAATGCTAAAATAATGTAAAGCAGGTGAGATAAATAAAAGTATATATTCATAGACTATATTTGTGCTCTTATGCTAACCATACTCAGAGTTTTAAATGAGTTTAGATACAATAAAATGTTAATTCTTACTTTATTTTGAAGTAAGAATAAACATGGTTGTGACTTGTGAGACAGATGAGCAATGAAAACAAAAAATCAACTCCTCTATTTCCTCCTGCCATTGCCCTCTGAAGAAATGTTCCTCTCCTGGTCAAAAACCACCAATCAGAGCCAGGAGGAGGGGCTTAGCGCTGCTAATCATCCTCCTGTACTCTTTTAAATCTGCTATTGATTGAAAAGCAACTCCAAGTTACAAAAAACCTGTTTATCTACCATAATCTGTGGCTTTGCTAACTAGCAGGCTATGTTGCGGTGAGCCAGCATAGCCTGTAGTTTTGTAAAAAGCAAGAGGATGAGAGTGATGGACAGCGCTAAGACCCTCCTACTGCCTCTGATTTGCTTCTGCAGAGGATCTCGATTTTTCCACAGATTATCTGTTTTATGTGATACTGTCAGAACATAATGATAATATTAACAAGTATGTAAAAATATTTTTTCTATAAAAGTTACATTCTGGTGCTGTAAGTGATGAAACTTTTGTGATGGATACTCCTGTTACAAAGGATGTAGCTTTTAATTTGTTAGTTGAGATACAGAAACGCTGACTTACAAAATGCCAGTGTGCTTTGTGTCATAATATAAACATATTTCTGTTCTTTATGTGGTCAATATCATGACCTCCCTGCACAAATGTTCTAGAATGTTATTAGTCGATAACAACTCTACTACTTCCAATGAAAGAATAGGCAAAATAACAATGACAGGATAAAATAAGCAATGAAAGCAGAAGAAATATTGACTGAATCGCCCTAATCCTCCAGCTCCAAGGATTAAAAGAAAAGGAAAACAAACGAGTTTTCAGAAGAGATTTAAAATCACCTGGGAGAAAACAGCCCAACATTTATTTCACTTTCTCATCTGGAAGAGCTAAAAGCATTTTGTTTTCAGTTGGACTTCTGTTTTTTCCATTTTGTATTTTTGTAAAAACAGATTTGCTTCTATGTTCACGTGAGCTGCATGTTGTTAAAAGCTGCTACATTGTGCAAAGACGGGACCAAACAGTGATGCACTTCACCTGCAACTTGTAACAGCACTGGTTTATTTTGGGAACAGATTGTCCCATCTGGAATAATGATGGATAAAAAAGCTTGGTCAGCAGTTTCTTGTGTCAGACGGGATCTGAGCCTCAGCTGCTCCGTCAGGTAAACGGCTCTCTGACTCTTCTTTAACTCCCATTTGTTTTCTTCATCATGTTTACATGCTTTCAAACTGAAACAGAAAGAAAGCATATTTTCTTTTCGTGTCACGATGAAGCTTCAGGACCTTCATCATGATCCCGGTTTTTCTGTCCCTTCTCTTCAACTCAGTGGAAACGTCGACACGGTAAGTTTATGATGGGATCAGTTCGTTTTACTGATTCACCTCACAGCTTAGACAAAACCCAAGATTTATGAAAGGCTGTTCTTCGTTTTGATTGTATTTATTTTTTAAAAAAGAAAAGTTTCAACATGTAAAGACCAAAATGACGCAGTTTTCTTCCATCTGTGTTCCAGAGTCCTGTAGTAGAACCTGCTCAGTATCCCAGTGAGTTTGAAACAAAGATCAATTTTATCTGACACAGCAGAGGCATAAATTTAACCAAAGGTTCTGGCAACATTTCTTTCTCAGAAGAGTTTATGGATATCTTTAAAAGCATCCCACAACCACAAGCTGACAAAGGTGAGACACAAGCTCACAAAACAAAAACACCCAGCAGATAATAATGAGAAAAACGTATCATTTTAACTCTAATCCTTAAAATAACAACAAATACGCATTTTTTTGATGTCAGATGAATTTAAAATTGCAGTCTTGTTTTTGCATTCCTGTCTGTGTTTGTCTGTCATTTGCTGTGTCGCAGAGCCAAAGCGATATGATGACATTGCTATGCCAAAAATCTTAAAGAGGAATGCAGACCCGTGCACCATCACAGGCTGCAAGTGGTTCAAATCCGGAGAGTACGTCTACATACCGTACTACATCGACACTAATTACTGTAAGCATCATGTGACAAAAACAGGCAAAAAAACTGACAGCTGAAGTTAAAATGACTAAACCCTCTGTTGAAACTTTAAGTTTTTTCAAAGATTTCTCAGGTGCTGTTAAACAGATCAATGATGCTTCAGTATGACTTTTCCAAACATCCTGGTTTTTATTTTGGATTCTTAAAAATCCAATTATTACCCTCTAAAGAACTGGCCTATTGATTTAGCCAAAGTGCAAACCACTGCTGTGAAATCATGTGCTTTCACTTGCATTCAGTCAATCGACAATAGAGAGACATTAGGGGCAGGCTTTCATCAAATCTCATTTTGACAGGTGCCACGCCCCTTTTACAGGAAGTCCCGCCTTAGATGAACGGAAGTCCCGCCTTAGATGAACGGAAGTCCCGCCTTAGATGAACGGAAGTCCCGCCTTAGAACACCGGAAGTCCCGCCTTAGATGACCGGAAGTCCCGCCTTACACCCACCCCATCCCTCCCTTCCTCCCTTTCGAATGTGACGAGGTGCCTCCTCCTCCTCCTCCTCCTCCTCCTCCTCCTCCTCCTCCTCCTCTCCTCCTCCTCCTCCTCCTCCTTCTTCTCCTCCTCCTCGTCCTCCTCCTCGGCCTCCTCCTCCTCGTCCTCCTCCTCCTCCTCCTTCTCTTGATTTTTTCTTTTTTAAAGAGTAATACCAATACAACAACAGTTATTTAATCAAGAAAAATGTATATAATTATATACTATGCCTACTGAAGTTTAAATAGATTTGGAATGGAGATGTTACTTCTGATTCTGTGACTGGCCTACGACTGGGGTCTGAGCTGGGGGCTTGATCAATATAGGTACGGCCTGTGAAATCCCTTCGGGGGTCGTTCTCAGTGACATATGGTCTGTGTGTTAGGTTTTTCTGTTTTCTCTCTGCTGAATTCAGAAAATGCCGTATATCTGACTTTCTTTTTAAGAGTAATACAGCACCAACAACAGTTATTTAATCAAGTAAAATGTATATAATTATATACTAAACCTAGTGAAGTTGAAATAGATGCCGGAGATGTTGCTTCTGATTCTGTGTCTGTGTTCAGCCAGGCCTACAACTGGAGGTCTGAGCTGCGATACGCAGGGCCTGCGAGAGAAGGAATGTACTAGTTGCATACTTGCAAACTTGCAGGATGCAGACAGAATGATAAATTAGCCACCTCGGGGAATTCAGAGCGATACAAATGACAAATTAGCCACCTCGGGGGAATTCAGAGCAAGGCCCTCATGAACCCTGGTGGTTCATGAGGGCAAACCAGACCACATCTGGTTTCTCTGTTTTTCTCTCTGTTTATTTTTTTAAGACAGAAGAAATGTTTAGAAACACCCGCTCTCCTCCTGTCATACGATATTACAACAGGCTTCTGATTTTTCACAAGTAAAGCTCCTCAGCTGCGTCGCAGCGGGTCAATGCAGAGGGGGGAGTGCTAATTGCCTTGTTGTGTGTCTGGGGCAGTCGTGAGGGAAAAAAAAAAAGCCCCTGCCCTCTGCAAATACATACGTCTAAAGAAAACCTGTTATTTAACTACATTATTTATGGTAGCATGACTAGTTAGTACTGACTACAAGTTTGTGATTTCTTTCATGCTTTCTCCAAAATAGTAAATGCCGGTTTAAACACATTTGAAACTCATAGATTTTTCTGTAACACTCACTAGTGTGATACATTTCAGTAAATGTTTCTCATTTGTACATGTACTTCTTAAGAATATGTGACTGTTTGTAAGCAGGCCAACGGGAGGTTATTCAAATTAAACTTTTAACTTTCCTTGGTTAAAGAATTTGTCCAGAATTTTCCAAAATTTATCCTCGCATCATTGTAAATGCTACTTTGGTTCAATTTTTTTCCTGCTGCTGAATCAACACTGATCTTCCCAGAGCTTCATGCTTTCTCCAAAATAGTAAACGCCGGTATAAACACATTTGAAACTCATACATTTTTCTCTGTAACACTCGCTAGTGTGAAACATGTCAGTAAAAGTTTCTCATTTGTAAATTTATTTCTTAAGAATATGTGACACTTATTAAACTGACCTTACTGAGACTACTCATATTTAAGTTTTAGCTTTCCCCAGAGTTGAAAGTTTTTTTTTCTCTCTTTCTTTCTTTATTTTTTCTTAACACTGCGCAACTACGCTCCGACATGGTAAATTATTTTGTTACCTTTATCATTATCCACTACTTTTGTCTCTAACTTATATGCTGTATGTTTCTCCCCCATGATGCTTTTTTTCCTCCATCCATCATTTTACACACTTGAGTGTGTTCAATAACGAAATATAGTTGTTGAATTTTCCGTTACTGAAGCTTATAAATGATCAATGTAAACTTTCAGTCTGTATTCAGATAGTGAATACAATTCCTATTATTTAGAGTTGATGCGTGCACTTGGATTTCTATCAATTTATTGAATGATGGTCTGCGTAAACATTTATCAAACTGAATGGCCATTCAGGTTTCATATAATTTTTTTATTTTGGTTTCTGTTGCACAACTTCAAATATATGCTGGCTATCAACCAACCATTCAATCAGTGATTTTTTTTTTTTTTTTTTAAAAAAATAACCCCTCTCACATCTTCTGACAACTAGCCCAACTTATAATAACATTAACTAAGTTTGCTAATGGTGCACTTTACCTAAAAACAAATATTAAAAAAAAAACATACTCACTACACAGCCCTTCTCCCAGAGTTGGTCACAACATGGTGATTGTTTTTTTTTTTACCGTTAAAATTATCTACAGCTTTTGTTCCTTGCTTCTCATGATGCTATCTGTTCACTAATGTTCACTAATGTTCACCTCTTGTAAATGATAATTATTAACGAACAATATGAACCATCAGCATGTGTTAAAGAAGATCATATCAGCCAGATGAAGTAAAAATATCATGATACTCAAAGCAATCAAAAATATATTGATCTGAAAGGTAATTTCTCCTTTTCAGGGAGCTTAGACTGAATGAAAGGAATTATTGAAATATACGACGAAATATTTAATTTTTAGAATTTCGATAATAGAACTTCAACTATGAATTGAAAGATTACATTGTATTTATTAAGTGAAGATCACTTAATAAATCAACTGTTAATTAGTCATCATACTATGTAAATGACTAACAAAATTTGAACAAACAAGAAACTTGACTACCTCAAGGGATTTCTCACATTGGAGAATCAACTGTCTGATTTTCTTTAGCCCACTAAATTTAACCTTACCAAAGCTCTGCAGTAAAGCAAACAGGTACTTAGTTTGAAGCCAGAATCAGATGCCTTCAGCCTTCTGCTGAACCTGGACTTTGGCCGCTCTCGGTGTAAAATAAAACATCAGACTTTTTAAAAAATTGTCCGAGTGAACATCACTTAATTATCATCAACTAGTTGTTTATACTCATCTTAAACCATTGGCAGGAATCTTTGGATAAAACACACAAACAATCAAAAAAAAAAGCTTTATCAGTTAATCTATTTAAATTGAGTCCACGCAACAACAAAAAAATAAAAAATAAAAAGTGAACTATATAAAAGTAGTGAGGATGTTGTGTGCTAAATGTTTCACATTTTAACATGCCCAGCAGACACCACACCCTTTCTGCTCAAGCAAACCACAAGGTTTTGAACAGGACAACTATGTCAAAAATAAAAAAAAAATGAGATCGTGTATCTTTATTGTATGTAGCAAATATATTGCTGCTGGTGCTGCTGCTGCTGTAGGTAGAAAATAAAAGAAGTTTTGCAGAGAATAATATTCTGGATGAGTTTAAGAATATTCTTTGCCAAAATTACACAGTGTAACTACACTTGTATTTTATATGTTGCAGTAATTGAATCTTTTGAGGCAATTGGTTTGCATAAATTTAAGTAAATCCAACCTATTTTCCTGCTCTACATACTTAGCTAGCAATTTGCCAGTTAGCTTCCCAGTCTGAATTTCTGTGCAACGTCTTTATTCAGTCAACTCTTCTATCCTGTACTCCAATTCTATTCCAGAACTCCGATATTCTACATCCATTTTGTGAATGTTTTGCTTGCTTGTTGATCTTCAGCATGCTCTGAAGGCAGTATCTGGTTTCTCTTACTTTAAACCGCCCAACTTGCACCTGATTGGCACTTTAGCCTTTTGATTCCCTCCCAGTGAGGCGGTGCTTCACAAAGCAAATTGATTGTCAATCTGTTTGCTCTCTGCCTGGTGGTTGTTTCAGAAGATGAGGAAACATGGTGACTGAGGTTTACAGCCAACTAGCCAAATTATGCAGCTTTTTTTTTAGTAGATAGCGGTCCTAAAACTACATACCTTTAAAAATATGAACAAATATGTTCAATTCCTTAATTATTTGATTCATGGGTGATACAAGTTTGGTCATTTGGAATGCAACTCAAGGACTGTGGCTTCTTAATGTAAGTGTTTCTGCTACTGGACAAGAAACAAGGTTAAAAGATGACAGTGGTATTTACTGAGAGCAAGACTATGTCTAGTTATCAGGACAGACTGAGACCTGTAAAAAAACTGTTGGATCCATATGACACAATTATGATCTTAATATGACAGAGGAGGGAACCGGTTATCTGCTCCAACAATGTATTAGCCTTCAAGGAAATCATTCTGGATACAAAGAGCAGAAATATCTCAACATCAGATTATTATTATTGTTTTTACTCTTATATCAGTGATTTAAAACATTTTTTAAATTTTTGATACCATGCGGTGCCATGCAGTACCATGTGGTCAACCGCAAAGTTGTGCGTGAATGTAAAAGTCAATTATTTTTGTCACCCAAAGAAAATTGTAATGTGTTTATTATGAGTAGGATTAACCGAGCTGAAGGGAAAACAAAGAAAAAAGGAGAAATAAATATTCAGCGATACAGAATTGACTCAGCAAATATGAACCTAGGAAATTATTGAAACCTTCAAGAATTTTATGTGGCGTAAGATATTTAAGAAAAATAATCCTGATTCCATACTCATGAATTTCTTTATCTGGTTGTTATCTCTAAAATACGTTTTTATGTTGAACCCCAGACATCTCACCTCTTTCCCACAGTTTTTTACACTTTGTTCCACTACTTATAGTCAATGTTTTAAAAAAAATAAAAAACCCAGTACAGAGTTTTGAAGCGATGGAGGAAATTTACGTCAATATGGAACCTGTTGAACAAAGTGCATCTCATCCCACAGGTAAGAACAAAGTTACAGAAAATATAGTATGTATTTAATTTAATTACATTTTGCTAAGGCTCAGGTTTCTGTTCAGGTTTCTGTTCAGGTAGCAGCAGCTCCAAAGAGAGGCTCTGCCTCGGTGTGGCCGTATCTTTGGGAATCCTGAACGTTTTCCTTTTGACCGAACTCATCGCCCTCAGTGTACACAGTGAGTCTTGTTATAGTCATCTTAAAGATGTAAAATGAGTACATTTTATGTTTCTGTTATAAAAAAATGTCATTGATTCCTTTCTGAAATCGAACTGATGAATTAGCAAGGGTATAAAATCCTTCTGTTTTAGACTTTTTAGACTTTGTATACTGTAAATTATGTTGTACAAGATAGTGTGACTCATATCTTTTGCTTCGTAAATAAAAATTAAGATCGTAATTTTTGACAACAGCTTCTTAATATTGCAAGGGATGACCTTTGCCAGCTCAGACACCAGGCAATGGTATATGGGAAAATGCACAGTAAATTTTGTAAAGTGTAAATTTTGATGTTACAGAGAAAAACACCAATCTCTGCTTTCATCAACACATAAAACATTGCTCATCATTTCTCTTCAGTTGTACAAATTGTAACCTTTCTTAATTTAATTCAGTTGATTTTAAAATGCAAATTTTACGATAGGTAATCTAAAGACAGTTTACAAAAAAACCCAAAAGTAATTTTCCATTCTACTTATCAAACAGCGCAGCAATTTAAATGTATTATTTAAGTCAGTAAAAAACAAACAAACAAGCATAAAAGTTAAGTAATCGGAGTTTAAAAAAAAATTGCAGATTGCATCATGTCATTGACTTGTCATTGACTTGACTTGTTTATATGCTTCTTCCTCTTCAAATTACTGTTATCCTATCATTACCGATTTTATCCATATTTTCAGGGAAAGCCTGTGGAACCAACATGTACGATTGCTACCTTTCTTCTTTGTTGCTTTCATAGAGTAGGAACACCACAAAATGAATAACCTCACCGACTGAACTTTGAAATGAATAAAAAGTCATTCGGTTAATCATTCAGATACTCAGAATTATTTGAATTTCTTTCTTAGACAGGAACCCAGTTCCTCCATTATTATTATCATCATCATCATCATCGTCACAGTTCTGATTACAGACACTCTCAGTGAGTGCCGGTTGGAGACTGACTCTTTCCATCTTTAAGATGACTAGAACAAGCTCCTCACTGTTGAATCCATGGTGTCTGCATCACTTTATTACAAATGATAGTAAATAATTGGACATGTAGAAATATAATTTTACCAAGATAGAGCTTGAGCCGCTGTTACTGGACACAACTGGAGTTCCATAAAGTCAGGCAGTAAAAGTCACATTAAGACACAATCAGAACTTATCATGCTAAACAGATCCTTCGCACAAAAACCATCCTCCAACGTTTGTTTATCATGTCAGAGTTTTAACAAGAAAGAAAGAAAAAACACAGAGTCCAACCGGTAAAATTGTTCCTTTATAAATCACAACGGTTGAAAGTGTACATTTTATCTTTAGGCTTTTATGCAACAACGTGCTAATAAGCTACGTTATTTGTCGTTAGTTAATAGTATCATTCTGAACACGACATCTAAACGTCGATCAGTACTGGACCTGGTCTTCTTTTCTTCTGCAGCCCCTGGAATAATAGCAACAACTGATCTCTGCTGTTCCTTAGGACCAAAATCTCCCTGTAAGGAGAAAAAACAAAATCAAAGTTTTGTTTCTTTTACATTGTTGTTTTTAGCGCACACAAATGATAGAGTACTTAATAAATTTTAATAAAAGTCTTCATTTAGATATATTATATTTGTTTAGACCAGAAAGGAAAGTTATTACGTAGTTATACGCTACAATTCAAAAGGGAAAAGTTTTTTAAAGTTTTGACAAACCTTAAAGTCTTTTCAGCTCGTGGAGGATCCGTTTCAAGTTATCAGTGAAGTTATCAGTGAAGTTATCAGTGAAGTTATCAGTGAAGTTATCAGTGAAGTTATCAGTGAAGTTATCAGTGAAGTTAGCGTTCACGGAGGGAAACTTGTTGCTGTTCTGCTCAGTCAGAATGTTGCTGATGTCAGAAAAATCTGCTGTCATGTCATGAGCTGGAAACAAAATAAATAAATAAAATCAACAAACGTGTTTGCAAAAACAAGTTGCATCGTATTTTCACTTAAAACTTACAAAATAATTTCATGATTTTGGCAAAAGTGCCAATCAGGTGTAAAATCTGCTGTAGAATTTAAACTGAGGTAAACGCTGAACAAAATCGTTTGAAAAAAAGAAAGAGGACAACCCTAAATGCTGCAAATGCAAGCATTGCTGAAAATAATTCAAACTCATGTAACATCGTGTAATGTTTCAGCTCTCTGCATCACTTTGAGTAACCAAGCTTTATTCTTTTTTATACCCTTGCTAATTCATCAGTTCGATTTCAGAAAGGAATCAATGACATTTTTTTTATAACAGAAACATAAAATGTACTCATTTTACATCTTTAAGATGACTATAACAAGACTCACTGTGTACACTGAGGGCGATGAGTTCGGTCAAAAGGAAAACGTTCAGGATTCCCAAAGATACGGCCACACCGAGGCAGAGCCTCTCTTTGGAGCTGCTGCTACCTGAACAGAAACCTGAACAGAAACCTGAGCCTTAGCAAAATGTAATTAAATTAAATACATACTATATTTCTCTGTAACTTTTGTTCTTGAGATGCACTTTGTTCAACAGGTTCCATATTGACGTAAATTTCCTCCATCGCTTCAAACTCTGTACTGGGTTTTTTATTTTTTTTTAAACATTGACTATAAGTAGTGGAACAAAGTGTAAAAAACTGTGGGAAAGAGGTGAGATGTCTGGGGTTCAACATAAAAACGTATTTTAGAGATAACAACCAGATAAAGAAATTCATGAGTATGGAATCATTATTTTTCTTAAATATCTTACGCCACATAAAATTCTTGAAGGTTTCAATAATTTCCTAGGTTCATATTTGCTGAGTCAATTCTGTATCGCTGAATATTTATTTCTCCTTTTTTCTTTGTTTTCCCTTCAGCTCGGTTAATCCTACTCATAATAAACACATTACAATTTTCTTTGGGTGAAAAATAATTGACTTTTACATTCACGCACAACTTTGCGGTTGACCACATGGTACTGCATGGCACCGCATGGTATCAAAAATTTAAAAAATGTTTTAAATCACTGATATAAGAGTAAAAACAATAATAATAATCTGATGTTGAGATATTTCTGCTCTTTGTATCCAGAATGATTTCCTTGAAGGCTAATACATTGTTGGAGCAGATAACCGGTTCCCTCCTCTGTCATATTAAGATCATAATTGTGTCATATGGATCCAACAGTTTTTTTACAGGTCTCAGTCTGTCCTGATAACTAGACATAGTCTTGCTCTCAGTAAATACCACTGTCATCTTTTAACCTTGTTTCTTGTCCAGTAGCAGAAACACTTACATTAAGAAGCCACAGTCCTTGAGTTGCATTCCAAATGACCAAACTTGTATCACCCATGAATCAAATAATTAAGGAATTGAACATATTTGTTCATATTTTTAAAGGTATGTAGTTTTAGGACCGCTATCTACTAAAAAAAAGCTGCATAATCTGGATAGTTGGCTGTAAACCTCAGTCACCATGTTTCCTCAACTTCTGAAACAACCACCAGGCAGAGAGCAAACAGATTGACAATCTGAAGCAGCATCCTTGAAACCAGAAGATCCAGGAACAACCGTCAGCTGTGAGGATGTTTTTGAACCTAGAAGAGACGAAGAAGTCAGAACGCTGGTGACCAAAGGTGCCGCGGGCATTGGGAAAACAGTCTTGACACAGAAGTACATTTGGACTGGGCTGAAGGTAAAGCCAACCACAACATACAGTTTATCTTCCCATTCACCTTCCGAGAGCTCAACTTGCTGAAATCTCAAAACATCACCTTAGTGGGACTCATTCATCACTTCTTTCCTGAAATCAGAAAAGCAGGAATCTGTAGCTTTGAAGAGTTCCAGATTATGTTTATCTTCGATGGTCTGGATGAACTTCAACCTCCTCTGGACTTCCACTACACTCCGGTTCTGACAGATGTAGAACCCTCCTCAGTCCACACGATACTCGTAAACCTCATCAGAGGGAAGCTACTTCCCTCAGCTCGTCTCTGGATAACCACACGACCCGCGGCAGTCCATCAGATCCCTATTCAGTATGTTGACAGTGAGACAGAAATCAGAGGTTTCACAAACCAGCGGAAGGAAGAATACTTCAGAAAGAGACTCCAAGACAAGGAACTGGCCAGTAAAATCATCTCTCATATTGGGACTTCAAGAAGCCTCAATACAATGTGTCACATTCCTGTTTTCTGTTGGATCACTGCTACAGTTCTGGATCAGGTCCTGAAAGATAAAGAGAAAACAGAGCTGCCCAACACCCTGACTGAGTTGTATATCCATTTCTTGGTTGTGCAGGTCAAACAGGACAATGCCAAGTATCGCAAAAACGTTTTGACTGATGGCATCTGGAATTCAGAGACTGAGAAATCTTTCTTTCAATGGGAAAACTAGCCTTTGAGCAGCTGGAAAAAAGAAACCTGCTCTTTTATGAAGAGGACCTAAAAGAGTATGGCATTGACATAAACACTGCCTCGACTTACCCAGGAGTCTTTATAGAGACTTTCAAGGAAGAAAGCATACTGAACCAGAAAAGGCTGTTTTGTTTTGTCCATCGGAGCATTCAAGAGTTTCTGGCTGCACTTTATGTCTTCTTGGTGTTCATGAAGGCTGGGACAATCTGGTGAAAAGTCGCAGTGCTTTGCAACCCGAATCTAAATTTAAACAGTTTTACCAGAGTGCAGTTGACAAGGCTTTGGAGAGTCCAGATGGATACTTGGACATGTTTACCCCGCTTTCTCTTGGGGCTTTCACTGAAAACTAACCAAGACCTCCTGCAAGGCCTGTGGAAAAAGACCAAAAATGTTCCACAGGTTCAAAAAATGCTTATCCAACACATCAAGAAAAATATCAGGGATAGTCCTTCAGTTGAGAAAAGCATCCGGATGTTTCACTGGCTGAGTGAACTGAATGACCATTCCCTAGAGGAAGAGATTCAACAGTACCTGAGGAGAAGTCCTGGAAAAAGACCTCACCTCTTCTCAGTGGTCAGCACTGATTTTTGTCTTGTTGTCTTCACAAAAAGTGTTCGATGTTTTTGACTTTAAGAAGTTCTGCAAATCAAAGGAAGCCCTTCGGTGGCTAACACCAGTGATGAATGCATCAAAAAGTCTCTGTATGTATCACACAAAGTTCAAGAAAGTTTTACTATTTATTTAAAAGAAAAAGTAAAAAGTATTTATCTGGAGCTTATCTTTCAGGGTTTAGCTGTAACCTGTCGCAGAGAAGCTGTATATTCCTGGTGCCAATGCTAACCGCTGAGAACTCTTGCCTCAGAGAGTTGGACCTGATTGACAATGACCTGCATGATGAAGGAGTAGATTTGCTTTCTTATGGACTCAGGAGTCCAACGTGTAGACTGGAGGTTCTCAGGTGAGTATTTGGAAGATTGAGGAAATAAACAATAACATTATTGTTCCATTCTTTGTATTTTTAATAAGAAAATTTAATACCACTGAAACAACTGAGAACTGGCCATTTCCTAAGATGAAAAGAGGCCGGTTTGCCTATTATCCATCCGTCCATCCATCCATCTATCCTCCGTCTGTCCGTCCAACATCGTCTTCTGCTTATCCAAATTTGGGTCATGGCTGAAGCAGCCTAAGCAAGGGGCATAGACGTCCCTCTCCCCAGCTCTTTTGGGGGAATCCAAATGTGAGGAAAACATAGTCTCTCCAGTGAGTCCTGGGTCTTCCACTGGGTCTTGTCTCCATGGGACATGCCCAGAACCCCTCACCAGGTAGGGATCCAAACCAGATGCACAAGCCATCTCAACTGGCTCCTCTCAATGTGGAGAAGCAGTGATTCTGGTCTGAGCCCCTCCCAGATGTCCAGCCAACTCTATCTCTCAAACAGAGCCCAAGCACCCACTGAGGAAGCTTAGAAGCTTCCCAAAGCTGATCGTGGATGATCAATAAACTGAGAGCGTCACCTTTTGGCTCAGCTGTCTCTATACCACAAGAGACCGGCACAGAGTGTGCATTTCTGCAAATGTAGTACTAGTCCACCTGTGCACCTCCCATTCTATGTTTTCCATCATTTGTGAACAAGACCCATAGACACTTAAATTCCTCCATTGCAGGGGTGGGCACTCCAGGTCCTCGAGGGCCAGTCTCCTGCAACTTTTATCTCTACTTCAACACACCTGAGTCAAGCACTGATTTTTGTCTTGTTGTCTTCACAAAAAGTGTTCGATGTTTTTGACTTTAAGAAGTTCTGCAAATCAAAGGAAGCCCTTCGGTGGCTAACACCAGTGATGCATCAAAAAAGTCTCTGTATGTATCACACAAAGTTCAAGAAAGTTTTTACTATTTATTTAAAAGAAAAAGATAAAAAGTATTTATCTATATATATATATATATATATATATATATATATATATATATATATATATATATATATATATATATATATATATATATATATATATATATATATATATATATATATATAGTGGATAAAAATCAGAGGAAAGCCGTTGTGGTAGATGTAGCAATACCAAGTGATTGCAACATCAGGAAAAAGGAGCACGAAAAACTGGGAGAAATACCAGGGCCTCAGGGAGGAACTGGAGAGGGCCTGGAAGGTGAAGACCACAGTGGTGCCTGTGGTCATCGGGCCCTCGGGCAGTAACCCCCAAACTGGAGCAGTGGCTACAACAGATCCCAGGAACAACATCAGACATCGTCCAGAAATGTGCAGTCCTTGGCACAGCCAAGATACTGCAGGACCCTCAAGCTCCCAGGCCTCTGGTAGAGGACCCGAGCTCAGAGGATAAGAACCACCCGCGGTGGGTGAGAAGGGAATTTTTATATATATATATATATTATATTATTATATATATATATATATATATATATATATATATATATATATATTTATATCTATATCTCTTTTCTCTCTTTAGATTATATAATTTTAGCCACTTATTACCCAACATTTTATTTAAAAGTTATGAGTCATTAACTTATTCGAACATATAAAAATGAAACATGTTAAACCCACAGTCTCTTATGCTTTGCCATGTTAGAGTTTAATGTAGAATGTAAGTTAATTTAAGTTTAGTTAACTTAGTCTGAGAAAACATCAGAGATCAATGAATTACTATCAGTTTGTTGATCCTAATGCTGAGGTGTGAAGTCAGCGAGCAGCCCTCTTCTCATTTTAAGCCTAAGTGAGATAAGAGGCTGGATAATGTCCAGGTCGGTACCAAAACTCTGATCGCTGACCCCCCAAACATACAGCCAAAGGATCACAGCACCAAAGTGGTGTCATTTCTTTTGTAATTGTTCTACCAAGTAATCAATACATTGAAAAGAAAGAAAAAAAATGTTGTCATCTGTTGCTTTCTCTGTATAATTTCCCCTTACTTTTGCCCAATTTTTCCCTAATGAGGACATGGCTGCTTCTCCTACTTCTACCCCATTTAGTCTGTATGAGTGAATTAATCCAGCCATGTCTTCTATCCACTTATCGGGGTCCTCTGCAACATGTGTTATTCCTTCCACATCCTTCCTGGCCTCTTCTAAAGTCCAGGGTCTGAACATAAATGTGTGGTGACTGGCCATCTCTAGGATTTGGGTTTGGGACCTGGATCATTGGATATTGTTCTGTACCGTCAAAACTGTTCAAAACTTTTGGCTGTTTGTACTGCCTGAGATTATATGAATGTCCCTGATTACTGGAACCTGCGCCTTCCTTCTCATATAGCAACGGTGGGTAGACAGGAAGGGCTGGATAAAGTGTATTTGGAGTGAGAACTGACAGTGGATCTGTGGTCAGCTCAGCTGGTGGTGATTTTGCAGGAGTGAGAGTTGGAGCCAAGGGGAGCGCTGCCTGTGTGCGCGGAGGAGGGGCCTGCATTGCACCTAGTATGGGCTCGTTATCTTCCGGCTTTACAAACAAAGTAGTGGCTTCCTCACATTTACTCCCTTTGTCTTTGTTTTTTCTAATTTGTTCTCTCCTTTCTTTAGTTGCATCTAACCATTGTTTAGCACATTTCAGTTCTTCCTCCTTTCTTTCTCTCCTCCTTCCTTGTTTTTCAGCTACGCTTTTTTCTAATATTCCCACTAAAGTTTGCCATTGTTCAATTTTTAATTTCCCATCTATCTTATATTTCTTCTTCCATTTTGACATGTGTACTGTGCTACCAGGAAATCTGGACAGCATGTACTTTTCATCCCCTGTGGGATCCTCAACAAGTGAGGAATTACAAGAATTTTTATTTCCCATTATTTAAGTACTCTGCAATTTAGCTTTAGAAGTGACTTGATATTTTGTGCTCTCTCTCAAGTAAGTGCTGGAGGTCAGCGCTTAGTGTCCCCTGAAGAACAGGCTTCTAGACTGAGACTAGCCTCAGTCCGGTTCTTCACTTAGGATTCTAATTCCGAGGACAGAAAGTTTTACTCACAGAGAGATGAGCACCACTCGCTCTTGTATGCACACACACATACACACACACACACACACACACACACAGCACCACACACACACACACACACACAGCACAGCAATGACACAGCAACAAAAATCGCAGCAACTAACAATTTCCTATCAGTGCGAGGATTCTTCCTTATGGGAAGTCCTCATTAAAAGAGGGGCTCTAAAACACCTCTCTTGTAGATTTTAGTTGAGACGACAGGGATTCTACACCCTCTGGGACTTTAGTCAAGTTGTTCCGACAAGGACTCCCAACCTGTTTAGCTGATAAACATCAACCTGGCCTTTAACCCGTTTAGTCAAAATACTATTTGACAAGACTTTAACCTTTTTAGCTGATAAACATCAACTGGGACTTTAACCCTTTAATTATTTAATTGTTTCACTCACGCTTTCCGTCGGCTCGTTCTATTCGGTCGGATCTCGGCAGTCCCGCCGCTGGCAGACAAAGTCGGACCCAAGGTGCTGGCCTGGCGAAGAATTCACTTCCCGGGTCTTTCTTTCCAAGTCCTAATGACTCTGGCCGTGCACGGTTTCAGCGCGTCGTTCTTCATCTGTCAGCGAACAAAATGCGATTTGAGAAAACTTATTATTCAGATAAAAAACATTGGCACAAGGATGTGGTGTTATTTTTTTGGCAGAATCAAAATTGGATTGTTTTGCAAAACTGCAATGGAAACACTTTTTTCTCATCATACAAGTCACATGGCCAACAGAATGTTGCCACTGGCGTAACCCACGAAGAAGAAGACAACAGGAAGGCGCAGCAAGTTTTCTAACAAAATTATTCATGTGTGATTCTTATTTAATGGAAACGCCATCTTTGCAAAATTTAATTTTTTTGACATCGCTGGAAAATCAACAAAGTTTTGTACACATGTATACTGACAAAGACTTCTTATGAGTTCAGAATGTTCATGATTTTAATTTACTGCATTTGGTTTCTGCTGGTGCAGAAATATGATGCATGTTTCACATCAATGACGAAAAGCCAGATAAAATGTGACATGCTAGTTCTGACATCGGCTTTAGTTCCACGTCTGTTAGTGGCACAAATCGGATTTTTGAAAAGATCAAAACTGAGCCGTGAAAAAGCGGGACTCAGTTTCATTTACCTGCTGCGTGAACAAAGTCTAAATTTAATCTTGTCACTCTGCGTTTTCTGACCCAGCCGGGGAGCTGAGCACGATTTCCACTTCATGTCCTTTGGGCCCAGTGCCGGTTCCCACTGTGTTTATCATGTGATACATTCAGAACATGTGCAGCATGCCCAACATGGATGCATCATGAACATTATGCCAAAACGTCTCAGTGAACAAAGACATTTTTTAAAGACGGCACCACTGCGTCTTATCAGACGCAGTGGTGCCGGAACATCAGACAGACTCCTGTCTGCTGATCTGATGTTTTTCACCTCAGAGAAGAACAATGACATCCAACGACAAACTTTCAGCTGCAACAACTCTGTAAAGTTGTCTCTCTTTAAATAAGTTTTGATATGGCTTGTTGGTAAATAACTGCTTTAAAATGATAATGTTGCTACTGGTTGTAATTAAATGAAAAGTCAGTAAATGGAAAATACTGGGAAGAGAAAATGAAAATGTCTCGACTTACAACCCGTATTGCGATTTACTAAACCTGAACCAGAGAGCAGGTGATGTTTTGTGTCAATATTTAGCATTTTGTCCTGTAAACTGGCAGGAAAATATGTTTGCAGCCACTGAGGTGAGAGAAGCATAGAAACAATGACAAAAATCATGACTTGTCAAGGATTTGCAACATTTACCAAACATAAAACAAAACTATAAAAAATCCTCCAGCAATGCTAATTTTGAATAAATCAATTTATGGTACCGCTGCGTTATGAGGTGAGATGTGATTATGAGATCTTTTCTCAAACTTATGAGATCAGGATCTTGTAATTATGACGTGTTATTTTATAAATAAGATCTGATTAGAAAATTGTGGGTTTCTCACTGGAAACAAACCAGTTTAAATAAAGTTTTTATAAATAAAACTCAAACATTCAGTATAAATGTCGCTTGTTAGAAGAAAGAATGATGCAACCTGATGAGAGACATTTATCTAAATATTACGGAAATGTGTAATGAAATTAGAAACTTTTTGGATGCTTTTGGATTGGAGAGAAAAAAATGAACGTGACGTTTAAATGGAAATGTATTTCTGTGCAAAGGTGTGAGTTTGGCTTTCATGCAAATTAAAAATTAAATATGCCTCAGTTGTTCCTGGAAGTTCAGTGTAAAGTTTTTCCTCATGCCAACTTCACCAGGTTTCCAGGTGTGTTCCAAGTGACACAATGTATTGTTTTTAAAATAGTTCTCATAAAAGGAGGCTGTCATTTTCTAAAAATGACAGACACTTCACAGACTTGTTTTTCTTTTGTAACGGTATTCCTGAAGATATTTTTTAGTTCCTTGTGAACTTAAGATCTAAATAAAACACTTTAAGTCCTAATATCTCAGTCATATTAGGTGTTAATGTTTAATCCAGTGAAACTATTTATGGACATAAACAACAACCTAAAACGACAAAATACCAACAAAAGTTTAAAATAAAAAGTATATATAAAACCAAGATTCATATGATTATCAGAAATGTACTTTGAAAATCCATCATATCCCATCAAACATACAATAAATGTAGTCTAACTGACTGAAATAGAATCTATTAATGTGATTGTTCACTTCATATTTTTATCATTTCCTGGTTTCCCGTCCAGCCTTTTCTCGTACAGGCAGATGAATGTGTCATCTATTCACCCTCACTTATCTGACACTAATCAATGTTTATTTTCATATGGCTTATTGATTTACCGAGTTTCAGCTTTCATTTTCAACAACCTGAATGCTTTATGTAGGTGAGAGCAAAATGATAAGAAGGTCATCACTGTGACCTACTTGAAAAGAAAAAGAAACTCAAGTAAAGGATTTAATGAAAGAAATGTGTTTCATAAAAACATGTAAGATTAGGAAATATTATGGATTTTGCAAATGACTGTTTTTCAGCATTTCATTTCATTGTCCAGTCTATCTGTATTTTGTGGATTTAGAGAAGGATGATGACTAAGAACATTAGAAAAATTTACTGAGTTTCTGTTGCCGCCTCCACAGATGATCTTATAGTTAAAAACTTTTCCACGTTTCATCACCTTTCAATCAAAAATCTTGTTGGAATTGCAGATGATAAACCAACACAAAGTTGTGCAATTTTTCTATCAAGTGAAAAAAAATGTTAAACAGTTTACAAAAAAAACAAGTAAATCCAATTACTCAAAACCCGATTAGTGTAACACAGGGGCGCCGCCAAGAATCTGGGGCCCCATGACAAAAAAACTGTTTAAAACTTTCTGCAGTGTTTGTGTTTTGTTCTGGTGGGCCTAACTTTAACATTAATGGTTAACATATTTATTTACATATTTATATATGTTTGTTAAGTTGCAAATGAGGAAGGGGGATCTGGGAGGAGAGTGTGACAAAATAGGTTTTGAGTGAGATTTAAGCGCACACACTACAAATGATTGTTGTTCACATAGATAAATGCACTCACATCAGTCTCACTGATTTCTGCATTTCCTGTGTTGTTTTCCTGAATGAGAAGAAAGTTTTGCTTTTGAGAAAAAGTAGGTCAATGCTTGTTGTTCTAGTTACTCCAAAATTAAAATAAATGGAAAATCTAATTAATAAATTTCAATCTATTTTTCAATATTGTTTTAAGAAGATGTCAAAATGTTGAAAAAGCTTCCACCTGCATCAACCATTTTACCCTAGCAGGCCAGATTTGCTCCATCTCGGCCGCCCAAAGTCCCTCAGACGGCTGCAAATGGCCCCTGGGCCGCACTTTTAACACCTCTGTTCTGGAGACTGGTGGCCAGTAAACCAGAAGGTCGGATTTGCGACCTGCAGATGAAGATCCCATGTTGCAATGAAGCAGCCGACTGATTGACAGATTCAAATGTCTTCAACAATGTGGCAATTGTTAAGTGGAGGAACAAGAAAGTGAGTTAATAGTCGCAGTCCTGGATTAACTGGTCCATCCACATGCCTGCTGTCATCACATTAAATGTGGTTTCTGACATGAATGAAAACAAACTTTCGCCACATGCTTAGAAAAACTTCTTCCATCCACAGTGAAGCTCTTTAAACGAGTCAGTTTGAGAGTTTGGAGGCCCCTGAGAGAACCAGGACATGCGACATGGAAACTTTACTACAAATAAATAATTTAGCTTCTAATATCTCTGAATTCATTCTGTGAATTTTCTGATCATTAAAGTCCAAACTGTTCAGCTCAAAGCTTTTCCTATTATCCACTTCAGGTTTATTCTCAGGGCAATTAAATCCCAATCAGAGTAATAATAATGTAAGCTCATTAAAATGTACTTAACATTTAACTGAACATTAAACGTTGAGGTTGTTTTTAGCTCTTTCTGTTTTTGTGAGTATACTTCTATTTCTGAATTGTAGATCTGACTTTTTCTAAACAATTACATTTTATTACACCTTTACATTGATAGTTTCAAAACAATAATTCAAGTGGCAAATTAAATATTTGCATATAACTTAACATTTGACAACTTCCTTCAAGTGATGGGAAAAAAAAAAGCTGTGTTCCCATTTTGGTCCAAGATCAATAAGATACTTGACAGGTGACTGATGCACAAACAATGAGCCCTGAGGCACACCCCGTGTTCGCAGCGTTTAAAAGGTGGGAGGCTGAGCTGCTTCTGCATCCAGCCTCAGACTCCTGGACTGACAGGTAGCCTCTTCTCCTCCACTCACATTCCTCTCTTATTGCTTTAACAAACTGCTTTTATCTTCCAAGACTTGAACTGTTATCTTAACAACAAAACTCTGTTTAGATTTGGATTTTTTCAGGTCAGAAGCTTCCCTGCAGAAAAGCAAGATGTTTAGAGTTTTCTTCTTCTTCTTCCTCACCATCTCGATGGCAAGGACGGCGGCTGTTCCTCTGGTAAGTTTGAAGGGAGACAAATAAAACTAATTTGTTTCATCCAACATAGGGAAGCCTAATGTGTTTAGATATATTGGGTTTGCAATGCAGCATCAACAGCAAATATCCAAACCATCATGAAGCAGAAGAAATGTGGTTGTCATTAAATGCTGAAATCTCTGTTTGTGTTGCAGAAAGCAGATGACAGTGAAAACCAAATCAGTGAGTAGAAAAATAAAAGAAACCTGAAGTGAAACTGAAATCTCTGACATGTGGATTTCTTTCCTTCCTCCCACAGATGAGGACACGGATGTCACAGAAATCATCTCCAAAGCAAACGAAGGCATAAGTAAGAGAGCAATTTCACACAACCCAACAGCTTTGAATGTAATTTTATATTTGCAAGTCAAGACAAAAAAATAATCATCATCTATTAATAAATCGACTGATTCATTTCTCAGAAATTAGCTTAATGGTTTGCCTTTGTCAAATCTTCAAGCCTGATAAGAAACTGGATATTTTTAATCTGCATAAGGAACTGTCCCTACATTTCACTAGTGATCAATCGGTTTATTTGCAGTCTGTACAATTTCTAACCAGGATAGCAAAGCATTTTAAAAATATTGTAAAAGTATAAAACAATACATTGGTTCCTTGTGTGTAATAAGAATAAGTAGTAAAAGACTCTGTACTCTCCTGGAGTGCTTTCATTGGCCAGCTCAATGCAGCATGTCTTGTTCAAGATGCAGAGGTCAAAGAATACACAAAAATCCTTTGTGTCATAAGAATCAATGTTCTTCACTCTGTTGTGTGTTTTGTGTTTCTGCAGAGACTCCACTGGTCCACGGTGACATTGCTCTGAGCAATCGAGGAACGCAGTCCCATGCACCGCCACCGGCTGCAAATGGCCCAAACCTGGAAAATATGTCTACATTCCCGTCTACATCTCCAGATCTTACTGTGAGCAAAACCAGCACCTGAATAAACACACAAGACTTTAAAATTGATGCAAACTTTTCCAAGTTCTTTCATGTTTATTTCAGAAGGCAGAGGGAACAGTAGATGATGTCTGTGTTGGAGTTTGTTTTGTAGTTAGGACCTTGGTGTAAGATGTTTTGTTTTGCAGCCACGGCAGAGCGTAACATCATCATCAAGGGCCTGGTGAGCTTCCACGCCTCCACCTGCATTCGCTTTGTCTGGAGGATTTCATCACACCAAAGGAACTTCCTTCACTTCTACTCAGGATCCGGGTAGGAACTCAGTCACATACCGTGACTTTTACTTCCACACATTTCCACTGATTTCCTCCTGATCTCCCCGTCAGGTGCTGGTCCTACCTGGGCCGTCAGCGTGGAAAACAGCTTGTGTCTCTTAGTAGAAATGGCTGCGTGTATCACTCCACGGTGCAGCATGAGGTCAACCACGCTCTGGGGTTCCACCACGAACATGTCCGCTCTGACAGAGACTCCTTCGTCCAGGTCCTCACCCAGAACATCATCCCAGGTTGGCTCAGTCACACAACCGTGGCTTAATGCTTCTATCTGCAGAACATCTTGGTTAGATCTGAAAACAGAAGTATTTTAAACAAGTCATACATTTCTGTATTTTGCACATTTGGACACAAATGAAAAAAAAACTATTTGCATTCAGATCCATTCAGCCATTCATAGGGAACTTAATACTTTCCAAATGACCAAAATCAGAGAACTCAGCAGGTTTTTGTGTGGGAAGTTTGGAAACTGACATTTAAACTGTAAGATCACATTGCCTCATGTTCTACTTTTATCTATAGCAATGGAAAAGTGACATTTTCTGAAATAAAGTGACAATTTAAAAAGTTAACTTTTTTTCTTAATCAGGGAAGGAACACAACTTTAAGAAGGTGCAGACTAACAACCTGGGCACTCCCTACGACTTCAACTCCATTATGCATTACTCCAAGTGAGTCTTGGCTTCAAAAATACCTTCTATTGTGTTACACACAGCTTGCTGTTTTCAGTCTGACTGTGACTGCAGATGCATTTTGTTCATCACTTCCTCCTTCTTCCAGGACCGCCTTCTCCAGAAACGGCCAACCGACTCTCCTTTCCAAGCTAATCCTTCCCTCGACTTTGGAAGAGCCTCATCGATGAGCGCCAACGACATCGCCCGCATCAACAGGCTCTACGGATGCTGTGAGTAAAATATTGATCTTTTCAAACATTTCTCTAGCATTTCCAGCAGCTGTATGACTTACGGTACTTTTTCTCTCAGCTTAAGTTTCAACACCATAAAGGAGAAACTTCAGCTCGCCAGCTGACCTTCGGCTCTGACCTGCTCCTCTCTCAAAATCTCAGAGCTACAGAAACTCTTCCTCTGCTGTCTCATTTACTGCATTTAACTACTTAACTACATAACTGCTGAAGACAGTTGCTGAAGAAACAGATTTTTGGGTATTACATCTCAATCTGTTAATGTCAGAATACATATTGGTGCTTATTGGTGAAGGATTTCTTATCAAAAAAGGTTTTCTTTTATACTATGGTTTGGCTTTTTTGCATCTGCTATAAAAAATGGAAAGGAATGTTTCAATTGAAGATAAATCTAAGGGGAATTTTGGTTAAGTAAATTATGTTGTGACATAAAAACTGTGTAAGATGGAAAGATGGACTGGACTGGTATAAAATATCTAAATAAAAGGCAATTATTCAAGAATGTACAATCTATGGAAATGTGAAATGTAAAAGTTCCCCAATTACATTTGGACTAAAAAGGTTTTTATCTACATAATGTTACAAGTTCTCATCCAACATGTTTTATTCTTGTGACCAACATGTTTTTTTCTGAAATTTAATGGTATTGTAATTCATGTAATCCATTCAATCAAGTACCAAATAAATTTGATCATTCCAACATCAATGTTTCTTTCTCTCTGTAACAGTTGGACATTTGGGACAAAGATCAGGGTTTCCTTAGTGCAGCACCACAAAATAAAAGCCTCCACACTTTCAGTGTGAAGTTGTTTAAAAATTAAATGCTAAAATAATGTAAAGCAGGTGAGATAAATAAAAGTATATATTCATAGACTATATTTGTGCTCTTATGCTAACCATACTCAGAGTTTTAAATGAGTTTAGATACAATAAAATGTTAATTCTTACTTTTTTGAAGTAAGAATAAACATGGTTGTGACTTGTGAGACAGATGAGCAATGAAAACAAAAATCAACTCCTCTATTTCCTCCTGCCATTGCCCTCTGAAGAAATGTTCCTCTCCTGGTCAAAAACACCAATCAGAGCCAGGAGGAGGGCTTAGCGCTGCTAATCATCCTCCTGTACTCTTTTAAATCTGCTATTGATTGAAAAGCAACTCCAAGTTACAAAAAACCTGTTTATCTACCATAATCTGTGGCTTTGCTAACTAGCAGGCTATGTTGCGGTGAGCCAGCATAGCCTGTAGTTTTGTAAAAAGCAAGAGGATGAGAGTGATGGACAGCGCTAAGACCCTCCTACTGCCTCTGATTGGTTGTTTTGACTGAGTGGTTTGCTTCTGCAGAGGATCTCGATTTTTCCACAGATTATCTGTTTTATGTGATACTGTCAGAACATAATGATAATATTAACAAGTATGTAAAAATATTTTTTCTATAAAAGTTACATTCTGGTGCTGTAAGTGATGAAACTTTTGTGATGGATACTCCTGTTACAAAGGATGTAGCTTTTAATTTGTTAGTTGAGAAACAGAAACGCTGACTTACAAATGCCAGTGTGCTTTGTGTCATAATATAAACATATTTCTGTTCTTTATGTGGTCAATATCATGACCTCCCTGCACAAATGTTCTAGAATGTTATTAGTCGATAACAACTCTACTACTTCCAATGAAAGAATAGGCAAAATAACAATGACAGGATAAAATAAGCAATGAAAGCAGAAAAAATATTGACTGAATCGCCCTAATCCTCCAGCTCCAAGGATTAAAAGAAAAGGAAAACAAACAAGTTTTCAGAAGAGATTTAAAATCACCTGGGAGAAAACAGCCCAACATTTATTTCACTTTCTCATCTGGAAGAGCTAAAAGCATTTTGTTTTCAGTTGGACTTCTGTTTTTTCCATTTTGTATTTTTGTAAAAACAGATTTGCTTCTATGTTCACGTGAGCTGCATGTTGTTAAAAGCTGCTACATTGTGCAAAGACGGGACCAAACAGTGATGCACTTCACCTGCAACTTGTAACAGCACTGGTTTATTTTGGGAACAGATTGTCCCATCTGGATTAATGATGGATATAAAAAGCTTGGTCAGCAGTTTCTTGTGTCAGACGGGATCTGAGCCTCAGCTGCTCCGTCAGGTAAACGGCTCTCTGACTCTTCTTTAACTCCCATTTGTTTTCTTCATCATGTTTACATGCTTTCAAACTGAAACAGAAAGAAAACATATTTTCTTTTCGTGTCACGATGAAGCTTCAGGACCTTCATCATGATCCCGGTTTTTCTGTCCCTTCTCTTCAACTCAGTGGAAACTGTCGACACGGTAAGTTTATGATGGGATCAGTTCGTTTTACTGATTCACCTCACAGCTTAGACAAAACCCAAGATTTATGAAAGGCTGTTCTTCGTTTTGATTGTATTTATTTTTTAAAAAAAGAAAAGTTTCAACATGTAAAAGACCAAAATGACGCAGTTTTCTTCCATCTGTGTTCCAGAGTCCTGTAGTAGAACCTGCTCAGTATCCCAGTGAGTTTGAAACAAAGATCAATTTTATCTGACACAGCAGAGGCATAAATTTAACCAAAGGTTCTGGCAACATTTCTTTCTCAGAAGAGTTTATGGATATCTTTAAAAGCATCCCACAACCACAAGCTGACAAAGGTGAGACACAAGCTCACAAAACAAAAACACCAGCAGATAATAATGAGAAAAACGTATCATTTTAACTCTAATCCTTAAAATAACAACAAATACGCATTGTTTTGATGTCAGATGAATTTAAAATTGCAGTCTTTTTGCATTCCTGTCTGTGTTTGTCTGTCATTTGCTGTGTCGCAGAGCCAAAGCGATATGATGACATTGCTATGCCAAAAATCTTAAAGAGGAATGCAGACCCGTGCACCATCACAGGCTGCAAGTGGTTCAAATCCGGAGAGTACGTCTACATACCGTACTACATCGACACTAATTACTGTAAGCATCATGTGACAAAAACAGGCAAAAAAACTGACAGCTGAAGTAAAATGACTAAACCCTCTGTTGAAACTTTAAGTTTTTTCAAAGATTTCTCAGGTGCTGTTAAACAGATCAATGATGTTTCAGTATGACTTTTCCAAACATCCTGGTTTTTATTTTGGATTCTTAAAAATCCAATTATTACCCTCTAAAGAACTGGCCTATTGATTTAGCCAAAGTGCAAACCACTGCTGTGAAATCATGTGCTTTCACTTGCATTCAGTCAATCGACAATAGAGAGACATTAGGGGCAGGCTTTCATCAAATCTCATTTTGACAGGTGCCACGCCCCTTTTACAGGAAGTCCCGCCTTAGATGAACGGAAGTCCCGCCTTAGATGAACGGAAGTCCCGCCTTAGATGAACGGAAGTCCCGCCTTAGAACACCGGAAGTCCCGCCTTAGATGACCGGAAGTCCCGCCTTACACCCACCCATCCCTCCCTTCCTCCCTTTCGAATGTGACGAGGTGCCTCCTCCTCCTCCTCCTCCTCCTCCTCCTCCTCCTCCTCCTCCTCCTCCTCCTCCTCCTCCTCCTCCTCCTCCTCCTCCTCCTCCTCCTCCTCGTCCTCCTCCTTGTCCTCCTCCTCCTCGTCCTCCTCCTCCTCCTCCTTCTCTTGATTTTTTCTTTTTTAAAGAGTAATACCAATACAACAACAGTTATTTAATCAAGAAAAATGTATATAATTATATACTATGCCTACTGAAGTTTAAATAGATTTGGAATGGAGATGTTACTTCTGATTCTGTGACTGGCCTACGACTGGGGTCTGAGCTGGGGGCTTGATCAATATAGGTACGGCCTGTGAAATCCCTTCGGGGGTCGTTCTCAGTGATATATGGTCTGTGTGTTAGGTTTTTCTGTTTTCTCTCTGCTGAATTCAGAAAATGCCGTATATCTGACTTTCTTTTTAAGAGTAATACAGCACCAACAACAGTTATTTAATCAAGTAAAATGTATATAATTATATACTAAACCTAGTGAAGTTGAAATAGATGCCGGAGATGTTGCTTCTGATTCTGTGTCTGTGTTCAGCCAGGCCTACAACTGGAGGTCTGAGCTGCGATACGCAGGGCCTGCGAGAGAAGGAATGTACTAGTTGCATACTTGCAAACTTGCAGGATGCAGACAGAATGATAAATTAGCCACCTCGGGGGAATTCAGAGCGATACAGAATGACAAATTAGCCACCTCGGGGGAATTCAAAGCAAGGCCCTCATGAACCCTGGTGGTTCATGAGGGCAAACCAGACCACATCTGGTTTCTCTGTTTTTCTCTCTGTTTATTTTTTTAAGACAGAAGAAATGTTTAGAAACACCCGCTCTCCTCCTGTCATACGATATTACAACAGGCTTCTGATTTTTCACAAGTAAAGCTCCTCAGCTGCGCCGCAGCGGGTCAATGCAGAGGGGGGAGTGCTAATTGCCTTGTTGTGTGTCTGGGGCAGTCGTGAGGGGAAAAAAAAAAAGCCCCTGCCCCCTGCAAATACATACGTCTAAAGAAAACCTGCTATTTAACTACATTATTTATGGTAGCATGACTAGTTAGTACTGACTACAAGTTTGTGATTTCTTTCATGCTTTCTCCAAAATAGTAAATGCCGGTTTAAACACATTTGAAACTCATAGATTTTTCTGTAACACTCACTAGTGTGATACATTTCAGTAAATGTTTCTCATTTGTACATGTACTTCTTAAGAATATGTGACTGTTTGTAAGCAGGCCAACGGGAGGTTATTCAAATTAAACTTTTAACTTTCCTTGGTTAAAGAATTTGTCCAGAATTTTCCAAAATTTATCCTCGCATCATTGTAAATGCTACTTTGGTTCAATTTTTTTCCTGCTGCTGAATCAACACTGATCTTCCCAGAGCTTCATGCTTTCTCCAAAATAGTAAACGCCGGTATAAACACATTTGAAACTCATACATTTTTCTCTGTAACACTCGCTAGTGTGAAACATGTCAGTAAAAGTTTCTCATTTGTAAATTTATTTCTTAAGAATATGTGACACTTATTAAACTGACCTTACTGAGACTACTCATATTTAAGTTTTAGCTTTCCCCAGAGTTGAAAGTTTTTTTTTCTCTCTTTCTTTCTTTATTTTTTCTTAACACTGCGCAACTACGCTCCGACATGGTAAATTATTTTGTTACCTTTATCATTATCCACTACTTTTGTCTCTAACTTATATGCTGTATGTTTCTCGGCCCAAATGATGCTTTTTTTCCTCCATCCATCATTTTACACACTTGAATGTTTCAATAACGAAATATAGTTGTTGAATTTTCCGTTACTGAAGCTTATAAATGATCAATGTAAACTTTCAGTCTGTATTCAGATAGTGAATACAATTCCTATTATTTAGAGTTGATGCGTGCACTTGGATTTCTATCAATTTATTGAATGATGGTCTGCGTAAACATTTATCAAACTGAATGGCCATTCAGGTTTCATATAATTTTTTTATTTTGGTTTCTGTTGCACAACTTCAAATATATGCTGGCTATCAACCAACCATTCAATCAGTGATTTTTTTTTTCTTTTTTTAAAAAAATAACCCCTCTCACATCTTCTGACAACTAGCCCAACTTATAATAACATTAACTAAGTTTGCTAATGGTGCACTTTACCTAAAAACAAATATTAAAAAAAAAACATACTCACTACACAGCCCTTCTCCCAGAGTTGGTCACAACATGGTGATTGTTTTTTTTTTTACCGTTAAAATTATCTACAGCTTTTGTTCCTTGCTTCTCATGATGCTATCTGTTCACTAATGTTCACTAATGTTCACCTCTTGTAAATGATAAGCTTATTAACGAACAATATGAACCATCAGCATGTGTTAAAGAAGATCATATCAGCCAGATGAAGTAAAAATATCATGATACTCAAAGCAATCAAAAATATATTGATCTGAAAGGTAATTTCTCCTTTTCAGGGAGCTTAGACTGAATGAAAGGAATTATTGAAATATACGACGAAATATTTAATTTTTAGAATTTCGATAATAGAACTTCAACTATGAATTGAAAGATTACATTGTATTTATTAAGTGAAGATCACTTAATAAATCAACTGTTAATTAGTCATCATACTATGTAAATGACTAACAAAATTTGAACAAACAAGAAACTTGACTACCTCAAGGGATTTCTCACATTGGAGAATCAACTGTCTGATTTTCTTTAGCCCACTAAATTTAACCTTACCAAAGCTCTGCAGTAAAGCAAACAGGTACTTAGTTTGAAGCCAGAATCAGATGCCTTCAGCCTTCTGCTGAACCTGGACTTTGGCCGCTCTCGGTGTAAAATAAAACATCAGACTTTTTAAAAATTGTCCGAGTGAACATCACTTAATTATCATCAACTAGTTGTTTATACTCATCTTAAACCATTGGCAGGAATCTTTGGATAAAACACAGAAACAATAAAAAAAAGCTTTATCAGTTAATCTATTTAAATTGAGTCCACGCAACAACAAAAAAAATAAAAAGTGAACTATATGAAAGTAGTGAAGATGTTGTGTGCTAAATGTTTAACGTTTTAACATGCCCAGCAGACACCACACCATTTCTGCTCAAGCAAACCACAAGGTTTTGAACAGGACAACTATGTCAAAAAATAATAAAAAATGAGACCGTGTATCTTTATTGTATGTAGCAAATATATTGCTGCTGGTGCTGCTGCTGCTGTAGGTAGAAAATAAAAGAAGTTTTGCAGAGAATAATATTCTGGATGAGTTTAAGAATATTCTTTGCCAAAATTACACAGTGTAACTACACTTGTATTTTATATGTTGCAGTAATTGAATCTTTTGAGGCAATTGGTTTGCATAAATTTAAGTAAATCCAACCTATTTTCCTGCTCTACATACTTAGCTAGCAATTTGCCAGTTAGCTTCCCAGTCTGAATTTCTGTGCAACGTCTTTATTCAGTCAACTCTTCTATCCTGTACTCCAATTCTATTCCAGAACTCCGATATTCTACATCCATTTTGTGAATGTTTTGCTTGCTTGTTGATCTTCAGCATGCTCTGAAGGCAGTATCTGGTTTCTCTTACTTTAAACCGCCCAACTTGCACCTGATTGGCACTTTAGCCTTTTGATTCCCTCCCAGTGAGGCGGTGCTTCACAAAGCAAATTGATTGTCAATCTGTTTGCTCTCTGCCTGGTGGTTGTTTCAGAAGATGAGGAAACATGGTGACTGAGGTTTACAGCCAACTAGCCAAATTATGCAGCTTTTTTTTTTAGATAGCGGTCCTAAAACTACATACCTTTAAAAATATGAACAAATATGTTCAATTCCTTAATTATTTGATTCATGGGTGATACAAGTTTGGTCATTTGGAATGCAACTCAAGGACTGTGGCTTCTCAATGTAAGTGTTTCTGCTACTGGACAAGAAACAAGGTTAAAAGATTTACTGAGAGCAAGACTATGTCTAATTATCAGGACAGACTGAGACCTGTAAAACTGTTGGATCCATATGACACAATTATGATCTTAATATGACAGAGGAGGGAACCGGTTATCTGCTCCAACAATGTATTAGCCTTCAAGGAAATCATTTTGGATACAAAGAGCAGAAATATCTCAACATCAGATTATTATTATTGTTTCTACTCTTATATCAGTGATTTAAAACATTTTTTAAATTTTTGATACCATGCGGTGCCATGCAGTACCATGTGGTCGACCGCAAAGTTGTGCGTGAATGTAAAAGTCAATTATTTTTGTCACCCAAAGAAAATTGTAATGTGTTTATTATGAGTAGGATTAACCGAGCTGAAGGGAAAACAAAGAAAAAAGGAGAAATAAATATTCAGCGATACAGAATTGACTCAGCAAATATGAACCTAGGAAATTATTGAAACCTTCAAGAATTTTATGTGGCGTAAGATATTAAGAAAAATAATCCTGATTCCATACTCATGAATTTCTTTATCTGGTTGTTATCTCTAAAATACGTTTTTATGTTGAACCCCAGACATCTCACCTCTTTCCCACAGTTTTTTACACTTTGTTCCACTACTTATAGTCAATGTTTTAAAAAAAAAAAAAAACCCAGTACAGAGTTTTGAAGCGATGGAGGAAATTTACGTCAATATGGAACCTGTTGAACAAAGTGCATCTCATCCCACAGGTAAGAACAAAGTTACAGAGAAATATAGTATGTATTTAATTTAATTACATTTTGCTAAGGCTCAGGTTTCTGTTCAGGTTTCTGTTCAGGTAGCAGCAGCTCCAAAGAGAGGCTCTGCCTCGGTGTGGCCGTATCTTTGGGAATCCTGAACGTTTTCCTTTTGACCGAACTCATCGCCCTCAGTGTACACAGTGAGTCTTGTTATAGTCATCTTAAAGATGTAAAATGAGTACATTTTATGTTTCTGTTATAAAAAAATGTCATTGATTCCTTTCTGAAATCGAACTGATGAATTAGCAAGGGTATAAAATCCTTCTGTTTTAGACTTTTTAGACTTTGTATACTGTAAATTATGTTGTACAAGATAGTGTGACTCATATCTTTTGCTTCGTAAATAAAAATTAAGATCGTAATTTTTGACAACAGCTTCTTAATATTGCAAGGGATGACCTTTGCCAGCTCAGACACCAGGCAATGGTATATGGGAAAATGCACAGTAAATTTTGTAAAGTGTAAATTTTGATGTTACAGAGAAAAACACCAATCTCTGCTTTCATCAACACATAAAACATTGCTCATCATTTCTCTTCAGTTGTACAAATTGTAACCTTTCTTAATTTAATTCAGTTGATTTTAAAATGCAAATTTTACGATAGGTAATCTAAAGACAGTTTACAAAAAAACCCAAAAGTAATTTTCCATTCTACTTATCAAACAGCGCAGCAATTTAAATGTATTATTTAAGTCAGTAAAAAACAAACAAACAAGCATAAAAGTTAAGTAATCGGAGTTTTAAAAAAAAATTGCAGATTGCATCATGTCATTGACTTGTCATTGACTTGACTTGTTTATATGCTTCTTCCTCTTCAAATTACTGTTATCCTATCATTACCGATTTTATCCATATTTTCAGGGAAAGCCTGTGGAACCAACATGTACGATTGCTACCTTTCTTCTTTGTTGCTTTCATAGAGTAGGAACACCACAAAATGAATAACCTCACCGACTGAACTTTGAAATGAATAAAAAGTCATTCGGTTAATCATTCAGATACTCAGAATTATTTGAATTTCTTTCTTAGACAGGAACCCAGTTCCTCCATTATTATTATCATCATCATCATCATCGTCACAGTTCTGATTACAGACACTCTCAGTGAGTGCCGGTTGGAGACTGACTCTTTCCATCTTTAAGATGACTAGAACAAGCTCCTCACTGTTGAATCCATGGTGTCGGCATCACTTTATTACAAATGATAGTAAATAATTGGACATGTAGAAATATAATTTTACCAAGATAGAGCTTGAGCCGCTGTTACTGGACACAACTGGAGTTCCATAAAGTCAGGCAGTAAAAGTCACATTAAGACACAATCAGAACTTATCATGCTAAACAGATCCTTCGCACAAAAACCATCCTCCAACGTTTGTTTATCATGTCAGAGTTTTAACAAGAAAGAAAGAAAAAACACAGAGTCCAACCGGTAAAATTGTTCCTTTATAAATCACAACGGTTGAAAGTGTACATTTTATCTTTAGGCTTTTATGCAACAACGTGCTAATAAGCTACGTTATTTGTCGTTAGTTAATAGTATCATTCTGAACACGACATCTAAACGTCGATCAGTACTGGACCTGGTCTTCTTTTCTTCTGCAGCCCCTGGAATAATGGCAACAACTGATCTCTGCTGTTCCTTAGGACCAAAATCTCCCTGTAAGGAGAAAAAACAAAATCAAAGTTTTGTTTCTTTTACATTGTTGTTTTTAGCGCACACAAATGATAGAGTACTTAATAAATTTTAATAAAAGTCTTCATTTAGATATATTATATTTGTTTAGACCAGAAAGGAAAGTTATTACGTAGTTATACTCTACAATTCAAAAGGGAAAAGTTTTTTAAAGTTTTGACAAACCTTAAAGTCTTTTCAGCTCGTGGAGGATCCGTTTCAGTGAAGTTATCAGTGAAGTTATCAGTGAAGTTATCAGTGAAGTTAGCAGTGAAGTTATCAGTGAAGTTATCAGTGAAGTTAGCGTTCACGGAGGGAAACTTGTTGCTGTTCTGCTCAGTCAGAATGTTGCTGATGTCAGAAAAATCTGCTGTCATGTCATGAGCTGGAAACAAAATAAATAAATAAAATCAACAAACGTGTTTGCAAAAACAAGTTGCATCGTATTTTCACTTAAAACTTACAAAATAATTTCATGATTTTGGCAAAAGTGCCAATCAGGTGTAAAATCTGCTGTAGAATTTAAACTGAGGTAACGCTGAACAGAAAATCGTTTGAAAAAAAAAGAAAGAGGAGACATTCTACCCTAAATGCTGCAAATGCAAGCATTGCTGAAAATAATTCAAACTCATGTAACATCGTGTAATGTTTCAGCTCTCTGCATCACTTTGAGTAACCAAGCTTTATTCTTTTTTATACCCTTGCTAATTCATCAGTTCGATTTCAGAAAGGAATCAATGACATTTTTTTTATAACAGAAACATAAAATGTACTCATTTTACATCTTTAAGATGACTATAACAAGACTCACTGTGTACACTGAGGGCGATGAGTTCGGTCAAAAGGAAAACGTTCAGGATTCCCAAAGATACGGCCACACCGAGGCAGAGCCTCTCTTTGGAGCTGCTGCTACCTGAACAGAAACCTGAACAGAAACCTGAGCCTTAGCAAAATGTAATTAAATTAAATACATACTATATTTCTCTGTGACTTTGTTCTTACCTGTGGGATGAGATGCACTTTGTTCAACAGGTTCCATATTGACGTAAATTTCCTCCATCGCTTCAAAACTCTGTACTGGGTTTTTTATTTTTTTTAAAACATTGACTATAAGTAGTGGAACAAAGTGTAAAAAACTGTGGGAAAGAGGTGAGATGTCTGGGTTCAACATAAAAACGTATTTTAGAGATAACAACCAGATAAAGAAATTCATGAGTATGGAATCAGGATTATTTTTCTTAAATATCTTACGCCACATAAAATTCTTGAAGGTTTCAATAATTTCCTAGGTTCATATTTGCTGAGTCAATTCTGTATCGCTGAATATTTATTTCTCCTTTTTTCTTTGTTTTCCCTTCAGCTCGGTTAATCCTACTCATAATAAACACATTACAATTTTCTTTGGGTGACAAAAATAATTGACTTTTACATTCACGCACAACTTTGCGGTTGACCACATGGTACTGCATGGCACCGCATGGTATCAAAAATTTAAAAAATGTTTTAAATCACTGATATAAGAGTAAAAACAATAATAATAATCTGATGTTGAGATATTTCTGCTCTTTGTATCCAGAATGATTTCCTTGAAGGCTAATACATTGTTGGAGCAGATAACCGGTTCCCTCCTCTGTCATATTAAGATCATAATTGTGTCATATGGATCCAACAGTTTTTTTACAGGTCTCAGTCTGTCCTGATAACTAGACATAGTCTTGCTCTCAGTAAATACCACTGTCATCTTTTAACCTTGTTTCTTGTCCAGTAGCAGAAACACTTACATTAAGAAGCCACAGTCCTTGAGTTGCATTCCAAATGACCAAACTTGTATCACCCATGAATCAAATAATTAAGGAATTGAACATATTTGTTCATATTTTTAAAGGTATGTAGTTTTAGGACCGCTATCTACTAAAAAAAAAAGCTGCATAATCTGGATAGTTGGCTGTAAACCTCAGTCACCATGTTTCCTCAACTTCTGAAACAACCACCAGGCAGAAAACAAACAGATTGACAATCTGCTGAAGCAGCATCCTTGAAACCAGAAGATCCAGGAACAACCGTCAGCTGTGAGGATGTTTTTGAACCTAGAAGAGACGAAGAAGTCAGAACGCTGGTGACCAAAGGTGCCGCGGGCATTGGGAAAACAGTCTTGACACAGAAGTACACTTTGGACTGGGCTGAAGGTAAAGCCAACCACAACATACAGTTTATCTTCCCATTCACCTTCCGAGAGCTCAACTTGCTGAAATCTCAAAACATCACCTTAGTGGGACTCATTCATCACTTCTTTCCTGAAATCAGAAAAGCAGGAATCTGTAGCTTTGAAGAGTTCCAGATTATGTTTATCTTCGATGGTCTGGATGAACTTCAACCTCCTCTGGACTTCCACTACACTCCGGTTCTGACAGATGCTACAGAACCCTCCTCAGTCCACACGATACTCGTAAACCTCATCAGAGGGAAGCTACTTCCCTCAGCTCGTCTCTGGATAACCACACGACCCGCGGCAGTCCATCAGATCCCTATTCAGTATGTTGACAGTGAGACAGAAATCAGAGGTTTCACAAACCAGCGGAAGGAAGAATACTTCAGAAAGAGACTCCAAGACAAGGAACTGGCCAGTAAAATCATCTCTCATATTGGGACTTCAAGAAGCCTCAATACAATGTGTCACATTCCTGTTTTCTGTTGGATCACTGCTACAGTTCTGGATCAGGTCCTGAAAGATAAAGAGAAAACAGAGCTGCCCAACACCCTGACTGAGTTGTATATCCATTTCTTGGTTGTGCAGGTCAAACAGGACAATGCCAAGTATCGCAAAAATGTTTTGACTGATGCCATCTGGAATTCAGAGACTGAGAAAATCTTTCTTTCAATGGGAAAACTAGCCTTTGATCAGCTGGAAAAAAGAAACCTGCTCTTTTATGAAGAGGACCTAAAAGAGTATGGCATTGACATAAACACTGCCTCGACTTACCCAGGAGTCTTTAGAGACTTTCAAGGAAGAAAGCATACTGAACCAGAAAAGGCTGTTTTGTTTTGTCCATCGGAGCATTCAAGAGTTTCTGGCTGCACTTTATGTCTTCTTGGTGTTCATGAAGGCTGGGGACAATCTGGTGAAAAGAAGTCGCAGTGCTTTGCAACCCGAATCTAAATTTAAACAGTTTTACCAGAGTGCAGTTGACAAGGCTTTGGAGAGTCCAGATGGATACTTGGACATGTTTACCCGCTTTCTCTTGGGGCTTTCACTGAAAACTAATCAAGACCTCCTGCAAGGCCTGTGGAAAAAGACCAAAAATGTTCCACAGGTTCAAAAAATGCTTATCCAACACATCAAGAAAAATATCAGGGATAGTCCTTCAGTTGAGAAAAGCATCCGGATGTTTCACTGGCTGAGTGAACTGAATGACCATTCCCTAGAGGAAGAGATTCAACAGTACCTGAGTGGAGAAGTCCTGGAAAAAGACCTCACCTCTTCTCAGTGGTCAGCACTGATTTTTGTCTTGTTGTCTTCACAAAAAGTGTTCGATGTTTTTGACTTTAAGAAGTTCTGCAAATCAAAGGAAGCCCTTCGGTGGCTAACACCAGTGATGAATGCATCAAAAAAGTCTCTGTATGTATCACACAAAGTTCAAGAAAGTTTTACTATTTATTTAAAAGAAAAGATAAAAAGTATTTATCTGGAGCTTATCTTTCAGGCTGTTTAGCTGTAACCTGTCGCAGAGAAGCTGTATATTCCTGGTGCCAATGCTAACCGCTGAGAACTCTTGCCTCAGAGAGTTGGACCTGAGTGACAATGACCTGCATGATGAAGGAGTAGATTTGCTTTCTTATGGACTCAGGAGTCCAACGTGTAGACTGGAGGTTCTCAGGTGAGTATTTGGAAGATTGAGGAAATAAACAATAACATTATTGTTCCATTCTTTGTATTTTTAATAAGAAAATTTAATACCACTGAAACAACTGAGAACTGGCCATTTCCTAAGATGAAAAGAGGCCGGTTTGCCTATTATCCATCCGTCCATCCATCCATCTATCCTCCGTCTGTCCGTCCAACATCGTCTTCTGCTTATCCAAATTTGGGTCATGGCTGAAGCAGCCTAAGCAAGGGGCATAGACGTCCCTTCCCCAGCTCTTTTGGGGGAATCCAAATGTGAGGAAAACATAGTCTCTCCAGTGAGTCCTGGGTCTTCCACTGGGTCTTGTCTCCATGGGACATGCCCAGAAACCCCTCACCAGGTAGGGATCCAAACCAGATGCACAAGCCATCTCAACTGGCTCCTCTCAATGTGGAGAAGCAGTGATTCTGGTCTGAGCCCCTCCCAGATGTCCAGCTAACCACTCTATCTCTCAAACAGAGCCCAAGCACCCACTGAGGAAGCTTAGAAGCTTCCCAAAGCTGATCGTGGATGATCAATAAACTGAGAGCGTCACCTTTTGGCTCAGCTGTCTCTATACCACAAGAGACCGGCACAGAGTGTGCATTTCTGCAAATGTAGTACTAGTCCGCCTGTGCACCTCCCATTCTATGTTTTCCATCATTTGTGAACAAGACCCATAGACACTTAAATTCCTCCATTGCAGGGGTGGGCACTCCAGGTCCTCGAGGGCCAGTCTCCTGCAACTTTTATCTCTACTTCAACACACCTGAGTCAAATAATGAGGTCATTAACAGGACTCTGGAGAACTTGATTGCATTTAGGAGGTGATTCAGCTATTGGATTCAGGTGTGTTGGATCAGGGAGACAACCAAGAGTTGCAGGACACCGGCCCTCGAGGACCAGGAGTGCCCACCCCTGCTCCATTGGGACAGGAGCTGTTCCCCAACTCAAAGGCTCGACTCAGAGAAGGTGGATGTTTGCATACAGGTGCAGGGGAGAGTCAAGCACATCCAGATGGAAACGCAGCGAGTTGCTGTAGTTGATTGCTTTACAGACAAATCGGAAAATAATTACATTACCATCCCGGCAGGCCAAAGTATTGGTGGAGCGCACCAGGACATAGCTGATGTGTTTTTTTTTTGTTGTTGTTGTTGTGTGATAAAGATGCCAAATCCCTTTGTACACAAAAGCAATAAATGGCTGGACAAAGTGAGAGTTCATCTATTAAACTGAATGAATATTAATTCCATTGGAGACAAATCACCACCAGGACATTCAGCCACAGATCAGATAAAAATGAAACAAAGTCATTCATCAAACTGCAACCTCAGGTATCCTGGTACCAACAGCACATTTGAACACCCTGAAGAAAAACCAGCGCAAAGGCAAATTCTTTCAGTGTATGATTTTTAGATTGATTTTTACACTTATTCATAAGTTGTTGATGTAACAATATGTCTTGATGAATATTTGCAGATTGTCAGGCTGTCTGGTCACAGAGAGGGCTGTGCTTCTCTGGCTTCTGCTCTGACCTCCAACCCTTCTTATCTGAGGGAGCTTGACCTGAGCTTTAACCATCCTGGAGAATCGGGCCTTGATGGTTTTACCGCTGGACTGCAGGATCCGACCTGGAAACTGAAAACTTTAAGGTACATTTAATTATTTTCATCCAGAAAAATAATTTCAGGACAAAAAGATTACTGTGTGTATGTGTACCTGTTCAACTTGTCAGATTCACAGAATATGTTCAACATCTTTAAATTTCCTCTTTCTTAAACAGAGCAGATCATTGTGGAAAACACCGTCTGTTTCCGTCACCCCAAAGGTGTAAGTAAACCCTTCTGTGATGGTCCGACCAGCAAACTCAAGGACAAAGGCATATAAAAAAATAACTATTTAATTTTTCAAAAAAGCTTAACAAAAGTTTTTTTTTTACAGCAAATCTCAAAAAGAAATATAAGAAAAATTGGCCCAAAAAATAATCAACTACAGCATACCAACTCAACAAACAAGACTAACTGACTATCCTCAATGAACACACAGGGGAATTTATATACAAAGGCTAGCCTACACACACACACAAGGAGGGGCGGAAGAAAACAAAAACAACCAATACATAAACATAAATAACAAATTCAAATCACAACATTTTACTTTAACACAACTATAAAACAAAACAACCTAACACCGTAAATATTATAACAATAGAGCGAAAGGAAGATGTCAATAGGGCGAGAGGAGGAGTCTTCCACATCAAATTTCCTGCTTCCCGCAGCCTGATGGTTCGTTCCAATTACAATCAACTCCTCCCAGCCAGTCCTTCAACTCAACCAAAAACAAAATAGTTAATATTCTAAATAAACCAAGCATTTACTAAAATGTGTGCACCCAATCTAGTAAACAACTTAATACCAAAAACCCACCACCAAAGAAAAAGTGATATTACCATTATAAATATTATCAATATAAAACATTAACTAAATACTAACACTGAAGAAAGAAATATTAACACTGAGAAGATGGAGGAACCTCCTCACCTTCCTAATGTCTGACTTTCTATATTTAGTTTATTTACAACAATTCAAATTCATACCAATACAATTCAAACATGCAAATAGATTCGATTCAGTGACATTAAGAGGAACCTCAAATAAAAGGCTATAAAGAACCTAATTTAGTCTGCATGTTTTGTTGAACAATCAGGTGCTCATAATGTCTAACAGAGGTTACAGTAGCATTAGCATGTAGCTCCTACCATAATCAGCCTCAGATATTACAAAACAAACAACCAATAATATTAATCCTGAGCTAAACATGGAAAAACACACAATTATCTCTGCAGATCTTATTATGTTAAATTTACACAATCAGAGCTGCTTAAGACCTGTTTTAAACTACAGAGCGCACTTACCAATGTTGGCCACCAGGAGTCTCTTGACACCTTGACACAGTAAATGAGAAACATTCAATGCAAACCAAAAATCTCTCAGTGCTCTAATTAACTGCCTTTCCAACAATAAATAATATTTATTGACAATAAAACTGAAACCAGATGCTGCTAATTTGCTACATTTTTGTAAAACAAGTTTCCTGAAATTCATTTTATGTAGAAATATGTTTATCAAACTTGCTGAGCTCCACATCAAAGGTCCTTTCATTCTGTCATATTGGCTTTATTTTGAAAACCTGTCATGTTCAAAGTATTAATGCAGAATAGATCAGGGCAGAAATCTTGTCAAGTTCAATGACTGCTAAGAAAAGAGTCTTTAAAAATGTCTGTCAATTCTGCCCTCCATGGAAAAAGCACAAGAGAACCTGAAGTTATCGGCTAAAATATCTGAGAAAAAAGAGATTAATATGATTATAAAGCATTACCTGTGAACCTCTAAATAAGTAATTAAGATATAAACTCTTCTATATAAAGCCAAAATGAAAATATGGATTTATGAAAAGAAAAATGTGTATTGACTCCAGTTTTTTGTCGTTCATCAGTCTTTCTTGAGCAGATGGTAGATCCCAACACAGCAACAGAAATCTGATACTGTCACTGGACCACAAACAGATGAAGGCTGTGAAAGAGGAGCTGCCATATCCTGACAATCCAGAGAGGTTTGACACCAGGAAGCAGGTGCTGTGCACTGATGGTCTGACTGGTCGCTGCTACTGGGAGGTCCAGTGGGAAGGAACAGTCAGAATAGGACTGTCATACAAAGGAATCAGGAGGAAGGGGGAGGGTGACGAGTGCTGCATTGGTGGGAACCATCAGTCCTGGGCTCTGTCATGCAGTCCTCAGAGTTTCACTGCCTGGCACAACAACACACCAACAGAAATAAAACAGTTCGAAAACACCAACTCCAACAGGCTGGGAGTGTATTTGGACTGGTCTGCAGGCACGGTGTCCTTTTACTCACTTCCTGACATAGTTTCCTCCATGAAAAAGATTCACCTTCATACGTTTCAGACCACATTCACTGATCCACTCTATGCTGCATTTGGGTTTGAACAAACCCAGGAGGGTGAGGATGAATCCTCTTCAGTTTCCCTGATGCAGGTTGAATAATGAGGCCTGATCCTTTAGAGAAGAATATTTTGCAAAGTGAGCACAGCAGCACTCAGAGTCAGGTAGACAGATTCATGTATGTATATATCTAATACAACAAGATTATAGTTCAGATCAAATGGGCCGTCTTTGCAAACGGCCCAATTGCAAAGATAATAATCAGAGAACATATCAAACAAAATCCACACACACATAATCCAGAAACTCAAATCTGTTTTGATTTCATTCATCGCTCGTAATAAACTATCAAAGCCTTAACATTAAAATATACTTGAATAAACAACATTGGTTATATTTGCCCATGTTTGTGTGTGAATGAATGTCTCAATATCAAGAAAGAACCATGAACTCATCAAAAGTCAAATCTTCAAAAGCTAAACTCTTTTTATGACAGCGAACCTTCAGATTCAGGTTATGAAGATGATAATGTTTAAAAAAAGTAATAATTTCAAACAAACTTTTAAAAGTCACTAACAACAGCGCTGTTGAGTTGGTTTATTCAATTAAATTAACTTGTCCTCTGGGTTTATTGTCTGAAAAATAAAAGATTTATAAAAATGTGTTTTTAATTCTTAGCAATTATTTTCCCCTTTCTAAAGGAAATATAGATTTGGATTTTCAACTCGCCGACATTGTGAAACTTTGCATTTAAATAAATGCAAAGTTTTAGTGAACAAAATAAATCATTCTGTGGGTGAATTTGATTAATTGTTATTTAATATTAATGCAGTTTTTTATGTATCTGAAGTTTTGCTGACACTTTGATTTCATTATATTGAATCAGATTACTATATGCTGTAATTTTATTAGCAGTTCTAAAGTGTTTATATGCTAAATGTCGTGACTGTCTTTGTAAATGTGCACCTCTGTGTTGGATTGGGTTGTGTGTGTGATAAATATAGTCTGGTATTAAACTCATGAGGCCTAGAGATCCCTGTCTCAGTATTTTCCATGTTTAAAGTTAAATCTGCCATTTGAATAGATTCACTTCACCTTATTATAATCAGCTCAAACATAAATCTGAATGGAAAACGTATCAGAATCATTAATATTCATTAATATTCTATATTTCAATATTGATCCTTTGCATTAAGGGTCAAAGGGCTTTAACCTTCATCCTGCAGTGCCCCATTCGAGCCACTAGAGGACAGAACTTCCCTCTTCATCAGAAGCTGCCAACCTGCTTTTCTATGCAACAGATTCAGCAAAACCATTTAAGTGACAGAGAAATGTTTCCTTTAAAGGAAAAATTGCCTTATTAAGTCAGTTAATGGGTTATATTTTTTTAACAAAAAAATGTTAAAATGCTGATTAAATCTGAAATCTGGTGCTTCATTAACTCTCCAGCAATTAGGATAAAGTTAATTATAAAGACCGTTTTCAAAAGCTGCTGAAAAATAATAATGTTTTCATTCCTAATTTTAAGAAATAATCAGTTTCTGGACAACTTGTGATTCCAGTGAAACCAAAATTTAAAACCAAAACTGCAGCCTTGGATGAAGGATCCATTTTAATAATGTTGGTTTTGATTGTGGCAGCATCATGCATGTTCACACAACACAAGAAAACTGCTAAGTTTATCACTATTTCTACAAGAAAGATTAGGTACTAATTTACAGACATGATGCAAACGGCTGTAAAAAACAAGATATTCTAAAATATCGGTGGCGTTTTACTGCGATCCGTCCAGATTCAACTCAAAAACTCTGGTCAGAAACATGATGGGTAAAATCTGCTAGAGAGCAACATGGTTAAGTTTTCCATTGCTTGTAAAGTTGCCAGTAAAAGTCAATGCAGCAAAAGAAAAGAGGGAAAGAGGCAAACAAAAGTTTAGCATCTATAATAGTGATAATCGATAAATAGATATACAGCTGACATTTTAAGGATGAATTTCTTAAGACATAAAGAATTTTATGAGCTTATTCTGTATTAATTAACATCCTAACAACAAGGTTGACATAGAAGCATAGCTGTTGTAATAAACAATGATGAGCATCAATCTCTGCAGAACCAGCATTTCCAGTCAGTAAAGTCTGAGATTAAAACAGAAACAATCCTGCAGCTTGTGAAGCTTTTGGAGCAGCTCTGTGGAAACAAATGAACCTGGTTGAAGTTAAAATGTTGACACCAGATCGTTTTCTCCTTTCAGGGACGACATTTTCAGAAGAACAAGATAAACTCCAGGCTCTTGGAGAACAACGGCCTCAAAAGGATTAAACTATGTTTTTTATTAACTTGTTTTTATTATCTTGTTTTATTAATCAAGATAATAAAAAAACTACCAGCTTCTGTTATACTATTCTAAACCAGGCTCAGTTTTATGTTTACGTGTCAAACAACTTTGCATCTTTCATTTCCATAACAAAGAAAAAAAATGGAGTTTAGAGTTTTGATTTAATTCATTAAGAGAAAAAAACACCCAGATTTTCCACTAACCCTGTAATTATCACAGCAACACCTGCTTAAAGTCATGCAACTCGGGTGGATTTAAGTTCAAACTTTGACTAGTTCTTCAATTCCTTTGGTTCAGATTCTGTTGCTTTTTGAAGATTTCTTTGCCTCCATGTTGTCTTAGAGATGCCATGTTGAAATAATTATGAAATAATTATGTTATTTCATAATTAATAATTATGTTTATTTAAGTTTATCTGGGATTATCTTTTAATGATCAAATATTGAGTAATTTAAGCATGACCTGAGAAAGAGAGAAACATTTACAAAGACTTGTTCACACTGACATTTCTGATCAAACAGACCAAACGCTGCCAGCAGAATCCAGCAGAACCAGTCGGACCCGACCTGAAACTGCTGCTGAATCAACTAAAGAAAGATGGCACGATCATTACTCGTAAGCCAACAAAAGCTATGCTAAGCACCGGCTTGCCAACTAATTCCCAAGCTTTCATGCCTGCAGGCGGCATGTCAGGCGACTGTAAATTAATAAAAAAAATCCAAATGTAATGGCTCTACATAATGATTGTGCAGTCATTTAAGTTTTATTTAGCATTATTTTTTATTTGTACTTATCTTGTTTTCTGGTTTCAAGAGTAAAAGTCTCCAGATTCTCTATTCTATTTGTTTGCTTTCTGCTAAAACCAGAATTATAAAAACAAAAGTATAAAACTAGTAAGTTAGCTTTCTCCCGTCCCATGTGAATTAATACATTTGCAGCAGAAACTGGAATAAAAACACTTGGAGATTTTGAGTTTTTACAGTGTAAAACCATTATTAAAATAAATGGAGAAGAGTAGGAAAAAGTAGGTAAAGTAAGTGCAGCGACGGCTCAGAAACATTTAAGCCTAAGAAGAAGAACAAAGTGCAGCAGCGCATTGTTGATCGAAGAAATGATGATGTGGATCAATTTTGGAGACATTTAACAAAGAGAGGTGAAAGTATTGTCACAATATGAAAATAAAACAGAGGAAGCTGATAAAAATGAAGCAGAGCTAATAGCAAAGGCCTTTTATGGCGTATTAACTGAAAAACATTTGTTTTTTATGTGAAGAATAGGGAGGTTGTCTTATGATGTGCTTCACAGTGTTTCCACTATATAAATGCATGATAGGTATTTGTGAATCTAAATAGAAGGACAAACAGACAACGCAAGTGAATTTTATGAAAGCTTTTGCAAAAGGAGAGAACCCAGCAAACTGCTGCTTCCAGCCGTTCACTGAGCACTCTGAAGACCCTTTGTTAGGGCTTTCTCTTTTATTACAAAGTAGAAAGTAGAAAAAGGAATGTGGAGGGAGGCAGATAGGAGTATCCCAAAGATACAAGTGGCTTCAAGGTCTGTACACAGCTGCAGCTCCAAAGTCTAACAAGTATGAGAGCTTTTCTCAGGGATGTGAATAATAAATCTATTATAGCTACCAATGTAAGAATGATAACAAAACATAATTATTCTAACATTCCCCCCTGTTTATAATTTTTACGTAGTAACTATGCAAAAAATAGTATAAAAAGAAAAAGAATGGATTACACATGTTATACAAGAGTTGTAGAATACATAATATATAATATAAGAAGGATAGAAAAAAGAAATGTAAAAGAAACATTGAAAACCAAATGCATATAATGTGGTGTTAATAATATAATAATGTTGAATGTAAGAATGAGAACACAGAAAAAAACAACAACCAAAAACAAACAAACAGCAGAAAATCAAGTGCAGTTATCATCACTAACACCATTTGTTTTCACATTTTCAGTGTAGGAGTCATCAAGCAAATGATTGAATCTGTTTATTAATTTACAAGACATCATCTCATGTACTCATTTTCCAGTCATCTTCTTTCTTCTGGAGCAACATGTAGTCCTCATCTGTGTCAGAGATTACCCTGACCAACTGATAGCTGAGCAGAGCAGTGTTAAATGTTTTTAACAGCATGCTTTGAAAACATAAAATGATGCAGGTTGTGAACAGACAGAATAGGATCAGTCCAGTCAAGATGGGTGTTCCAATGTTAAACAAAAGCTGCCACCAGAGTCTGGAGGTCAGCCAAGAAAGAAAGTCAAAAGTTTGTGAGCCCTGAGTTGCACTGTCCACAGAGTTCTTAAGCTCTTCCAAATCATGCAGGGCATCATGAATAGTTCCACCAGTTTCTCTTTCATCTCATGTTGAACCTATGATCTTGCAGACGCTTCCTTGAGAGGTTGTGAGAAAAGCCAATACAACACGGTTTTCAAAAGCATGTAAGCTCCATCTCCACACAGGAAGTACCAGTCAGCCATCACCCGTTGACCATAGTCTCCTGGCACTATGGCGCTGCAACGAGCTTTCTTCTGTCGTCCTCTCGTCTGCTGAGTGATGTCAAACGAACCTCCTTTCCTGAAGCAAATTGTGACAGTCTGGATTGTCGTTCCAGATGCTGCATCCTGAGGTTGGCTCCTGACCTCTGCAGGCGATGCAGTCGATGTATTCCGGTGTTGTTTCGCAGAAGGTGTAAACTGTGTTACACAGGTTCCATGGGAGCATTTATTTTACATTGATAGTTTCAAAACAATAATTTAAGTGGCAAATTAAATATTTGCATATAACTTAACATTTGACAACTTCCTTCAAGTGATGTGAAAAAAAAGCTGTGTTCCCATTTTGGTCCAAGATCAATAAGATATCAATCAAATCAATCAAATTTTATTTGTATAGCACATTTCAGCTACAAGGCATTTCAAAGTGCTTTACATCATAAACACAAAACACAAAGGCATGCAACATAGAATAAAATACCAAGTTTTTTTTTTTTTTCTTCCCTCTCTTTCCCTTTCTTCCCCCTTCCCTTTGACACGGAATTTAAGCGCCTGTTACAGCCGGACTCCGCCGTCCGTTTAACCACGGGTATTCGCCGGGCCCCGTTGCCCACAACAGGAAAAAAAAAAAAAAAAAATTACATACATATCCACAAATCAAATCCATACATATTACATTTCAAATGCAACTCTAAACAGGTGCGTTTTTACTCCCACAGTCCGTATTTATATGGATATCATTGAATACTTTTACGAGGGCAGTCTCCGTGCTGTGGTGAGCACGAAAACCAGACTGGAAAGTGTCAAAGCAGTTGGTCATCATGAGGAAACTATTTAATTGTTTACACACAGTTTTTTCAATAACTTTGCTGATGAATGGGAGGTTTGAGATTGGCCTGTAATTCTGCAATAGTGATTTGTCCAGGTTGTTCTTTTTTAACAGTGGTTTGATGACTGCTGTTTTCAAAGCCTGGGGGAAAACACCTGATGTAAGCGATGAGTTTACGATTTGGATCAGATCAGTAGCAATAACAGGCAGGACTTTGTTAAAGAAATGTGTGGGTAGGACATCCAGACAGCAGGAGCTTGAACTTAATTGATTTATAATTTCTTTTAGAGTTTTATAATTAAGTAGTTTAAAATGGGTCATTTTTTTCTGTATTTGTTTTGTTTTGGTACAGAAATGGTTCTGGCTTTAGAGTTGATGTGCAGATTAATCCTCTGATTTTTTGGATTTTCTCTGAAAAGAAATCAGAAAACGTATTACAGGCAACATTAGATTGGAATTCAGGTGGAAACGTCACAGGAGGGTTTGTGAGCCTGTCAACTGTTGCAAATAAAGTTCGAGCATTATTGATGTTTTTGTTTATGACATCTGCAAAGAAAGCCTCCCTTCCATGTTTTAGTGTTAAGTGATAGTTACGTAGTCTTTCTTTATAGATGTCATTATGAACGTAAAGTTGAGTTTTACGCCATTGTCGTTCTGCCCTGCGGCAGAGTTGTCTTGCAGACCGAACTATTTGTGCATTTCTCCATGGAGATTTCTTTCTACCAGTCAAAACCTTTACTTTAATTGGGGCAATGGAATCAATGATATATGAAACTTTAGACTGAAAATCATCTAACAACTGATCTACATCATTACAGCTTAAGGGTGAGGAGGAAGAGTAGATTTGATTAAATGTTTCTGCTGTGTTTTCTGTGAAAGAACGTTTTGTGACAGTAGCTGTTTGTCCAAGTGGGTCAAAGAATAAAGAACCTTCAAAGATAACAGCGAAGTGATCCGACAGGCGACATCAGTTACAGAGACATTGGAAATATTCACACCCTTACTGATAACCAGGTCCAGTGTGTGTCCTTGAGTGTGTGTTGCTTGTTTAACATGTTGTGTTAAACCAAAATTTTCTAAAATATCAGAGAGCTTTTTTGCTCCTCTGTTTTCGGGTTTGTCCACATGAATGTTAAAATCACCAACAATTATTAAACAATCATAATCAATGCATATGAGAGAAAGAAGATCATTCAAGTCAGTAAAGAAATTTTCCACATATGCTGGAGTTTTGTATAAAGTTAGTGTCAAAGTTCGTTTGAAGCCTTTAACCTGAATTCCAAGATACTCAAAAGATGTGAAATGACCGAAAGAGATTTTACTACAGTTTATGGTATTTTTAAATATAGAAGCCACCCCTCCTTTTTATGTTTTCTGTTCTCACTTAAAAAATTGTAGTCAGGAGGCGCTGATTCAATGAGTACAATTTGGTCATTATCGTCATTCAACCATGTTTCTGTCAGAAACATAACATCAACATTATACTCGGTGATGAAATCATTAATTAACAGAGCTTTAGCACAGAGTGATCTGATATTTAAAAGAGCTACTTAAGTGGCTTGGAGGCCAAAAGATTTTCAGTCTGAGGTTCCTTTAGGCAGGGGATCAATCTGAGGTTTGAATTAGGACCGCTGTATTTCATATTTCTGGTTTTTGTAAATTTTCTTGTAGTGATCCGGACAGGTAATGTCCTGTTCTGCAGAACCTGGGGGCCAGACACATTCTGGATGGAGACGGGTGTAAAGATAATTCTGGTCCCCGGCCTCAGACCTCAGAAACGCAGAGTGATGGATCCTCTGGGAAGTCAGGGCAGGTTGCTTAAATGTATACTTGACAGGTGACTGATGCACAAACAATGAGCCCTGAGGCACACCCCGTGTTCGCAGCGTTTAAAAGGTGGGAGGCTGAGCTGCTTCTGCATCCAGCCTCAGACTCCTGGACTGACAGGTAGGTACTGACTGTTATCTTAACAACAAAACTCTGTTTAGATTTGGATTTTTTCAGGTCAGAAGCTTCCCTGCAGAAAAGCAAGATGTTTAGAGTTTTCTTCTTCTTCCTCACCATCTCGATGGCAAGGACGGCGGCTGTTCCTCTGGTAAGTTGGAAGGGAGACAAATAAAACTAATTTGTTTCATCCAACATAGGGAAGCCTAATGTGTTTAGATATATTGGGTTTGCAATGCAGCATCAACAGCAAATATCCAAACCATCATGAAGCAGAAGAAATGTGGTTGACATTAAATGCTGAAATCTCTGTTTGTGTTGCAGAAAGCAGATGACAGTGAAAACCAAATCAGTGAGTAGAAAAAATAAAAGAAACCTGAAGTGAAACTGAAATCTCTGACATGTGGATTTCTTTCCTTCCTCCCACAGATGAGGACATGGATGTCACAGAAATCATCTCCAAAGCAAACGAAGGCATAAGTAAGAGAGCAATTTCACACAACCCAACAGCTTTGAATGTAATTTTATATTTGCAAGTCAAGACAAAAAAATAATCATCATCTATTAATAAATCGACTGATTCATTTCTCAGAAATTAGCTTAATGGTTTGCCTTTGTCAAATCTTCAAGCCTGATAAGAAACTGGATATTTTTTAATCTGCATAAGGAACTGTCCCTACATTTCACTAGTGATCAATCGGTTTATTTGCAGTCTGTACAATTTCTAACCAGGATAGCAAAGCATTTTAAAAATATTGTAAAAGTATAAAACAATACATTGGTTCCTTGTGTGTAATAAGAATAAGTAGTAAAAGACTCTGTACTCTCCTGGAGTGCTTTCATTGGCCAGCTCAATGCAGCATGTCTTGTTCAAGATGCAGAGGTCAAAGAATACACAAAAATCCTTTGTGTCATAAGAATCAATGTTCTTCACTCTGTTGTGTGTTTTGTGTTTCTGCAGAGACTCCACTGGTCCACGGTGACATTGCTCCGAGCAAATTGAGGAACGCAGACCCATGCACCGCCACCGGCTGCAAATGGCCCAAAACTGGAAAATATGTCTACATTCCCGTCTACATCTCCAGATCTTACTGTGAGCAAAACCAGCACCTGAATAAACACACAAGACTTTAAAATAGATGCAAACTTTTCCAAGTTCCTTCATGTTTATTTCAGAAGGCAGAGGGAACAGTAGATGATGTCTGTGTTGGAGTTTGTTTTGTAGTTAGGACCTTGGTGTAAGATGTTTTGTTTTGCAGCCACGGCAGAGCGTAACATCATCATCAATGACCTGGTGAGCTTCCACGCCTCGACCTGCATTCGCTTTGTCTGGAGGACTTCAACACGGCAAAGGGACTTCCTTCACTTCTACTCAGGATCCGGGTAGGAACTCAGTCACATACCGTGACTTTTACTTCCACACATTTCCACTGATTTCCTCCTGATCTCCCCGTCAGGTGCTGGTCCAACCTGGGCCGTCAGCGTGGAGCACAGTTTGTGTCTCTCAGGAAAAATGGCTGCATGCATCACTCCATTGTGCGGCATGAGATCAACCACGCTCTGGGCTTCCACCACGAACATGTCCGCTCTGACAGAGACTCCTTCGTCCAGGTCCTCACCCAGAACATCATCCCAGGTCGGCTCAGTCACACAACCGTGGCTTAATGCTTCTATCTGCAGAACATCTTGGTTAGATCTGAAAACAGAAGTATTTTAAACAAGTCATACATTTCTGTATTTTGCACATTTGGACACAAATGAAAAAAAAACTATTTGCATTCAGATCCATTCAGCCATTCATAGGGAACTTAATACTTTCCAAATGACCAAAATCAGAGAACTCAGCAGGTTTTTGTGTGGGAAGTTTGGAAACTGACATTTAAACTGTAAGATCACATTGCCTCATGTTCTACTTTTATCTATTGCAATGGAAAAGTGACATTTTCTGAAATAAGGTGACAATTTAAAAAGTTAACTTTTTTCTTAATCAGGGAACGAACACAACTTTGAGAAGGTGCAGACTAACAACCTGGGCACTCCCTACGACTTCAACTCCATTATGCATTACTCCAAGTGAGTCTTGGCTTCAAAAATACCTTCTATTGTGTTACACACAGCTTGCTGTTTTCAGTCTGACTGTGACTGCAGATGCATTTTGTTCATCACTTCCTCCTTCTTCCAGGACCGCCTTCTCCAGAAACGGCCAACCGACTCTCCTTTCCAAAGCTAATCCTTCCCTCAACTTTGGAAGAGCCTCATCGATGAGCGTCAACGACATCGCCCGCATCAACAGGCTCTACGGATGCTGTGAGTAAAATATTGATCTTTTCAAACATTTCTCTAGCATTTCCAGCAGCTGTATGACTTACGGTACTTTTTCTCTCAGCTTAAGTTTCAACACCATAAAGGAGAAACTTCAGCTCGCCAGCTGACCTTCGGCTCTGACCTGCTCCTCTCTCAAAATCTCAGAGCTACAGAAACTCTTCCTCTGCTGTCTCATTTACTGCATTTAACTACTTAACTACATAACTGCTGAAGACAGTTGCTGAAGAAACAGATTTTTGGGTATTACATCTCAATCTGTTAATGTCAGAATACATATTGTGCTTATTGGTGAAGGATTTCTTATCAAAAAAGGTTTTCTTTTATACTATGGTTTGGCTTTTTTTGCATCTGCTATAAAAAATGGAAAGGAATGTTTCAATTGAAGATAAATCTAAGGGGAATTTTGGTTAAGTAAATTATGTTGTGACATAAAAACTGTGTAAGATGGAAAGATGGACTGGACTGGTATAAAATATCTAAATAAAAGGCAATTATTCAAGAATGTACAATCTATGGAAATGTGAAATGTAAAAGTTCCCCAATTACATTTGGACTAAAAAGGTTTTTATCTACATAATGTTACAAGTTCTCATCCAACATGTTTTATTCTTGTGACCAACATGTTTTTTTCTGAAATTTAATGGTATTGTAATTCATGTAATCCATTCAATCAAGTACCAAATAAAATTTGATCATTCCAACATCAATGTTTCTTTCTCTCTGTAACAGTTGGACATTTGGGACAAAGATCAGGGTTTCCTTAGTGCAGCACCACAAAATAAAAGCCTCCACACTTTCAGTATGAAGTTGTTTAAAAATTAAATGCTAAAATAATGTAAAGCAGGTGAGATAAATAAAAGTATATATTCATAGACTATATTTGTGCTCTTATGCTAACCATACTCAGAGTTTTAAATGAGTTTAGATACAATAAAATGTTAATTCTTACTTTATTTTGAAGTAAGAATAAACATGGTTGTGACTTGTGAGACAGATGAGCAATGAAAACAAAAAATCAACTCCTCTATTTCCTCCTGCCATTGCCCTCTGAAGAAATGTTCCTCTCCTGGTCAAAAACCACCAATCAGAGCCAGGAGGAGGGGCTTAGCGCTGCTAATCATCCTCCTGTACTCTTTTAAATCTGCTATTGATTGAAAAGCAACTCCAAGTTACAAAAAACCTGTTTATCTACCATAATCTGTGGCTTTGCTAACTAGCAGGCTATGTTGCGGTGAGCCAGCATAGCCTGTAGTTTTGTAAAAAGCAAGAGGATGAGAGTGATGGACAGCGCTAAGACCCTCCTACTGCCTCTGATTTGCTTCTGCAGAGGATCTCGATTTTTCCACAGATTATCTGTTTTATGTGATACTGTCAGAACATAATGATAATATTAACAAGTATGTAAAAATATTTTTTCTATAAAAGTTACATTCTGGTGCTGTAAGTGATGAAACTTTTGTGATGGATACTCCTGTTACAAAGGATGTAGCTTTTAATTTGTTAGTTGAGATACAGAAACGCTGACTTACAAAATGCCAGTGTGCTTTGTGTCATAATATAAACATATTTCTGTTCTTTATGTGGTCAATATCATGACCTCCCTGCACAAATGTTCTAGAATGTTATTAGTCGATAACAACTCTACTACTTCCAATGAAAGAATAGGCAAAATAACAATGACAGGATAAAATAAGCAATGAAAGCAGAAGAAATATTGACTGAATCGCCCTAATCCTCCAGCTCCAAGGATTAAAAGAAAAGGAAAACAAACGAGTTTTCAGAAGAGATTTAAAATCACCTGGGAGAAAACAGCCCAACATTTATTTCACTTTCTCATCTGGAAGAGCTAAAAGCATTTTGTTTTCAGTTGGACTTCTGTTTTTTCCATTTTGTATTTTTGTAAAAACAGATTTGCTTCTATGTTCACGTGAGCTGCATGTTGTTAAAAGCTGCTACATTGTGCAAAGACGGGACCAAACAGTGATGCACTTCACCTGCAACTTGTAACAGCACTGGTTTATTTTGGGAACAGATTGTCCCATCTGGAATAATGATGGATATAAAAAGCTTGGTCAGCAGTTTCTTGTGTCAGACGGGATCTGAGCCTCAGCTGCTCCGTCAGGTAAACGGCTCTCTGACTCTTCTTTAACTCCCATTTGTTTTCTTCATCATGTTTACATGCTTTCAAACTGAAACAGAAAGAAAGCATATTTTCTTTTCGTGTCACGATGAAGCTTCAGGACCTTCATCATGATCCCGGTTTTTCTGTCCCTTCTCTTCAACTCAGTGGAAACTGTCGACACGGTAAGTTTATGATGGGATCAGTTCGTTTTACTGATTCACCTCACAGCTTAGACAAAACCCAAGATTTATGAAAGGCTGTTCTTCGTTTTGATTGTATTTATTTTTTAAAAAAGAAAAGTTTCAACATGTAAAAGACCAAAATGACGCAGTTTTCTTCCATCTGTGTTCCAGAGTCCTGTAGTAGAACCTGCTCAGTATCCCAGTGAGTTTGAAACAAAGATCAATTTTATCTGACACAGCAGAGGCATAAATTTAACCAAAGGTTCTGGCAACATTTCTTTCTCAGAAGAGTTTATGGATATCTTTAAAAGCATCCCACAACCACAAGCTGACAAAGGTGAGACACAAGCTCACAAAACAAAAACACCCAGCAGATAATAATGAGAAAAACGTATCATTTTAACTCTAATCCTTAAAATAACAACAAATACGCATTGTTTTGATGTCAGATGAATTTAAAATTGCAGTCTTGTTTTTGCATTCCTGTCTGTGTTTGTCTGTCATTTGCTGTGTCGCAGAGCCAAAGCGATATGATGACATTGCTATGCCAAAAATCTTAAAGAGGAATGCAGACCCGTGCACCATCACAGGCTGCAAGTGGTTCAAATCCGGAGAGTACGTCTACATACCGTACTACATCGACACTAATTACTGTAAGCATCATGTGACAAAACAGGCAAAAAAACTGACAGCTGAAGTTAAAATGACTAAACCCTCTGTTGAAACTTTAAGTTTTTTCAAAGATTTCTCAGGTGCTGTTAAACAGATCAATGATGCTTCAGTATGACTTTTCCAAACATCCTGGTTTTTATTTTGGATTCTTAAAAATCCAATTATTACCCTCTAAAGAACTGGCCTATTGATTTAGCCAAAGTGCAAACCACTGCTGTGAAATCATGTGCTTTCACTTGCATTCAGTCAATCGACAATAGAGAGACATTAGGGGCAGGCTTTCATCAAATCTCATTTTGACAGGTGCCACGCCCTTTTACAGGAAGTCCCGCCTTAGATGAACGGAAGTCCCGCCTTAGATGAACGGAAGTCCCGCCTTAGATGAACGGAAGTCCCGCCTTAGATCACCGGAAGTCCCGCCTTAGATGACCGGAAGTCCCGCCTTACACCCACCCCATCCCTCCCTTCCTCCCTTTCGAATGTGACGAGGTGCCTCCTCCTCCTCCTCCTCCTCCTCCTCCTCCTCCTCCTCCTCCTCCTCCTCCTCCTCCTCCTTCTTCTCCTCCTCGTCCTCCTCCTCGGCCTCCTCCTCCTCGTCCTCCTCCTCCTCCTCCTTCTCTTGATTTTTTCTTTTTTAAAGAGTAATACCAATACAACAACAGTTATTTAATCAAGAAAAATGTATATAATTATATACTATGCCTACTGAAGTTTAAATAGATTTGGAATGGAGATGTTACTTCTGATTCTGTGACTGGCCTACGACTGGGGTCTGAGCTGGGGGCTTGATCAATATAGGTACGGCCTGTGAAATCCCTTCGGGGGTCGTTCTCAGTGACATATGGTCTGTGTGTTAGGTTTTTCTGTTTTCTCTCTGCTGAATTCAGAAAATGCCGTATATCTGACTTTCTTTTTAAGAGTACAGCACCAACAACAGTTATTTAATCAAGTAAAATGTATATAATTATATACTAAACCTAGTGAAGTTGAAATAGATGCCGGAGATGTTGCTTCTGATTCTGTGTCTGTGTTCAGCCAGGCCTACAACTGGAGGTCTGAGCTGCGATACGCAGGGCCTGCGAGAGAAGGAATGTACTAGTTGCATACTTGCAAACTTGCAGGATGCAGACAGAATGATAAATTAGCCACCTCGGGGGAATTCAGAGCGATACAGAATGACAAATTAGCCACCTGGGGGAATTCAAGCAAGGCCCTCATGAACCCTGGTGGTTCATGAGGGCAAACCAGACCACATCTGGTTTCTCTGTTTTTCTCTGTTTATTTTTTTAAGACAGAAGAAATGTTTAGAAACACCCGCTCTCCTCCTGTCATACGATATTACAACAGGCTTCTGATTTTTCACAAGTAAAGCTCCTCAGCTGCGCCGCAGCGGGTCAATGCAGAGGGGGGAGTGCTAATTGCCTTGTTGTGTGTCTGGGGCAGTCGTGAGGGGAAAAAAAAAAAGCCCCTGCCCCCTGCAAATACATACGTCTAAAGAAAACCTGCTATTTAACTACATTATTTATGGTAGCATGACTAGTTAGTACTGACTACAAGTTTGTGATTTCTTTCATGCTTTCTCCAAAATAGTAAATGCCGGTTTAAACACATTTGAAACTCATAGATTTTTCTGTAACACTCACTAGTGTGATACATTTCAGTAAATGTTTCTCATTTGTACATGTACTTCTTAAGAATATGTGACTGTTTGTAAGCAGGCCAACGGGAGGTTATTCAAATTAAACTTTTAACTTTCCTTGGTTAAAGAATTTGTCCAGAATTTTCCAAAATTTATCCTCGCATCATTGTAAATGCTACTTTGGTTCAATTTTTTTCCTGCTGCTGAATCAACACTGATCTTCCCAGAGCTTCATGCTTTCTCCAAAATAGTAAACGCCGGTATAAACACATTTGAAACTCATACATTTTTCTCTGTAACACTCGCTAGTGTGAAACATGTCAGTAAAAGTTTCTCATTTGTAAATTTATTTCTTAAGAATATGTGACACTTATTAAACTGACCTTACTGAGACTACTCATATTTAAGTTTTAGCTTTCCCCAGAGTTGAAAGTTTTTTTTTCTCTCTTTCTTTCTTTATTTTTTCTTAACACTGCGCAACTACGCTCCGACATGGTAAATTATTTTGTTACCTTTATCATTATCCACTACTTGTCTCTAACTTATATGCTGTATGTTTCTCGGCCCAAATGATGCTTTTTTTCCTCCATCCATCATTTTACACACTTGAATGTGTTCAATAACGAAATATAGTTGTTGAATTTTCCGTTACTGAAGCTTATAAATGATCAATGTAAACTTTCAGTCTGTATTCAGATAGTGAATACAATTCCTATTATTTAGAGTTGATGCGTGCACTTGGATTTCTATCAATTTATTGAATGATGGTCTGCGTAAACATTTATCAAACTGAATGGCCATTCAGGTTTCATATAATTTTTTTATTTTGGTTTCTGTTGCACAACTTCAAATATATGCTGGCTATCAACCAACCATTCAATCAGTTTTTTTTTTCTTTTTTTAAAAAAATAACCCCTCTCACATCTTCTGACAACTAGCCCAACTTATAATAACATTAACTAAGTTTGCTAATGGTGCACTTTACCTAAAAACAAATATTAAAAAAAAAACATACTCACTACACAGCCCTTCTCCCAGAGTTGGTCACAACATGGTGATTGTTTTTTTTTTTACCGTTAAAATTATCTACAGCTTTTGTTCCTTGCTTCTCATGATGCTATCTGTTCACTAATGTTCACTAATGTTCACCTCTTGTAAATGATAAGCTTATTAACGAACAATATGAACCATCATGTGTTAAAGAAGATCATATCAGCCAGATGAAGTAAAATATCATGATACTCAAAGCAATCAAAAATATATTGATCTGAAAGGTAATTTCTCCTTTTCAGGGAGCTTAGACTGAATGAAAGGAATTATTGAAATATACGACGAAATATTTAATTTTTAGAATTTCGATAATAGAACTTCAACTATGAATTGAAAGATTACATTGTATTTATTAAGTGAAGATCACTTAATAAATCAACTGTTAATTAGTCATCATACTATGTAAATGACTAACAAAATTTGAACAAACAAGAAACTTGACTACCTCAAGGGATTTCTCACATTGGAGAATCAACTGTCTGATTTTCTTTAGCCCACTAAATTTAACCTTACCAAAGCTCTGCAGTAAAGCAAACAGGTACTTAGTTTGAAGCCAGAATCAGATGCCTTCAGCCTTCTGCTGAACCTGGACTTTGGCCGCTCTCGGTGTAAAATAAAACATCAGACTTTTTAAAAAATTGTCCGAGTGAACATCACTTAATTATCATCAACTAGTTGTTTATACTCATAAACCATTGGCAGGAATCTTTGGATAAAACACAGAAACAATAAAAAAAAAGCTTTATCAGTTAATCTATTTAAATTGAGTCCACGCAACAACAAAAAAAAAAAATAAAAGTGAACTATATGAAAGTAGTGAAGATGTTGTGTGCTAAATGTTTAACGTTTTAACATGCCCAGCAGACACCACACCATTTCTGCTCAAGCAAACCACAAGGTTTTGAACAGGACAACTATGTCAAAAAATAAATAAAAAATGAGACCGTGTATCTTTATTGTATGTAGCAAATATATTGCTGCTGGTGCTGCTGCTGCTGTAGGTAGAAAATAAAAGAAGTTTTGCAGAGAATAATATTCTGGATGAGTTTAAGAATATTCTTTGCCAAAATTACACAGTGTAACTACACTTGTATTTTATATGTTGCAGTAATTGAATCTTTTGAGGCAATTGGTTTGCATAAATTTAAGTAAATCCAACCTATTTTCCTGCTCTACATACTTAGCTAGCAATTTGCCAGTTAGCTTCCCAGTCTGAATTTCTGTGCAACGTCTTTATTCAGTCAACTCTTCTATCCTGTACTCCAATTCTATTCCAGAACTCCGATATTCTACATCCATTTTGTGAATGTTTTGCTTGCTTGTTGATCTTCAGCATGCTCTGAAGGCAGTATCTGGTTTCTCTTACTTTAAACCGCCCAACTTGCACCTGATTGGCACTTTAGCCTTTTGATTCCCTCCCAGTGAGGCGGTGCTTCACAAAGCAAATTGATTGTCAATCTGTTGCTCTCTGCCTGGTGGTTGTTTCAGAAGATGAGGAAACATGGTGACTGAGGTTTACAGCCAACTAGCCAAATTATGCAGCTTTTTTTTTAGTAGATAGCGGTCCTAAAACTACATACCTTTAAAAATATGAACAAATATGTTCAATTCCTTAATTATTTGATTCATGGGTGATACAAGTTTGGTCATTTGGAATGCAACTCAAGGACTGTGGCTTCTTAATGTAAGTGTTTCTGCTACTGGACAAGAAACAAGGTTAAAAGATGACAGTGGTATTTACTGAGAGCAAGACTATGTCTAGTTATCAGGACAGACTGAGACCTGTAAAAAAACTGTTGGATCCATATGACACAATTATGATCTTAATATGACAGAGGAGGGAACCGGTTATCTGCTCCAACAATGTATTAGCCTTCAAGGAAATCATTTTGGATACAAAGAGCAGAAATATCTCAACATCAGATTATTATTATTGTTTTTACTCTTATATCAGTGATTTAAAACATTTTTTAAATTTTGATACCATGCGGTGCCATGCAGTACCATGTGGTCAACCGCAAAGTTGTGCGTGAATGTAAAAGTCAATTATTTTTGTCACCCAAAGAAAATTGTAATGTGTTTATTATGAGTAGGATTAACCGAGCTGAAGGGAAAACAAAGAAAAAGGAGAAATAATATTCAGCGATACAGAATTGACTCAGCAAATATGAACCTAGGAAATTATTGAAACCTTCAAGAATTTTATGTGGCGTAAGATATTTAAGAAAAATAATCCTGATTCCATACTCATGAATTTCTTTATCTGGTTGTTATCTCTAAAATACGTTTTTATGTTGAACCCCAGACATCTCACCTCTTTCCCACAGTTTTTTACACTTTGTTCCACTACTTATAGTCAATGTTTTAAAAAAAATAAAAAACCCAGTACAGAGTTTTGAAGCGATGGAGGAAATTTACGTCAATATGGAACCTGTTGAACAAAGTGCATCTCATCCCACAGGTAAGAACAAAGTTACAGAGAAATATAGTATGTATTTAATTTAATTACATTTTGCTAAGGCTCAGGTTTCTGTTCAGGTTTCTGTTCAGGTAGCAGCAGCTCCAAAGAGAGGCTCTGCCTCGGTGTGGCCGTATCTTTGGGAATCCTGAACGTTTTCCTTTTGACCGAACTCATCGCCCTCAGTGTACACAGTGAGTCTTGTTATAGTCATCTTAAAGATGTAAAATGAGTACATTTTATGTTTCTGTTATAAAAAAAATGTCATTGATTCCTTTCTGAAATCGAACTGATGAATTAGCAAGGGTATAAAATCCTTCTGTTTTAGACTTTTTAGACTTTGTATACTGTAAATTATGTTGTACAAGATAGTGTGACTCATATCTTTTGCTTCGTAAATAAAAATTAAGATCGTAATTTTTGACAACAGCTTCTTAATATTGCAAGGGATGACCTTTGCCAGCTCAGACACCAGGCAATGGTATATGGGAAAATGCACAGTAAATTTTGTAAAGTGTAAATTTTGATGTTACAGAGAAAAACACCAATCTCTGCTTTCAACACATAAAACATTGCTCATCATTTCTCTTCAGTTGTACAAATTGTAACCTTTCTTAATTTAATTCAGTTGATTTTAAAATGCAAATTTTACGATAGGTAATCTAAAGACAGTTTACAAAAAAACCCAAAAGTAATTTTCCATTCTACTTATCAAACAGCGCAGCAATTTAAATGTATTATTTAAGTCAGTAAAAAACAAACAAACAAGCATAAAAGTTAAGTAATCGGAGTTTTAAAAAAAAATTGCAGATTGCATCATGTCATTGACTTGTCATTGACTTGACTTGTTTATATGCTTCTTCCTCTTCAAATTACTGTTATCCTATCATTGCCGATTTTATCCATATTTTCAGGGAAAGCCTGTGGAACCAACATGTACGATTGCTACCTTTCTTCTTTGTTGCTTTCATAGAGTAGGAACACCACAAAATGAATAACCTCACCGACTGAACTTTGAAATGAATAAAAAGTCATTCGGTTAATCATTCAGATACTCAGAATTATTTGAATTTCTTTCTTAGACAGGAACCCAGTTCCTCCATTATTATTATCATCATCATCATCATCGTCACAGTTCTGATTACAGACACTCTCAGTGAGTGCCGGTTGGAGACTGACTCTTTCCATCTTTAAGATGACTAGAACAAGCTCCTCACTGTTGAATCCATGGTGTCGGCATCACTTTATTACAAATGATAGTAAATAATTGGACATGTAGAAATATAATTTTACCAAGATAGAGCTTGAGCCGCTGTTACTGGACACAACTGGAGTTCCATAAAGTCAGGCAGTAAAAGTCACATTAAGACACAATCAGAACTTTATGCTAAACAGATCCTTCGCACAAAAACCATCCTCCAACGTTTGTTTATCATGTCAGAGTTTTAACAAGAAAGAAAGAAAAAACACAGAGTCCAACCGGTAAAATTGTTCCTTTATAAATCACAACGGTTGAAAGTGTACATTTTATCTTTAGGCTTTTATGCAACAACGTGCTAATAAGCTACGTTATTTGTCGTTAGTTAATAGTATCATTCTGAACACGACATCTAAACGTCGATCAGTACTGGACCTGGTCTTCTTTTCTTCTGCAGCCCCTGGAATAATAGCAACAACTGATCTCTGCTGTTCCTTAGGACCAAAATCTCCCTGTAAGGAGAAAAAACAAAATCAAAGTTTTGTTTCTTTTACATTGTTGTTTTTAGCGCACACAAATGATAGAGTACTTAATAAATTTTAATAAAAGTCTTCATTTAGATATATTATATTTGTTTAGACCAGAAAGGAAAGTTATTACGTAGTTATACTCTACAATTCAAAAGGGAAAAGTTTTTTAAAGTTTTGACAAACCTTAAAGTCTTTTCAGCTCGTGGAGGATCCGTTTCAGTGAAGTTATCAGTGAAGTTATCAGTGAAGTTAGCAGTGAAGTTATCAGTGAAGTTATCAGTGAAGTTAGCGTTCACGGAGGGAAACTTGTTGCTGTTCCGCTCAGTCAGAATGTTGCTGATGTCAGAAAAATCTGCTGTCATGTCATGAGCTGGAAACAAAATAAATAAATAAAATCAACAAACGTGTTTGCAAAAACAAGTTGCATCGTATTTTCACTTAAAACTTACAAAATAATTTCATGATTTTGGCAAAAGTGCCAATCAGGTGTAAAATCTGCTGTAGAATTTAAACTGAGGTAACGCTGAACAGAAAATCGTTTGAAAAAAAAAGAAAGAGGAGACATTCTACCCTAAATGCTGCAAATGCAAGCATTGCTGAAAATAATTCAAACTCATGTAACATCGTGTAATGTTTCAGCTCTCTGCATCACTTTGAGTAACCAAGCTTTATTCTTTTTTATACCCTTGCTAATTCATCAGTTCGATTTCAGAAAGGAATCAATGACATTTTTTTTATAACAGAAACATAAAATGTACTCATTTTACATCTTTAAGATGACTATAACAAGACTCACTGTGTACACTGAGGGCGATGAGTTCGGTCAAAAGGAAAACGTTCAGGATTCCCAAAGATACGGCCACACCGAGGCAGAGCCTCTCTTTGGAGCTGCTGCTACCTGAACAGAAACCTGAACAGAAACCTGAGCCTTAGCAAAATGTAATTAAATTAAATACATACTATATTTCTCTGTGACTTTGTTCTTACCTGTGGGATGAGATGCACTTTGTTCAACAGGTTCCATATTGACGTAAATTTCCTCCATCGCTTCAAAAACTCTGTACTGGGTTTTTATTTTTTTTAAAACATTGACTATAAGTAGTGGAACAAAGTGTAAAAAACTGTGGGAAAGAGGTGAGATGTCTGGGGTTCAACATAAAAACGTATTTAGAGATAACAACCAGATAAAGAATTCATGAGTATGGAATCAGGATTATTTTTCTTAAATATCTTACGCCACATAAAATTCTTGAAGGTTTCAATAATTTCCTAGGTTCATATTTGCTGAGTCAATTCTGTATCGCTGAATATTTATTTCTCCTTTTTTCTTTGTTTTCCCTTCAGCTCGGTTAATCCTACTCATAATAAAACACATTACAATTTTCTTTGGGTGACAAAAATAATTGACTTTTACATTCACGCACAACTTGCGGTTGACCACATGGTACTGCATGGCACCGCATGGTATCAAAAATTTAAAAATGTTTTAAATCACTGATATAAGAGTAAAAACAATAATAATAATCTGATGTTGAGATATTTCTGCTCTTTGTATCCAAATGATTTCCTTGAAGGCTAATACATTGTTGGAGCAGATAACCGGTTCCCTCCTCTGTCATATTAAGATCATAATTGTGTCATATGGATCCAACAGTTTTTTTACAGGTCTCAGTCTGTCCTGATAACTAGACATAGTCTTGCTCTCAGTAAATACCACTGTCATCTTTTAACCTTGTTTCTTGTCCAGTAGCAGAAACACTTACATTAAGAAGCCACAGTCCTTGAGTTGCATTCCAAATGACCAAACTTGTATCACCCATGAATCAAATAATTAAGGAATTGAACATATTTGTTCATATTTTTAAAGGTATGTAGTTTTAGGACCGCTATCTACTAAAAAAAAAAGCTGCATAATCTGGATAGTTGGCTGTAAACCTCAGTCACCATGTTCCTCACTTCTGAAACAACCACCAGGCAGAGCAAACAGATTGACAATTGCTGAAGCAGCATCCTTGAAACCAGAAGATCCAGGAACAACCGTCAGCTGTGAGGATGTTTTTGAACCTAGAAGAGACGAAGAAGTCAGAACGCTGGTGACCAAAGGTGCCGCGGGCATTGGGAAAACAGTCTTGACACAGAAGTACACTTTGGACTGGGCTGAAGGTAAAGCCAACCACAACATACAGTTTATCTTCCCATTCACCTTCCGAGAGCTCAACTTGCTGAAATCTCAAAACATCACCTTAGTGGGACTCATTCATCACTTCTTTCCTGAAATCAGAAAAGCAGGAATCTGTAGCTTTGAAGAGTTCCAGATTATGTTTATCTTCGATGGTCTGGATGAACTTCAACCTCCTCTGGACTTCCACTACACTCCGGTTCTGACAGATGCTACAGAACCCTCCTCAGTCCACACGATACTCGTAAACCTCATCAGAGGGAAGCTACTTCCCTCAGCTCGTCTCTGGATAACCACGACCCGCGGCAGTCCATCAGATCCTATTCAGTATGTTGACAGTGAGACAGAAATCAGAGGTTTCACAAACCAGCGGAAGGAAGAATACTTCAGAAAGAGACTCCAAGACAAGGAACTGGCCAGTAAAATCATCTCTCATATTGGGACTTCAAGAAGCCTCAATACAATGTGTCACATTCCTGTTTTCTGTTGGATCACTGCTACAGTTCTGGATCAGGTCCTGAAAGATAAAGAGAAAACAGAGCTGCCCAACACCCTGACTGAGTTGTATATCCATTTCTTGGTTGTGCAGGTCAAACAGGACAATGCCAAGTATCGCAAAAACGTTTTGACTGATGGCATCTGGAATTCAGAGACTCAGAAAATCTTTCTTTCAATGGGAAAACTAGCTTTGAGCAGCTGGAAAAAAGAAACCTGCTCTTTTATGAAGAGGACCTAAAAGAGTATGGCATTGACATAAACACTGCCTCGACTTACCCAGGAGTGTTTACAGAGACTTTCAAGGAAGCATACTGAACCAGAAAGGCTGTTTTGTTTTGTCCATCGGAGCATTCAAGAGTTTCTGGCTGCACTTTATGTCTTCTTGGTGTTCATGAAGGCTGGGGACAATCTGGTGAAAAGAGTCGCAGTGCTTTGCAACCCGAATCTAAATTTAAACAGTTTTACCAGAGTGCAGTTGACAAGGCTTTGGAGAGTCCAGATGGATACTTGGACATGTTTACCCGCTTTCTCTTGGGGCTTTCACTGAAAACTAACCAAGACCTCCTGCAAGGCCTGTGGAAAACCAAAAATTTCCACAGGTTCAAAAAATGCTTATCCAACACATCAAGAAAAATATCAGGGATAGTCCTTCAGTTGAGAAAAGCATCCGGATGTTTTCACTGGCTGAGTGAACTGAATGACCATTCCCTAGAGGAAGAGATTCAACAGTACCTGAGTGGAGAAGTCCTGGAAAAAGACCTCACCTCTTCTCAGTGGTCAGCACTGATTTTTGTCTTGTTGTCTTCACAAAAAGTGTTCGATGTTTTTGACTTTAAGAAGTTCTGCAAATCAAAGGAAGCCCTTCGGTGGCTAACACAGTGATGAATGCATCAAAAAAGTCTCTGTATGTATCACACAAAGTTCAAGAAAGTTTTACTATTTATTTAAAAGAAAAAGTAAAAAGTATTTATCTGGAGCTTATCTTTCAGGTTGTTTAGCTGTAACCTGTCGCAGAGAAGCTGTATATTCCTGGTGCCAATGCTAACCGCTGAGAACTCTTGCCTCAGAGAGTTGGACCTGATTGACAATGACCTGCATGATGAAGGAGTAGATTTGCTTTCTTATGGACTCAGGAGTCCAACGTGTAGACTGGAGGTTCTCAGGTGAGTATTTGGAAGATTGAGGAAATAAACAATAACATTATTGTTCCATTCTTTGTATTTTTAATAAGAAAATTTAATACCACTGAAACAACTGAGAACTGGCCATTTCCTAAGATGAAAAGAGGCCGGTTTGCCTATTATCCATCCGTCCATCCATCCATCTATCCTCCGTCTGTCCGTCCAACATCGTCTTCTGCTTATCCAAATTTGGGTCATGGCTGAAGCACCTAAGCAAGGGGCATAGACGTCCCTCTCCCCAGCTCTTTTGGGGGAATCCAAATGTGAGGAAAACATAGTCTCTCCAGTGAGTCCTGGGTCTTCCACTGGGTCTTGTCTCCATGGGACATGCCCAGAACCCCTCACCAGGTAGGATCCAAACCAGATGCACAAGCCATCTCAACTGGCTCCTCTCAATGTGGAGAAGCAGTGATTCTGGTCTGAGCCCCTCCCAGATGTCCAGCTAACCACTCTATCTCTCAAACAGAGCCCAAGCACCCACTGAGGAAGCTTAGAAGCTTCCCAAAGCTGATCGTGGATGATCAATAAACTGAGCGTCACCTTTTGGCTCAGCTGTCTCTATACCACAAGAGACCGGCACAGAGTGTGCATTTCTGCAAATGTAGTACTAGTCCGCCTGTGCACCTCCCATTCTATGTTTTCCATCATTTGTGAACAAGACCCATAGACACTTAAATTCCTCCATTGCAGGGGTGGGCACTCCAGGTCCTCGAGGGCCAGTCTCCTGCAACTTTTATCTCTACTTCAACACACCTGAGTCAAGCACTGATTTTTGTCTTGTTGTCTTCACAAAAAGTGTTCGATGTTTTTGACTTTAAGAAGTTCTGCAAATCAAAGGAAGCCCTTCGGTGGCTAACACCAGTGATGAATGCATCAAAAAAGTCTCTGTATGTATCACACAAAGTTCAAGAAAGTTTTACTATTTATTTAAAAGAAAAAGATAAAAAGTATTTATCTCTCTATATATATATATATATATATATATATATATATATATATTATATATATATATATATTTATATATATATATATATATATATATATATATATATATATATAATATATATATATATATATATATAATATATATATATATATATATATGGATAAATCAGAGGAAAGCCGTTGTGGTAGATGTAGCAATACCAAGTGATTGCAACATCAGGAAAAAGGAGCACGAGAAACTGGAGAAATACCAGGGCCTCAGGGAGGAACTGGAGAGGGCCTGGAAGGTGAAGACCACAGTGGTGCCTGTGGTCATCGGGGCCCTCGGGGCAGTAACCCCCAAACTGGAGCAGTGGCTACAACAGATCCCAGGAACAACATCAGACATCTCAGTCCAGAAATGTGCAGTCCTTGGCACAGCCAAGATACTGCAGGACCCTCAAGCTCCCAGGCCTCTGGTAGAGGACCCGAGCTCAGAGGATAAGAACCACCCGCGGTGGGTGAGAAGGGAATTTTATATATATATATATATATATATATATATATATATATATATATATATATATATATATATATATATATATTTCATATCTATATTCTTTTCTCTCTTTAGATTATATAATTTTAGCCACTTATTACCCAACATTTTATTTAAAAGTTATGAGTCATTAACTTATTCGAACACATATAAAAATGAAACATGTTAAACCCACAGTCTCTTATGCTTTGCCATGTTAGAGTTTAATGTAGAATGTAAGTTAATTTAAGTTTAAGTTAACTTAGTCTGAGAAACATCAGAGATCAATGAATTACTTTAAGTTTGTTGATCCTAATGCTGAGGTGTGAAGTCAGCGAGCAGCCCTCTTCTCATTTTAAGCCTAAGTGAGATAAGAGGCTGGATAATGTCCAGGTCGGTACCAAAACTCTGATCGCTGACCCCCCAAACATACAGCCAAAGGATCACAGCACCAAAGTTGGTGTCAATTTCTTTTGTAATTGTTCTACCAAGTAATCAATACATTGAAAAGAAAGAAAAAAATGTTGTCATCTGTTGCTTTCTCTGTATAATTTCCCCTTACTTTTGCCCAACTTTTCCCTAATGAGGACATGGCTGCTTCTCCTACTTCTACCCCATTTAGTCTCTATGAGTGAATTAATCCAGCCATGTCTTCTATCCACTTATCGGGGTCCTCTGCAACATGTGTTATTCCTTCCACATCCTTCCTGGCCTCTTCTAAAGTCCAGGGTCTGAAACATAAATGTGTGGTGACTGGCCATCTCTAGGATTTGGGTTTGGGACCTGGATCATTGGATATTGTTCTGTACCGTCAAAACTGTTCAAAACTTTTGGCTGTTTGTACTGCCTGAGATTATATGAATGTCCCTGATTACTGGAACCTGCGCCTTCCTTCTCATATAGCAACGGTGGGTAGACAGGAAGGGGTGGATAAAGTGTATTTGGAGTGAGAACTGACAGTGGATCTGTGGTCAGCTCAGCTGGTGGTGATTTTGCAGGAGTGAGAGTTGGAGGAGCCAAGGGGAGCGCTGCCTGTGTGCGCGGAGGAGGGGCCTGCATTGCACCTAGTATGGGCTCGTTATCTTCCGGCTTTACAAACAAAGTAGTGGCTTCCTCACATTTACTCCCTTTGTCTTTGTTTTTTCTAATTTGTTCTCTCCTTTCTTTAGTTGCGTCTAACCATTGTTTAGCACATTTCAGTTCTTCCTCCTTTCTTTCTCTCCTCCTTCCTTGTTTTTCAGCTACACTTTTTTCTAATATTCCCACTAAAGTTTGCCATTGTTCAATTTTTAATTTCCCATCTATCTTATATTTCTTCTTCCATTTTGACATGTGTACTGTGCTACCAGGAAATCTGGACAGCATGTACTTTTCATCCCCTGTGGGATCCTCAACAAGTGAGGAATTACAAGAATTTTTATTTCCCATTATTAAGTACTCTGCAATTTAGCTTTAGAAGTGACTTGATATTTTGTGCTCTCTCTCAAGTAAGTGCTGGAGGTCAGCGCTTAGTGTCCCCTGAAGAACAGGCTTCTAGACTGAGACTAGCCTCAGTCCGGTTCTTCACTTAGGATTCTAATTCCGAGGACAGAAAGTTTTACTCACAGAGAGAGATGAGCACCACTCGCTCTTGTATGCACACACACATACACACCACACACACACAGCACGGCAGCAATGACACAGCAACAAAAATCGCAGCAACTAACAATTTCCTATCAGTGCGAGGATTCTTCCTTATGGGAAGTCCTCATTAAAAGAGGGGCTCTAAAAACACCTCTCTCGTAGATTTTAGTTGAGACGACAGGGATTCTACACCCTCTGGGACTTTAGTCAAGTTGTTCCGACAAGAACTCCCAACCTGTTTAGCTGATAAACATCAACTGGCCTTTAACCCGTTTAGTCAAAATACTATTTGACAAGGCCTTTAACCTTTTTAGCTGATAAACATCAACTGGGCTTTAACCCGTTTAGTCAAAATACTATTGACAAGGACTTTAACATTTTTAGCTGATAAACATCAACTGGGACTTTAACCCTTTAATTATTTAATTGTTTCACTCACGCTTTCCGTCGGCTCGTTCTATTCGGTCGGATCTCGGCAGTCCCGCCGCTGGCAGACAAAGTCGGACCCAAGGCGCTGGCCTGGCGAAGAATTCACTTCCCGGGTCTTTCTTTCCAAGTCCTAATGACTCTGGCCGTGCACGGTTTCAGCGCGTCGTTCTTCATCTGTCAGCGAACAAAATGCGATTTGAGAAAACTTATTATTCAGATAAAACAACATTGGCACAAGGATGTGGTGTTATTTTTTTGCAAAACTGCAATGGAAACACTTTTTTCTCATCATACAAGTCACATGGCCAACAGAATGTTGCCACTGGCGTAACCCACGAAGAAGAAGACAACAGGAAGGCGCAGCAAGTTTTCTGACAAAATTATTCATGTGTGATTCTTATTTAATGGAAACGCCATCTTTGCAAAATTAAATTTTTTTGACATCGCTGGAAAATCAACAAAGTTTTGTACACATGTATACTGACAGACTTCTTATGAGTTCAGAATGTTCATGATTTTAATTTACTGCATTTGGTTTCTGCTGGTGCAGAAATATGATGCATGTTTCACATCAATGACGAAAAGCCAGATAAAATGTGACATGCTAGTTCTGACATCGGCTTTAGTTCCACGTCTGTTAGTGGCACAAATCGGATTTTTGAAAAGATCAAAACTGAGCCGTGAAAAAGCGGGACTCAGTTTACATTTACCTGCTGCGTGAACAAAGTCTAAATTTAATCTTGTCACTCTGCGTTTTCTGACCCAGCCGGGAGCTGAGCACGATTTCCACTTCATGTCCTTTGGGCCCAGTGCCGGTTCCCACTGTGTTTATCATGCGATACATTCAGAACATGTGCAGCATGCCCAACATGGATGCATCATGAACATTATGCCAAAACGTCTCAGTGAACAAAGACATTCTTATCAGACGCAGTGGTGCCGGAACATCAGACAGACTCCTGTCTGCTGATCTGAAGCTTTTCACCTCAGAGAAGAACAATGACATCCAAAGACAAACTTTCAGCTGCAACAACTCTGTAAAGTTGCTCTCTTTAAATAGTTTTGATATGGCTTGTTGGTAATAACTGCTTTAAAATGATAATGTTGCTACTGGTTGTAATTAAATGAAAAGTCAGTAAATGGAAAATACTGGGAGGAGAAAATGAAAATGTTTCGACTTACAACCCGTATTGCGATTTACTAAACCTGAACCAGAGAGCAGGTGATGTTTTTGTCAATATTTAGCATTTTGTCCTGTAAACTGGCAGGAAAATATGTTTGCAGCCACTGAGGTGAGAGAAGCATAGAAACAATGACAAAAATCATGACTTGTCAAGGATTTGCAACATTTACCAAACATAAAACAAACTATAAAAAATCCTCCAGCAATGCTAATTTTGAATAAATCAATTTATGGTACCACTGCGTTATGAGGTGAGATGTGATTATGAGATCTTTTCTCAAACTTATGAGATCAGGATCTTGTAATTATGACGTGTTATTTTATAAATATAAGATCTGATTAGAAAATTGTGGGTTTTCTCACTGGAAACAAACCAGTTTAAATAAAGTTTTTATAAATAAAACTCAAACATTCAGTATAAATGTCGCTTGTTAGAAGAAAGAATGATGCAACCTGATGAGAGACATTTATCTAAATATTACGGAAATGTGTAATGAAATTAGAAACTTTTTGGATGCTTTTGGATTGGAGAGAAAAAAATGAACGTGACGTTTTAAATGGAAATGTATTTCTGTGCAAAGGTGTGAGTTTGGCTTTCATGCAAATTAAAAATTAAATATGCCTCAGTTGTTCCTGGAAGTTCAGTGTAAAGTTTTTCCTCATGCCAACTTCACCAGGTTTCCAGGTGTGTTCCAAGTGACACAATGTATTGTTTTTAAATAGTTCTCATGAAAGGAGGCTGTCATTTTCTAAAAATGACAGACACTTCACAGACTTGTTTTTCTTTTGTAACGGTATTCCTGAAGATATTTTTTAGTTCCTTGTGAACTTAAGATCTAAATAAACACTTTAAGTCCTAATATTTCAGTCATATTAGGTGTTAATGTTTAATCCAGTGAAACTATTTATGGACATAAACAACAACCTAAAACGACAAATACCAACAAAAGTTTAAAATAAAAAGTATATATAAAACCAAGATTTATATGATTATCAGAAATGTACTTTGAAAATCCATCATATCCCATCAAACATACAATAAATGTAGTCTAACTGACTGAAATAGAATCTATTAATGTGATTGTTCACTTCATATTTTTATCATTTCCTGGTTTCCCGTCCAGCCTTTTCTCGTACAGGCAGATGAATGTGTCATCTATTCACCCTCACTTATCTGACACTAATCAATGTTTATTTTCATATGGCTTATTGATTTACCGAGTTTCAGCTTTCATTTTCAACAACCTGAATGCTTTATGTAGGTGAGAGCAAAATGATAAGAAGGTCATCACTGTGACCTACTTGAAAAGAAAAAGAAACTCAAGTAAAGGATTTAATGAAAGAAATGTGTTTCATAAAAACATGTAAGATTAGGAAATATTATGGATTTTGCAAATGACTGTTTTTCAGCATTTCATTTCATTGTCCAGTCTATCTGTATTTTGTGGATTTAGAGAAGGATGATGACTAAGAACACTAGAAAAATTTACTGAGTTTCTGTTGCCGCCTCCACAGATGATCTTATAGTTAAAAACCTTTACACGTTTCGTCACCTTTCAATCAAAAATCTTGTTGGAATTGCAGATGATAAACCAACACAAAGTTGTGCAATTTTTCTATCAAGTGAAAAAAAAAGTTAAACAGTTTACAAAAAAAAACAAGTAAATCCAATTACTCAAAACCCGATTAGTGTAACACAGGGGCGCCGCCAAGAATCTGGGGCCCCATGACAAAAAAACTGTTTAAAACTTTCTGCAGTGTTTTGTTTCTGTTCTGGTGGGCCTAACTTTAACATTAATGGTTAACATATTTATTTACATATTTATATATGTTTGTTAAGTTGCAAATGAGGAAGGGGGATCTGGGAGGAGAGTGTGACAAAATAGGTTTTGAGTGAGATTTAAGCGCACACACTACAAATGAGTGTTTGTTCACATAGATAAATGCACTCACATCAGTCTCACTGATTTCTGCATTTCCTGTGTTGTTTTCCTGAATGAGAAGAAAGTTTTGCTTTTGAGAAAAAGTAGGTCAACGCTTGTTGTTCTAGTTACTCCAAAATTAAAATAAATGGAAAATCTAATTAATAAATTTCAATCTATCTTTTAATATTGTTTTAAGAAAATGTCAAAATGTTGAAAAAGCTTCCACCTGCATCAACCATTTTACCCTAGCAGGCCAGATTTGCTCCATCTCGGCCGCCCAAAGTCCCTCAGACGGCTGCAAATGGCCCCTGGGCCGCACTTTTAACACCTCTGTTCTGGAGACTGGTGGCCAGTAAACCCAGAAGGTCGGATTTGCGACCTGCAGATGAAGATCCCATGTTGCAATGAAGCAGCCGACTGATTGACAGATTCAAATGTCTTCAACAATGTGGCAATTGTTAAGTGGAGGAACAAGAAGGTGAGTTAATAGTCGCAGTCCTGGATTAACTGGTCCATCCACATGCCTGCTGTCATCACATTAAATGTGGTTTCTGACATGAATGAAAACAAACTTTCGCCACATGCTTAGAAAAACTTCTTCCATCCACAGTGAAGCTCTTTAAACGGTCAGAGTTTGAAGAGAGAGTTTGGAGCCCCTGAGAGAACCAGGACATGCAACATGGAAACCTTACTACAAATAAATAATTTAGCTTCTAATATCTCTGAATTCATTCTGTGAATTTTCTGATCATTAAAGTCCAAACTGTTCAGCTCAAAGCTTTTCCTATTATCCACTTCAGGTTTATTCTCAGGGCAATTAAATCCCAATCAGAGTAATAATAATGTAAGCTCATTAAAATTTCCTTAACATTTAACTGAACATTAAAAGTTGAGGTTGTTTTTAGCTCTTTCTGTTTTTGTGAGTATACTTCTATTTCTGAATTGTAGATCTGACTTTTTCTAAACAATTACATTTTATTTTACATTGATAGTTTCAAAACAATAATTTAAGTGGCAAATTAAATATTTGCATATAACTTAACATTTGACAACTTCCTTCAAGTGATGGGAAAAAAAAGCTGTGTTCCCATTTTGGTCCAAGATCAATAAGATACTTGACAGGTGACTGATGCACAAACAATGAGCCCTGAGGCACACCCCGTGTTCGCAGCGTTTAAAAGGTGGAGGCTGAGCTGCTTCTGCATCCAGCCTCAGACTCCTGGACTGACAGGTAGCCTCTTCTCCTCCACTCACATTCCTCTCTTATTGCTTTAACAAACTGCTTTTATCTTCCAAGACTTGAACTGTTATCTTAACAACAAAACTCTGTTTAGATTTGGATTTTTTCAGGTCAGAAGCTTCCCTGCAGAAAAGCAAGATGTTTAGAGTTTTCTTTTCTTCTTCCTCACCATCTCGATGGCAAGGACGGCGGCTGTTCCTCTGGTAAGTTTGAAGGGAGACAAATAAAACTAATTTGTTTCATCCAACATAGGGAAGCCTAATGTGTTTAGATATATTGGGTTTGCAATGCAGCATCAACAAATATCCAAACCATCATGAAGCAGAAGAAATGTGGTTGTCATTAAATGCTGAAATCTCTGTTTGTGTTGCAGAAAGCAGATGACAGTGAAAACCAATCAGTGAGTAGAAAAAATAAAAGAAACTTGAAGTGAAACTGAAATCTCTGACATGTGGATTTCTTTCCTTCCTCCCACAGATGAGGACACGGATGTCACAGAAATCATCTCCAAAGCAAACGAAGGCATAAGTAAGACAGCAATTTCACACAACCCAAAAGCTTTGAATGTAATTTTATATTTGCAAGTCGAGACAAAAAAATAATCATCTATTAATAAATCGACTGATTCATTTCTCAGAAATTAGCTTAATGGTTTGCCTTTGTCAAATCTTCAAGCCTGATAAGAAACTGGATATTTTTTAATCTGCATAAGGAACTGTCCCTACATTTCACTAGTGATCAATCGGTTTATTTGCAGTCTGTACAATTTCTAACCAGGATAGCAAAGCATTTTAAAAATATTGTAAAAGTATAAAACAATACATTGGTTCCTTGTGTGTAATAAGAATAAGTAGTAAAAGACTCTGTACTCTCCTGGAGTGCTTTCATTGGCCAGCTCAATGCAGCATGTCTTGTTCAAGAGGCAGAGGTCAAAGAATACACAAAAATCCTTTGTGTCATAAGAATCAATGTTCTTCACTCTGTTGTGTGTTTTGTGTTTCTGCAGAGACTCCACTGGTCCACGGTGACATTGCTCCGAGCAAATCGAGGAACGCAGACCCATGCACCGCCACCGGCTGCAAATGGCCCAAAACTGGAAAATATGTCTACATTCCCTTCTACATCTCCAGCTCTTACTGTGAGCAAAACCAGCACCTGAATAAACACACAAGACTTTAAAATTGATGCAAACTTTTCCAAGTTCTTTCATGTTTATTTCAGAAGGCAGAGGGAACAGTAGATGATGTCTGTGTTGGAGTTTGTTTTGTAGTTAGGACGTTGGTGTAAGATGTTTTGTCTTGCAGCCACGGCAGAGCGTAACATCATCATCAATGGCCTGGTGAGCTTCCACGCCTCCACCTGCATTCGCTTTGTCTGGTGGACTTCAACACGGCATAGGGACTTCCTTCACTTCTTCCCAGGACCTGGGTAGGAACTCAGTCACATATCGTGACTTTTACTTCCACACATTTCCACTGATTTCCTCCTGATCTCTCCGTCAGGTGCTGGTCCAACCTGGGCCGTCAGCGTGGAGCACAGCTTGTGTCTCTTAGTAGAAATGGCTGCGTGTATCACTCCACGGTGCAGCATGAGATCAACCACGCTCTGGGCTTCCACCACGAACAGGTCCGCTCTGACAGAGACTCCTTCGTCCAGGTCCTCACACAGAACATCATCCCAGGTCGGCTCAGTCACACAACCGTGGCTTAATGCTTCTATCTGCAGAACATCTTGGTTAGATCTGAAAACAGAAGTATTTTAAACAAGTCATACATTTCTGTATTTTGCACATTTGGACACAAATGAAAAAAAAAACTATTTGCATTCAGATCCATTCAGTCATTCATAGGGAACTTAATACTTTCCAAATGACCTAAATCAGAGAACTCAGCGGGTTTTTGTGTGGGAAGTTTGGAAACTGACATTTAAACTGTAAGATCACATTGCCTCATGTTCTACTTTTATCTATTGCAATGGAAAAGTGACATTTTCTGAAATAAAGTGACAATTTAAAAAGTTAACTTTTTTTCTTAATCAGGGAAGGAACACAACTTTAAGAAGGTGCAGACTAACAACCTGGGCACTCCCTACGACTTCAACTCCGTTATGCATTACTCCAAGTGAGTCTTGGCTTCAAAAATACCTTCTATTGTGTTACACACAGCTTGCTGTTTTCAGTCTGACTGTGACTGCAGATGCATTTTGTTCATCACTTCCTCCTTCTTCCAGGACCGCCTTCTCCAGAAACGGCCAACCGACTCTCCTTTCCAAAGCTAATCCTTCCCTCACTTTGGAAGAGCCTCATCGATGAGCGTCAACGACATCGCCCGCATCAACAGGCTCTACGGATGCTGTGAGTAAAATATTGATCTTTTCAAACATTTCTCTAGCATTTCCAGCAGCTGTATGACTTACGGTACTTTTTCTCTCAGCTTAAGTTTCAACACCATAAGGAGAAACTTCAGCTCGCCAGCTGACCTTCGGCTCTGACCTGCTCCTCTCTCAAAATCTCAGAGCTACAGAAACTCTTCCTCTGCTGTCTCATTTACTGCATTTAACTACTTAACTACATAACTGCTGAAGACAGTTGCTGAAGAAACAGATTTTTGGGTATTACATCTCAATCTGTTAATGTCAGAATACATATTGGTGCTTATTGGTGAAGGATTTCTTATCAAAAAAGGTTTTCTTTTATACTATGGTTTGGCTTTTTTTGCATCTGCTATAAAAAATGGAAAGGAATGTTTCAATTGAAGATAAATCTAAGGGGAATTTTGGTTAAGTAAATTATGTTGTGACATAAAAACTGTGTAAGATGGAAAGATGGACTGGACTGGTATAAAATATCTAAATAAAAGGCAATTATTCAAGAATGTACAATCTATGGAAATGTGAAATGTAAAAGTTCCCCAATTACATTTGGACTAAAAAGGTTTTTATCTACATAATGTTACAAGTTCTCATCCAACATGTTTTATTCTTGTGACCAACATGTTTTTTCTGAAATTTAATGGTATTGTAATTCATGTAATCCATTCAATCAAGTACCAAATAAAATTTGATCATTCCAACATCAATGTTTCTTTCTCTCTGTAACAGTTGGACATTTGGGACAAAGATCAGGGTTTCCTTAGTGCAGCACCACAAAATAAAAGCCTCCACACTTTCAGTGAAGTTGTTTAAAAATTAAATGCTAAAATAATGTAAAGCAGGTGAGATAAATAAAAGTATATATTCATAGACTATATTTGTGCTCTTATGCTAACCATAATCAGAGTTTTAAATGAGTTTAGATACAATAAAATGTTAATTCTTACTTTATTTGAAGTAAGAATAAACATGGTTGTGACTTGTGAGACAGATGAGCAATGAAAACAAAAAATCAACTCCTCTATTTCCTCCTGCCATTGCCCTCTGAAGAAATGTTCCTCTCCTGGTCAAAAACCACCAATCAGAGCCAGGAGGAGGGGCTTAGCGCTGCTAATCATCCTCCTGTACTCTTTTAAATCTGCTATTGATTGAAAAGCAACTCCAAGTTACAAAAAACCTGTTTATCTACCATAATCTGTGGCTTTGCTAACTAGCAGGCTATGTTGCGGTGAGCCAGCATAGCCTGTAGTTTTGTAAAAAGCAAGAGGATGAGAGTGATGGACAGCGCTAAGACCCTCCTACTGCCTCTGATTTGCTTCTGCAGAGGATCTCGATTTTTCCACAGATTATCTGTTTTATGTGATACTGTCAGAACATAATGATAATATTAACAAGTATGTAAAAATATTTTTTCTATAAAAGTTACATTCTGGTGCTGTAAGTGATGAAACTTTTGTGATGGATACTCCTGTTACAAAGGATGTAGCTTTTAATTTGTTAGTTGAGATACAGAAACGCTGACTTACAAAATGCCAGTGTGCTTTGTGTCATAATATCAAATATTTCTGTTCTTTATGTGGTCAATATCATGACCTCCCTGCACAAATGTTCTAGAATGTTATTAGTCGATAACAACTCTACTACTTCCAATGAAATAGGCAAAATAACAATGACAGGATAAAATAAGCAATGAAAGCAGAAGAAATATTGACTGAATCGCCCTAATCCTCCAGCTCCAAGGATTAAAAGAAAAGGAAAACAAACGTTTTCAGAAGAGATTTAAAATCACCTGGGAGAAAACAGCCCAACATTTATTTCACTTTCTCATCTGGAAGAGCTGAAAGCATTTTGTTTTCAGTTGGACTTCTGTTTTTTCCATTTTGTATTTTTGTAAAAACAGATTTGCTTCTATGTTCACGTGAGCTGCATGTTGTTAAAAGCTGCTACATTGTGCAAAGACGGGACCAAACAGTGATGCACTTCACCTGCAACTTGTAACAGCACTGGTTTATTTTGGGAACAGATTGTCCCATCTGGAATAATGATGGATATAAAAAGCTTGGTCAGCAGTTTCTTGTGTCAGACGGGATCTGAGCCTCAGCTGCTCCGTCAGGTAAACGGCTCTCTGACTCTTCTTTAACTCCCATTTGTTTTCTTCATCATGTTTACATGCTTTCAAACTGAAACAGAAAGAAAACATATTTTCTTTTCGTGTCACGATGAAGCTTCAGGACCTTCATCATGATCCCGGTTTTTCTGTCCCTTCTCTTCAACTCAGTGGAAACTGTCGACACGGTAAGTTTATGATGGGATCAGTTCGTTTTACTGATTCACCTCACAGCTTAGACAAAACCCAAGATTTATGAAAGGCTGTTCTTCGTTTTGATTGTATTTATTTTTTAAAAAAAGAAAAGTTTCAACATGTAAAAGACCAAAATGACGCAGTTTTCTTCCATCTGTGTTCCAGAGTCCTGTAGTAGAACCTGCTCAGTATCCCAGTGAGTTTGAAACAAAGATCAATTTTATCTGACACAGCAGAGGCATAAATTTAACCAAAGGTTCTGGCAACATTTCTTTCTCAGAAGAGTTTATGGATATCTTTAAAAGCATCCCACAACCACAAGCTGACAAAGGTGAGACACAAGCTCACAAAACAAAAACACCCAGCAGATAATAATGAGAAAAACGTATCATTTTAACTCTAATCCTTAAAATAACAACAAATACGCATGGTTTTGATGTCAGATGAATTTAAAATTGCAGTCTTGTTTTTGCATTCCTGTCTGTGTTTGTCTGTCATTTGCTGTGTCGCAGAGCCAAAGCGATATGATGACATTGCTATGCCAAAAATCTTAAAGAGGAATGCAGACCCGTGCACCATCACAGGCTGCAAGTGGTTCAAATCCGGAGAGTACGTCTACATACCGTACTACATCGACACTAATTACTGTAAGCATCATGTGACAAAAACAGGCAAAAAAACTGACAGCTGAAGTTAAAATGACTAAACCCTCTGCTGAAACTTTAAGTTTTTTCAAAGATTTCTCAGGTGCTGTTAAACAGATCAATGATGTTTCAGTATGACTTTTCCAAACATCCTGGTTTTTATTTTGGATTCTTACAAAACCAATTATTACCCTCTAAAGAACTGGCCTATTGATTTAGCCAAAGTGCAAACCACTGCTGTGAAATCATGTGCTTTCACTTGCATTCAGTCAATCGACAATAAAATTCTTATTGAGGCTTTGAGCTGTCACCTGAGAAAGCGTCATGCCAAAAGCTAAAGAATTCAGTTTAGACTTGAGAAAAAGAAATGGTTGATGCTCACAAAGCAGGAGAAGAAAATGTAAAGTTATCACAGAGTTTCCAAGTGTCAAGAAGTGGAGAGAGGAACTCAAAGTACAGGACAAGTCTGGCAAAGGAACTAAAAAAGTAAGACGTGTCCAAAAGTCCTGGAACAACCACCAAAACAAAGTAGAGCTCTGCACAGAAAAGGACTGCGAAGAGATGCGTTCAAGGACAATCTGGGCAAAGATTATGGATACTGAAGCCACAGGAGACCAGAGTAGAGCCTGGAGTTTGACTGAAGATCACTGTCCTCACTGTGAAACATGGAGGTGGAAGTATCATGCTGTGTGACTCCTGGAACTGGGAATCTCATCAAGGTTGGAGGAATGATGGAGAAAGAACGATGTTTGAAGATTTAGAAGGAAAACCTCTAGCAGTCAGCAGCAGAACCGGGTTTGGGTTGTCGGTTTGTCTCCCAACACGACAACGAGCCGAAACATGAGCTCCGTCCAGAAACCCAGGCAGAACGTTCCTGACTGGCCTATTCAAAGCCCTGACCTACTGAAGAGCAGAGTCCATGAGGGAAGACCATCAAATCTGGAGGATTCCTCCGGAGAGACGCAAAGATGTGATCGGCATCAGAGCAACGATTCATTTTGACCGTGGAAGGTTTTGATTTCCAGGAAAGAATTTGGTGCAAAACATAGAAAAATGTAAGCATCCAAAATAAATAGAAAAGCTGTATTTAAAAACACATTTGTGAATCTTTGAAAAAGACTTATAATTCCATGGGGTGCCTAATAATTTTGCCTAATAATTTTGACCTTATCTGTAATTTTAGTAATATAGACACTAAGCTTTTTGAATTTTTTTGCAGCTCTGGAAGAACGACACAAAATCCTCAGAGTTCTTCAAATATTCAACAAATCCACCTGCATCCGTTTTGTGCCGTTTAAATTGAAGAATTCTGATTACCTTTATTTCTATAGTCGATATAGTGATGGGTAGGAACATGAACACACACACACACACACACACGCACACACACACACACACCCCCACACACACACACCCACACACGCACACACACACACACACACACACACACACACACACACACACCCACACACGCACACACACACACACACACACACGCACACACACACACACACACACACACACACACACACACACCCACACACGCACACACACACACACACACACACACTCAAGCCAATGTTTCTGTTTTGTCCTGCTGCTTCACTTCCTGCTCCTGTTTTTGAATCCTTTTTGTTCCACAGTCCTGTTTTATTTGTATCAAGAGAGGAAAGTTTAAATACTTTAAATCAATCTTTGATTCTGTTTCTTTTATTGCTTGTTTGCCCTTTGACTTATTTTGCTTGTATTTCCTTTCAAATCATGTGAAGCACTTTGATTTGCCCTGTAGCTGAAAATGTGCTGCATAAATAAAATTACCCTTACCCTTTAGTTCTTGGCACCATTTTGGAATAAAACACAGAAAACACCAGAAAATTTTAAATAAATAAAATATGTATTTTATGGAAAATATAAAGTACATATTTTATATTTTTGGACCAAAATCGTCGAGTCAAAAGCACTCACAGGCCAAGAAAAATAAATAAATATTTAAATAAATAAAATCAGGCAAATGCACATTTGCTGTGTTAAAATAAAAATATTCAGTTTTCAGTTTCTTTTCAATTTATTCTCAGTCATAAAACAAGATTTGGGTCACTTTCTTTCAAAACTCTTGCCATAATAAAGTTTAATAAATGAAATAGAAACTGCTCTGATGCATCAGGTATAGTTGTGAGAAAAAAAAAACAAATATTTGTGTCATTGTTAACCTTTTCTGTTAAACAAGATATAAATTTGGCATTGAAAACATCGTTTTAAAAAAATTACAAATCGTTGGACGGCCAAATTTCTTGAATTGCGGTCAGGGCCACACAAAATGAATCCAAGGACGACGACTGGCCCCCGGGCCACACTTTGGACAACCCTGTTCTAGAATAAGCTTCTTGGATTTCTGACTTATTTTGGATATAGCCAAGAAACCAAACAGTTAACAGATAATAATGGTCAAAAGACGGCAGATACAGTTAGCGGTTAGCCGTTAGCTGTTAGCCGTTAGCTGTTAGCCGTTAGCTGTTAGCTGTGTGTGTGCTTGTGTTTGTCTTTCAGGTGTTGGTCCTACATTGGCCGTCAGGGAGGAGGGCAGCTCATCTCTCTGGAGAAAAATAAATGTCTGCGAACCTCGACGGTGAGCCACGAGGTCCTTCACGCTCTGGGCTTCAACCATGAGCAGGTCCGCATGGACAGAGACCAATACATCCGCATTTTATTCCAGAACATCAAACCAGGTTGGTAACATCTGTTTGCATAGGAACATATACACACATGGTGCATTTGAATAAGTTGGTTTCAGTTTAGTTGTATCTCCTGTTTAAATTTATTCACACTGTGAAACGACATGAACGTTTCCTGTTTGGTCAAAGAGCAAAAGTTCAACTTTTGGAAAGTCCAGACCAACAACATGGGATCTCCGTACGACTACAACTCCGTCATGCATTACAAGAAGTAAGTCTTTCCCATCATCCAAAGGCTTTTTATTTAAAAGAAAAAAGTGCTGACACTAATATCTTCCATTCACTTTTTGCTTTGTTTTGCAGGTATGCTTTTTCCAAAAATGGGCAGCCAACCATCGCTGCCAGGTCCCATCAAGTCCACAACTTTGGGAACACATACGGAATGAGCAACACTGACATCAACCGAGTCAACAAACTTTATAACTGCAGGAAACACTAAAGCACAAACTTTTAACGTTTCTCAAAACAAACAAACAAAAATTCTAACAGGACGTTTTTAAGCTAATCATTTAACGTCAGTGTGAGCCAGAAATGATCAAACTTAGTTTTCAGAAACCAGGAGTTATTTTATCTTTGACTAGTTACATTCATTTTATTATGTTTGTCATGTTTTGAGAAATTTCCTTTTATTAGTAGTTTTAATACTTTTACTTTTACTTGAGCAACTTTATTTTGAAGTATCACTACTTTTTGATTTTTTTTTAACTTCTATAAATTGTCATTTTCATCCTTAAAATACCAAAACTTCCACTTAAGTTTATATTCTGACCATTTGATGATTTCATTTTAAAAATAAAATGATTGATCATTTGATTACTTAGTAATTAAGTAAATGTTTTGCCAAATGCTTTTTCACTCTGGAGTAATTTTTTGAATGGTTACTATTTACTTTTTCTTGAGTAAAAATACATTTAAATAGAGATACTCTTACCTGATTGCAATTTTTGGATACTCTGCTCCTTTAATCTTAGTTTATCTTTCATTTTTCATTTTCATTTTTCTTTTTTTTTGTATTAAATTGAGGATGTTTAACAGTTTTTCACAGAAAATAAAAACATTAATTTCTTTGTTTTAGTCTGAAGCATGTTTCATGTTTGCATATATTCAATGTTATATATAGATTTTTTAAAGAGTTGTGTGAACAAACATATTTTGTGGTTCTCATACACTTTATTTTACCCACATTCAGTGGAAATGTTTCATTTTTTCCTGGAACACATTATAAGGAGGTGTGGCATGACATCACTGCCTCTGACAGCATCTTTGCATTAAAAAGCTATTTTAGCTTCTGTTTGCTTCAACAAGTTGCTTTCTTCTTTCTGCAGGTTGTTTTCTACAAGTTGCTTGTTTTTCTGTTGCTTGACCTCTTTCAACAGGGTCAGGATGGGATCGTTTGGTCACTCAAGCAAGTTTATTTGTATAGCAAATTTCAGCAACACTGCAGTTTAAAATGCTTTACATCATAAAAACACAAAATTATTGTAAACAGATCTAAACTAACAACAGTGTTTTAAAGTTTATTTTCTTTCTGAACCAACGATGCTGCCGTTACAACCTAAACGGTACAAAGTTAAGGTTAAACAGCGATTCTGTTTTTAAACAGGGTTAGATTGATTCATGTCCCTTAATAGATTGAATAATCGTTTGAAATCACCTTTTCCCATTTATTCAGGTTATTTTCTTCTGATAGGAACATTTTATCTGATTATCAGGAAAGTTTAAGTGTGCTAAAATAAAAAGCTGTTTGGAACAAAACAATTTCAAAACAAAGATTGGGAACAAATAGCTTTGTGTTTGTGTTTTTTACTTTTTTCTCCAAAACCCTGAAGTCATTTCAGAATTCCCCTGATCTTATCTGGTCTCTTTTTATAATTAAGAACTGAGGTCAGAAGTAAATTTAACGTGGCGCCACTGCTAGTTCAAGTAACTTTAGGATCTACATGTTTTATGATGATAACTGAAGTTTCCATAACTCATATCTTGTCTGTGTGAATCTACTTATATCAAAGTGTGACATTACTTCACCTGAAATGATGAAACTCATCCTGTGAGAAAAGATCACAGGATTATGAGACAAACTAGTGCTGTGGTCACTTCTAGTGGTTGAATTGGTTATAAAAAGGAAGCAGCTGAACATCAGCGTCAGTCGCTGCTTCATCCTCTCGCTTCCAGGTAATGTAACCTTCAGCATTTACACTTTGTGGATCTGCATGTTTAGGCTGAGAAAAACATATTTTTAATTATTTTACTTTTACTTTCTCAGGCGTTGAGCTGCAGAGAAACTTCACAATGACTCCAAATGTTCCCTGCCTGATCTTTCTCTTGGTGGCCGACGTGACTCTGGTGGGTTTCACTCTCTGATTTCTGTCAGTATGATGTTAAAATTAACATTTTTGAAAAGAATAAATAGGAAAAAAGGAAATGAAATAAATGAAGCAGAAGCCTAAGATGTTAAGTTGACAATAATAAAACATTAACATGATAATTGTGTGTTTCTTCTTAGACATTTGCACTTGAAGGCAGATGAATAAACAAAACAAATTAAAATGCAACATTATTGCTCTATAATGTATTAGGACCATTGTTGATGGAACAAATCTGCTCCTATCTTTTACAATTTTAATGTGTCTTTATTTATCTACCATGGAGAGCTTTGCTCTTAGGAGAAACACAGAACTACCAAGCTAATAATGCTTTATTAATTTTGGCCATCTTGGTTCTTTTCCTTCTGTTTTTACTTTGCATCATTGAGACTTTATTTAACTCTGTGTCTGTGTTGCAGAGTGCTCCAGCTAAAAACCAGGATCCAGTCAGTGAGTTGAATTAAGACAGTTTTTTATGTTATATTTGACTGATAAATAGTTTAAATCTAAAGTCCTGGTAATCTGTTTTCCAGATGAGACGGACAACTCTCTGGAAGTCATCCCAAGACCAAGAATCGATTTTGGTTAGACTACTTTTAAAGTCATAATCTCTGTAACAAGAAGACAAAAATATGTCAACAATTAGGAGCATTTACTGAAATGAAAATCAAAGGGGAAGATTTTTTAAATCAAGCTGCTACTTTTGATTAGTAAGCGTTGACCATAAGATTGAAAAAACTTCTTTGACATTCCTCCTCCACATAAAAACGTCTAGAGTTTGGTGAAAGATTTCACCAGGGAGTTGTGTAAGGACGGCGTAACGTTTAGTTTTATGAATATAAATGTAGAGTTTTGCCATGTAAGGTCTTAGAGGCGATGCTCACACAGAGCCGGTTGCCGGTTCTTATGGAGCTGAATGATTTCTGGTTTTAATCAGTTCACTTCCAGGCCTCTGCAGAACCTTTTGCATCATTCCTGATGACATTACAGTTTTCTCCGCTGTTGCTCTGCAGTCTCTGTCTTTGTCGTTACAGAATCCTACATATTTCAGGGGGACATCCTCATGCCGAAAACCACAAACAAGAATGCAGTTCCATGTGTCCTGACAGGCTGCCTGTGGCCCAAACAGGGACGCCACGTCACTGTGCCGTACCTCATCTCTCCTTACTATAGTAAGACGTTTTGCTTGAAAAGCTTTTAAGCCGCGGGTCGACGTAGTATAAAATACAAATACAATGTTTTAAATGTTCCGACAGAGCGTAAACACAATGCTGATGCTGAAGATTTACAAAATATATTTAAAAACTGGAGGAACATTTTAGCTTCTTTGAAGACCCAAGTTTTAAAAACCTTGGTGTACCTGGAAGGAACCGATTCATGTTTCATTACTCAAGAATGAACTGAAAAGATTTAAATAAATGCATTAAAAAATGTTTACAGCTCAAGAACAACGCAACCTCATTCTCACTGCACTCCAGAGCTTTGAGCAGACCACCTGCATTCGCTTCGTCCCGTATAGTGGCAATACTCGGGACTTCATCTACTTCGAGTCAATCAGTGGGTAGGAACACACCTCTCACACACACTGCATGACTGCATCCATCAACAGCTGGTTTGCATGGAGTTACATTGGATCATCCAGTTTCAGTTTATTCACTCACACCATTTAGTAAATTCCAGGGTGTAAGTACTCAAATTACAAGCTAAACACAAAAACTTTTTTACTAAATGAAACCATCATGTGTTTCATCTTGAGATCAAGGCCGGTTTTAGTTAGATTTAGTAAGACCATCATAAACATTCGTTGCGTTTTTCTCTGGTTTTCATGGGAATGTGTCAGGTGTTGGTCCAGCCTGGGACGTCAGGATGGCGGCCAGTACATCTCCCTGGATAAAGATGGCTGCTTGTCCCGCCGCACAATTCAGCATGAGGTTCTTCACGCTCTGGGTTTCCACCATGAGCAGGTCCGCTCTGACAGAGACCAACATGTTCAGATTCTCTTTGAAAACATTAAGGACGGTAAGTTTGAAGTTAAATAATTTGAAGTTTCATAATTCACTCACAGATAAAAATAGAACATTGTCAATATTCTTTAGTTTTAGGAAATTTGTAACTTTAGAAAAATTGAGTCAGACCGGCTTTCCTGCTCAAGTCTTTTTACCACAGTTTTAACACTATAACACATAGGAAGTATTTCAGATTAAACATTTGAAAACAACACATAAAGACTGTGTTTGTCTTTTCTTGACTGCTGCACAGGAGAATATGACCAGTTCAAAAAAGTACAGACCAACAACTTGGGAACTCCCTACGACTTCACCTCCGTCATGCAGTACGGAAAGTGAGTTGCAGGCAACTTCTGTCCCACGATGTGATTCATTCAAACTTATGAAAACGCAGGGAGATTCAGTCTGCCATGGTGGTTTAGTATTTCTGATTGAAGTACAGAAATGGGAAACTCAGCTGGAGTTCTATGGCCAAATGAACAGTTAAAACGTCTTGATGAATTAATCAAAATGTTAAGGATATATTTATGTCTTCTTTAAGATATGCTTTCTCCAAAAATGGGAGGCCTACCATTGTGGCCCGGTTCAATCCTAACTATGACTGGGGGCGAGCCACTCGGATGAGCGCCAACGACATCACCCGCGTCAACAGGCTTTACCAATGCAGTGAGTCTCAAATGAATCTCTGAAACTGCTACAGTACTCTCTAAATGCCTCTATTTAATTTTTTTTGTTTGTTTTCACAGACTGATATAACATGAAGAAATCAGATCAACAACAACCAAGAATTGATCTGCTGCAAGAATATAATCAGCTCATAAAAACTTAAACTGCAAAAACCTGGCCGCAATTTTTAAAAAGATCATCTGGAGCCACCTGCTGGTCAGAGCTTGCATTGCATCGCCTGTTGATGGGAGGTTCCTCAGTCAACTTCATGCAACTTTGATTTGATTTTGCTTATTGCTTTTCACTTTACATGGAGCCTCTATGTAAAAGAATCAGATGATCCTTTTTATTAAAGCTCTATGCATTTCATTAATATGATCAATGCTGCACTTTGTTCCAACAGTACAAACACTGCAGTTATTCCATGATCCATATTTAAATTCTTATCATTGAATACTTGAACAGGGGCAGTCTGCTTGACAATCATGTTTGCTTTTTCATAAAAATCAGGCTGGCCTCTGTTTCTGTCCTTCAGTTCACTAAAGTTCAGAGTTCACAGACGACTTCATTACAAATATTCACAAGACAGAAGTTTACAGTTTTGTTGGTAAAAGGGACAAAAGCCGAAAACGTCTAAAATATATACTACCGACCAGATAAGCCAGACAAAAACTGGCTTATGTCTGCAGACCAATCACACATATTTAATGCTGTAAGTAAATAAATGGCCCATAGACAAACTCATTGGTTTTATTTCTAAATAAATTCAGTGGAAATGCTTCATATTTTTATAAAACTCCTTTTCTAAAAGTTGAGTCAGTTTAAGCTTATTGTATAGAACATTTCAGCGACAAGGCAGTTCAAAGTGCTTTACCTCATCTGTCACCAATGGAAACATCAAAATCATCAACCAAATTCGCATCTGACACGGTCAAAAAAATCAAAAGCAACTCTATCGTTGGTGTAGTCGTGTTATGCTTATCTCTGGCTCTTAGCGTATTTTCACTGTATCGTTGCTTTAGTTGCTTTAGTTGCTTTCTGCAGGTTGTCCTCTGGACTGTTATGGTTTCCTGAATGTGGTTGCTGCTCTCCTTGCTTCTTCTTTACTGATGCACAGCTGCAAAGTGACTGACGGTCTGGGGCTGATCAGCACACCGAGTTGGTTTAAAATACAAATGTTGTGTGAATAACAAAGATTGGCCTAATCAAAGTCCAGATTTAAACTAAGTTTAGTTGTGGCATAACCTTAAACAGAATGTTGATTCTCAAAAACCTTGTAATATGTTTCAGTTAAAAGAATTTAAAGAAGAAATGAGATTGGGTCAATATTGATTAGCCAGTCGATAGCTAAACACTTTTCCGCATGGAGCCAGGTTACTTTAGTTTGTGTCTCTAAAATTAAATAAAATATTGACAAACCCTTGTCAGGCACCAAACAAACATTGTATTTTATTAGCTATTATCCAATGGATCAACACAGGAACTGAAGACGGAGGAAAATTAGTTTATAGTTTTACATTTTTATATTAACCTCAAATTTCTGATTAAATTTCTGTTTAAGTCTCAGTGAATCAATTGACTTCCAGTTAAGATCAGGCGATGTTTTGAAATCACCTTTGTGGTTTTAGGTGAATCAGAAAGTTCTAACCACAAACTGACACACTTGACTGACTGTCACCAGGCTTTGTTTTGAAGCTGATGTGTTTGCTTTGTTGGAACGCTTACATTTTTCACATTATTGCATATATTTCAGTATTCATATTGGTAATTTTCAAATAAGGATTTTGCTTGTTGACCTGCATGTTGCAGCAGCATTGCACCAGCATATCCAGCACCAATTCTGCAAATCTGAAAGTTTCCATAACTTCTGATTTTACCTATATTGTGAGAATCAACTTTTAACCAAGTGACATTTCCTGTCAGTGAAATTATGAGTGGGTGTTTTTTCCTCTTGCAAGGAAATAAGCTGTGGTCACTTCTAGTGGTTAAACTGGTTATAAAGAGCAGAGCATCATTTTCACAGAGCGTCAAACAGCCTCTTCTTCAGGTAAATTTCTCTCTGACTTCATCTCTCATCAGGTAAAGTTGCATATTTGCACATTGGGGTATATGGCAAAGAAACACATAATTTAACTGTTTTACTTTTATTTGCTCAGGTATTGACTCACAAAGAAACTTCACAATGACTCCAAATGTTTTCTGCCTGCTCTTTCTTTTGATGGCCGAAACGTCTCTGGTGGGTTTCACTCTGCGTTAAAATCTGCTAAAAGTGCCAACATTTGGAAAGAAAAAAGTGAAAGAAACAAAAATTAAAGGAACAAATTTGTATTTTAATATTTTGCTCTCACAGCGAGAGCAAGAGATGTCATAAAACAAGGAAAATCGCATTACTTTAATTATAATGTTTTGACTTCAAACTTAGCAGTCAAAGGAATAAATTAAGAGAAACATTGTGTGACTGTGTTGCAGAGTACAGCTAAAAATGGGGATCCAGTTGGTGAGTTAAATCAAATCAAATATTATTACATATTATTATGTTTAATTGGTAATAACTAGTTGCATTTATTTTAGTAACTAAAGGGGAAAAAGGTACTTTCAGGAATATTTTTAGTCCACTTTACTTTAAGTAAAATTTTATTTTGAAGTATTTCTGTTCTTACTTGAGGAAAATTTCTGGATTTTCTTCCCACTGACTGAAAAACAAAAAAGTTTTAACCAAAATTTCACCAGACTCAGACGCACACCGGCAGGTTTAGTTAAACTTTCTTTTGTGGAAATAAACTGATTTGGAAAATTTATTTATTGTCATTTTGGTCCTTAAAATACCAAAGTTTCTGCTTAACTTTCAATATTTTTTAAATATTATATGATTGATAATTTCATCAGTTACTCAATATTTGAGTAAACTTAACAAATTAAAGGAAAAAATTTGTATTTTTACTTGAGTAACTTTTACTTGAGTAATGGATGGATACTTTTTACTTTTATTTGAATAATTTTACTCCAGTTCATGGATTCTCTGTGTCTCCATGTCTGAATTTCACTGAGGGACATTTAAACCTGAACTCTTTGTTTCCCAGATAAGTCTGACAACATCCTGGAAATCGTCCCGAGACCCAAAGCTCAGTTTCGTAAGACTAATTATTCAAATTATAAATTCTCTGATAAGAAAAATACATCAAGACTTAATTGTTTCTCATTATTGGGTGATCTATACTCTATTTTCTTGCAGTAAATGGATGGATGGATGGATGGATGGATGGATGGATGGATGGATGGATGGATGGATGGATGGATGGATGGATGGATGGATGGATGGATGGATGGATGGATGGATGGATGGATGGATGGATGGATGGATGGATGGATGGATGGATGGATGGATGGATGGATGGATGGATGGATGGATGGATGGAAAGTGTTTTTACATCAGTCTTTGTGTCCTTTGTGCATCTGCTCTGTTTTCTCAAACTGCCTGTCAGTGGTGGAAGATGGCCGCCTACGCTGAGCCAGGTTGTGGTTCTGCTGGTGGTTTCTTCCTGTTAATGGGGAGTTTTTCCTCTCCACTGTTACCACATGCATGCTCAGTAGGAGGGAGTAATTTCTCAGAAAAATATAAGAGCTCTGTTTAGGCCGGCCATTCTGGAATATTGATATAAAATGTTGTAATTTCTCTGGGAGATTGTTTCGCTCATAACACGGAAAAATGTCATAAGTGAAATAATCTGCCAGTGAAACTAGTATTTCTTATTTATTTCATTAAGGAAACAAGCTCGTATAACTTGCTAAAAAGTTACTTGCAAGTTAGTTTTGTCAACTTTCAAGTGAACTAAAATATCTCATGAGAAACTAGACCAGAAATATTTGGTAAGATTTTGTGTTGTGTGCAGTGAAACTGCGGGTTTGTATCGAGATATATAATCTAAATAATTCCAAACTCAAAGAGATTCAGGTTAAAATCCAGCGGCTTCAGAGGTAGATCCCACGCCTGTCGGGATAAATCAATTAATCGCATGATAAATTAAAACTATGGACCTCATTTCAATTAGCGGCTTTATTGTTTCTTCCTGCCTTTTTCTCTCATCAAAATGTTGATAAAATTAGAAAAAAATGTGGGGATCTGTTGATTTTTGTGTGAATTTTGCAGTTATTTGTGAAAAGCTGGACAGGCCAGATTTGGCCCTCGGGCCTTCAGTTTGACACATGTAGCATATATAATAACCTGATGTGAACTTTTTTCAATATCTGTTCTTTGGAAAGTTAATTTTACTGGTTCAGTCAAACATTTTATTTTATTTTGCGTAAAGGAAAAATCAGTGGGGAGCAACATTTATAATAAATAGATGTAAACATCATGGAAAAAGTAAAAAACTAAATCTATAATCTATAACGACTGATTTCTAAATCTCCAAAGGCAAAAAGAAATTCTACAACTGCTAAAATCTGAGGCCTCCATTTTTATTTATGTTTAGTGAAGAAGGAAGTTGTGCTCAGTTTCTTCTTCAGAGATTCTCCAAGGACAGTGGCTAATCTGGACTAGCAGCCAGAACCGACCCAAACCCATATGTAGAGGGAGAGGCTATCCTCTTGGTGCGTTGGAGTGAACAAGATGGGAGGCAACAAATATGCCCCCTCCTGCCCAGCGCCTCTCACAGGGGGCAACCCCAGAGTGGAGAACATCCAACCCCTTTCAAGGAGACTGGCTCCAGAACCAGAACCGTCCACTGAAGTCAGTCTGACTATTTCTAGCCGGAACCTCTCAATTCACCCCACAGGTGGTGAACAGATTGGCTCTCATTGGGCTGAGCCCGACCTGGATCTGGGTTAAAACCCGGCCTGGATCCCTGGGTTAAAACCCGGTTGGGCTCCATGGGTTAAAACCCGACCCGGCCTGGATCCATGGGTTAAAACCCGACCCGGTTGGGCTCCATGGGTTAAAACCCGGTTGGGCTCCATGGGTTAAAACACGACCCGGCCTGGATCCATGGGTTAAGGCCCGGTTGGGCTCCATGGGTTAAGGCCCGGTTGGGCTCCATGGGTTAAAACCCGGTTGGGCTCTATGGGCCCCCAGGCCTCTCCAGAGTGGGACCCCATGTTCGGGCGAATACGACCCTGTTTCCAAAGGTCGTATTCATCATAATCTTTGGGCTGCACTTGGTCTGGTTCCTCACCTTGGACCCGTCTGCATCGGGTGGCCCAACCAGAGGCATGAAGCCCCGACAGCAGAACTCCTAGGATCACTGGGACACTCAAACCCCCCACCATGATAAGGTGGCAGCCATGGAGGGGACGTGAAAATGTGCATGTATGTGTGAAACTGTATGAATATTAAGTAACCTATAAATTATGTAAGAAAGGGAGGAAATGAGAGAAGAAGAATGTTGTTTTTTAACATGAGAAAATGAGAACAATGTGGTGCAAAGACGTTTCTTCCTGCCTTTTTCTCTTACTGTTGATGACACTGAATGAAACTCCGCTGCTCTCCACTGACCCTCCCTTCCTTACTTCCTTAGCGTAACGCCCAGCGCGCGCTGCACCATCTGATGTCGCCGATTGTCGGCCATTATCAAAACCTGAGAGACACATCAGCCGACAGAAATCCTGGCTATAACGGTTCGATCGAACCGTGTTGTGTCCAACAATGGACACAAATAATAAATCCAGTTCACTAATTTTGAAACCTTAATCAATTCCTTACTACAATCTACCAGCAATGCATGTAGCGAGTGTCAGTCTGACTGAATGAAAATCATTATAACCATTTTATGTCACCTTAACGAAGAACAGCTGAAAAGTTACCAGGTTTTCTGGTAGAAATTTCGCTCCAACTCCTCCCCGAGTTATTTATATTTTCTTTGCATGAAATGTTGGTTAAACATTCATGTTTCCACATATCATCTCCGATGTTTGCTGGACTTCGGGTTGCACCGTGTCATCTGTTCAGGATTCCTCTCTGTGTTGTTTTGAAAGTAAAGTGTATCTATCTGTGGCAGGAAGTCGCATGTATTATTAGATAATATCCATTAAATCAGTGTGAAAAGATCTTCAAACAATATTATAGTTTATCGCGATAATTTTTTGAGACGATTAAATCGTTCAGTAAAATCTGTTATCATAACAGGCCGAATCGCCACAGGCCTCGTTTTTTATTGAATTCACTCCTGTGTTGTTTTTTTTGTCTTCTTCAATCTAAAGATGTTTCGAATTTTTTTCCAAATTGGAGTCTTTGGTTTTTCTTCTTTCCTTCTTGTTTGCTGTTCATATCTGGAGTCTCTAAATCCTGCTGGATGGTTTCCTCATCGATGTTGTCTTGTATGGATTCCAGTTCATTTGAACATCCTGGTATTGGTTCTCTTGCTAAATCCTCCTCCGAGGAAATATGATGACTAGAATCCATAACCGGGTCGACCCGGTTCTTTTCCTCCTCCGTTGTGAAACTGTAGTTTCCTGATCTTCATGCTGATCTTCCTCAGTGTCTGGCTGCAGTTTATCTCTGGTTGTCTCCAATTCTTGCTTCATTCTGCTTATTTCTTCCTGGAACTGCTCTGCCTGTGTCTTCAACATATTAACATCATGAATGTAAGAACACTGCAGCTCCTTGAACAAAACTCTGAGCGTCTCCAGTTCATCCTGTGCATTTCTGTCCTTGTCCTGGAGGACCTGGATTTCTCGCCGTGTGTTTTCCTCCAGGACGGCGTTTTCCTGTCGCAGGCTGTTGATGAGCTGCTGCTTCTCAGTCGCTGATTGCAATGAGGCGTCTTTCTCTTGTTGTACTTTCTGTTTACATCTTTCCATCTCCTCCTTTAATCCAGTAATATCCATGTTAAATTTAAG